>NW_027186546.1:1866062-1999766 GCF_028583685.1 Petaurus breviceps papuanus
CCTTTCCTTTCCTTTCCTTTCCTTTCCTTTCCTTTCCTTTCCTTTCCCTTCCCTTCCTTTCCCTTCCCTTCCTTTCCTTTCCTTTCCTTTCCTTTCCTTTCCTTTCCTTTCCGAGTTTCAGCCAAACATATTTTGTTTAGTATCAGCCAGATGTTCCTTTAAATAAAAGGTCTGTTCATATTTTGTGACTTATCCAGAGGCTGATTATCTAATTTGTGAGATATTAAATCCTTTTGTTTTTCTTAATGTTGCAAATGCTCATTGTCACTTTACCATCTCCCTTATTAGTACAGTAATACCTTTAATATAAGTTAATAGTGAAAGCAGAGGAAACTCAAATGATTCTACTTATTTGCCAAAGCTCCCACTCACCCTCCCTGTCCCTTACCAACACAGATAATGAAGAGCATTCTAATCTTTAAAATGTCTTGCATGTATTCAATTCCATGTTGATTTTTTTCAATGTTTTTATTCTTTTGGTATTTCCTTCCTATCCTAAAAACACAGTGATTTCTCTGCCTGATGTAGCCAAGTCAACGTTCCCCTCTGAGTTCTTTTCCAACTTAAAAATGGGATTTATAATACTCACCTGGCTAACACCAGGTGGCAACCATCTGTTCTGATTTGCAGTGCTGTGAAACCCCCCAGGGAAACTCGAAATAGGAACAGTCTCCTGATTTTTGACACATCGCTCAATTAGGAGTGTTGCTAGGGGGAGCACCCAGTTTCCCTCAGGACTCTTGTACTCCTATGATTGACAGGCTGCCACCCTTCCAGAGGGACTTCTTGGCTTTACTTTGACTATGTCCCAGGTCTAATATTTGGGGCATTCTGTAATACCCCCTGATATTGTGATGGAGTATGAGAACCAGGCCCAGCCCCATTGTTTGAGTTATCATTCAGCTTAAGCTTTTAGATGCACTTACTTGATGTGATGCAGAAGGCAAGCACAGGTGAGCCAGGTTAGCTAAGATGACTTTTGTGGATATATCTGAGCATCAGTTAAGCTATTAAAAAAAAAGTGGTTTTAGAGAGCATGGATCACATATATATGTATGCATATATATATATATGTATTAGTGTATTAGCTATGAAATCATATAGCATGGATTTAATGTGGGAGGGAAATACAGCTTGAGCCCTCATCCAATGCCCATTCTATGAACAAAATAATGAGAAAATACAAATAAAATGACAAAGTATTTAATTTGAAGTAAATAAAAATCATGCAGCAAGATCAATTTCAGTCCTTTTACATGTGAACACTATTTTTTAAATTCTCAGAAAATTCATTTCCTAAAGTGATGAAGGGTTTCAACTTTGGTTTTTGGTATCCATTTCTTCGATACACTGAAGATATAGATTCATATCCTGCCTTTGACACTTACCATTCTGGTAACCTTGGAATGGAATAAACATTTGTAAAGCACCTACTATGTGTCAGACACTCTGCTGGGCACTTTAAAAATATTATTTCATCTAATTATCACAACAATCCTGGGAGACAGGTACTATTTCCTGAGGCAGAGATTAAATAACTTGCCCAGGGTCGAACAGCTAGTAAGCTTCTGAGGCTGAATTTCAACTCAGGTCTCCTGACTTCAGAGCCAGGACTCTCCCTGGTACACCACCTAATTGCCTCCAGTGTAAGCCACTTTCACTCTCTGTGTTTCAGTTTCTTCACCTGTGAAATGAGAGGGTTGAACTAGATGACCCCAGAGGCCCCTTTGAGGTCTAGAGCTATGATTCTTATGTGGACCTCAGAGTGTTCAAAGCACGTTGTCTCATGTAGCATTTTTGTCATGTCTTGGAGCCTTCTTTGGTTAACTGACCTTACCTGAAGTCTCCAGAGGCTGCCAGGTGTGGTCCTTTCTGTCTTCTGTCCTCTCCTTGAACCCAGAGTCCTGTTTTTTGTTGCCCCTTCCTTCAGAGGGATCCCACATGTCATTGTTTCAATGCCCTAAACTCCTCTCAGAGTCTTACCTCATTTCTGCTTCCCCTATATTTTATTATTAAACTTTTAAAGTCATAGGAAGTAACTATTTAATTTACTCTCATGTTTCTGCTACAAATAATAGATTTCTAATGATAAAACCTAGTGGATATTTTGAACAACACTTAGTCATGCTCCCACATGACATAAAGCCCCGGATACGGTTTGGGAGATTTCTCACATGTCTGTGGAATTTCATTTCATGATATCACTCAGTATGCTGTTACCAACCTCCCCTCCTCCACTCCTTGCAAACACATAGGTGCTAAAGCTTAAAAAATAAAAATATACAATTTATGGGTCAAAGAAAACCAGCGAAGTGGCACAGTGAATAGAGCACTGGCCCTGGAGTCAGGAGGATCTGAGTTCAAATCTGGCCTCAGACACTTAACACTTGACTAGCCATGTGACCTTCGGCAAGTCACTTAAGCCCAATTGACCCTCCAAAAAAAAAAGCAAAAAAATAAATAAATAAAACCAGTGGAACTCTTTAGTGCTCATGGAAAATACTAAACCTTGTCAGTGACCAGCCCTTACCCAAAGACCTGTATGGACTTAGTTCCTTCCAGTCATGTTCTTCATAGGTGGGACTATACACTAATACTTTTTCTAGTAGTTTCTCCTCCATCTCTCTGCAGGTCTCAAGAAAGCCATCCAGTGCCTCTTCCACAATTCCCCACCAATAGTGTTTGCAACCTGTTTTCAGGAAGAAAATCTCTCCTGACATTTGTCTACCTCACTGTGGTAGAGCTGGATATTTCACTTTTTTATGATGTTGGTGTCACAGCTCAAAAGAGAGGCAAGACAGGATTCTGTAGCCTTTCCCTGCTACTGAAGTTTCCTTGAGGCTAGGGTCTCATACCAGCTTTTGAATTGGTTTTGTCATTCATATTGAATTGGGTCCAGGTGAAGTTCACTGCCACTCATCCTTCCCCCTCCCAGGTAATATGTGCACACATGTCCTTCTGGTGCCAAATGGGTGAAGTTATTAAAATGTCTTGGAGCTGCCTCCTACCTACCCAGAAGAGAGAGATATATAGTTCCTTTTGAAATAATAATCATATTAAACTGAAGAGTTCTAATTTTACTTTGTGCTTATAGTTTTCATTTTAATGTTTCTACACAGAAGTTTAACTCTAACCTAAGAAAAATGTTTTATTAGATTGAAAATTCAATTCCCCTGTTAACTTTGTAAAGGCAGGGACTGTATCACACACATTTTTGCATCCCCAGAACTCCCAGGACAGTGCCTTGTACAAAGAAAGTGCTCAATTAACATTTGTTAAATACATTGAAATATTTAATTGGAATAAAGGAAAATTCCTTAGTCTGTTCCTTGTTTAGGGGTTAGTTCCTCACTCACCAAAAAGAAAGTTAAATAGCATAAATTGGAACTCAGGAGCTTTTTACACCTAATTACAGAATATTGGAAGGGATTTGGGAGTCCATTCTAATTTCTTCATTTTGTAAATGAGGAAACTGAGGCCCAGAGAAATGAAATAATTAGCCCAAGGTCATTAGCCAGCAAATAGAAGAGCTGGGTCAAGCACCCAAGTCATATTTTAATCTTTGTAAGTGCCATTTTGGATGTGAAGAAGCAATTGTGCAGATATGTTAAAGCAATCTGGTCCACAATACTCAGCAAACTGGGAATTCTTTAAAGCAGTTATGTTGTCTCCAGGACAATGAGTTCTTGCTTTATCTCTGTTCCTCCTCTAAACAACAATATCATGTGAAGAGTTGTAAAAATGATATTACCAGAAAATGACTGACTTGATGTTTTTCTTCCTCTAGCTTCATTTTCAAGAATTCTGTTTTCGGCAGGGACCAGGTGCCATATGGCAGTGCAGTTGCATGCTGTCAGGATATGGAGCTGTGGTGTTCTACAAAAGTCCCTTCACCTCATTAAAGTCAAACAAAGGTCTAAAAATAAGCTCTTTCCTGCTCTTTCTTCACTTTCTTCCTTCATTTTTTAGAGAAACTCTGGAGACAATTGCAAGCCTGACAGTTTCTATTGGGCAAGTACAGAAAACAAAAGCTGGAGAGTTCAAAGGGGGAAAAGAGGAGAAAAGTGATAATGGTACCCTAAGAGGGAGACAGAAACTCAGGCTTACTGGATGGGAACCAAAACTAGGGGAACATGAACTTGTTAATGAGCTTTAGAGCTGACTGTTTCACATTCTGGTTTTGTTCTCTACGAGTCACCACCTCCTGGAACTGCAGGTGCTACTTCAACAGCAGTTTTAGTTAAGTCGGCTGCCACTACTTTCTAAGGAAATTGAAAAGCATCAGAAAACAGGACAGAGATGCTTTTTCTTTTCTCATATCCCCAACGTCTAAGGAAAAGTGCAAAATGTCTCTCTGACAGAGTAGGCTTTCCATATGTTATGATTTGAGAGGCAAAGCTCCCTTGACCAAAAATAACTTACCATTGACCCTGCCACAGCATCTGAAATTCCCACATTACTCATTCGGCTTGACAGCACACTATTATGGATATAGCCCTGGACTTAGCTTCGGGGGATCTGGGTTTGAGTCCTAGCAAAGCGACTTGATATCTTTGGGCCTCAGTTTCCTCATCTGTAAAATGAGGATAATATTTTGCTCTTCTTACCTCAAAGGATCATGCTGAGGATCAAATGAGATGTTTATAAAGTATTTTGTAAATCCATAATGGTTATATATGTTTTTTGTTATTGTTTTTTATTATTGTTTTCATGGAATTAAGTCTAACTCCATATTACAAATAAGGAAAGTGAGGCACAAAAGAGGTTAAGTGACTTGCCTAAAACCACTCAACTGTTTCTCTTTTGGCCAGCAACCCTAAGGGCCTCCCCCTCCCAGTTTGACTTATATTTTTTAATTTAAAGTGGCCATCCCTTGATTCACTTCTTAAAGAGGCCTATTCACTGAATGGGCTTTGCCTGGCTCAAAATCAGCACTTGAAAAGACCTTAGCTTAAAAGGGCCAGTGTATCCTGAGCCATCTCTGGTCTTCTGGATCAATATCTGGCCATTGGACCCAGATGGCTCCAGAGGAGAAAGTGAGGCTCGTGACCTTGCATAGCCCTCCCTCACACAAATCAATGTCAATTGCAAGTCATGTCATCACCTCCCTGATGTCATGGTTCTGCACAACCAGAAGCCATTATAGTCCTCCATTCTAGTAAATTGATTGGATTAACTCCAGAAGCCTAGAAGAATTCTGAAGGAATGAGATAAGGATTGGGTGATTATAGGGGAAAGAGGGAAGACTTGAGAGAGCACATAAGGTTTGCTACAGTGGTGGTGGGGACAAGGGGGCTTGTAGCCAACAAGTAGATTGAGGAAACCTGAAGCTTCACAGCTTAGTATAGTGAAAAGAGACCTGTATTTGGAGTCAATGAATCTGGTTTGAGTCTCAGCTCTGCCCCTTACTACCTGTGTGACTTTGGGAAATTTATTTAACCTCTCTGGGATTTAGTTTTCTCTGCTGCAAAATGAGGTAGTTGGACCTTTAAGATCACTTGTCCTAAGGTCACCATTATCCTTTTATATTGTTGGAATGGGTAAATTAAGTGTTATTATCTCCATTTCACAGATGAAAAACTAAGAAGGTTAAAGAAACTGCTCAGAATTGCAAAGTTAGTAAAATCACTGAGGTTTAGGGCTTAGGAGTGCTGGAGACCCCAAAATATCAATACACAGGGTCCTACCGAATGAATTCAACTCAAGTCTTCTCTCAGCCAAAGTAAAACAAAGTTTCTTTAAGATTTGCCATAATGAGTAGATTCTTAAGGAGCCTAAGTATCTGTGACTCTTATATTGGACAAGGGGTCCAGAATAATCTGACACAGACTGAGTCTGCACTAGATTGAATTCTCAGGCAGGACCCGGCATGTTGGTATTTTGGGGTCTCAGGGACCCCTAAACCCTAAACCTCAACATAATGGTAGAGTCAAGATTCATCTCAGTCCATTTTAGAAAATTATCTATTATCTTCTCACACCAAAGAATTCTCTGATATTCTCAGTCCTCAGCCTTCCTGAGTTCTCTTACATGTGACACTGTTGACTAGTACATCCTCCTGGACACCTTCACCTTTCTGGGTTTGGATATAATGTTGAGGTTTGGGCTTTAGGGCTGCTTGAACAGGTCCAACACACCAGGTCCTGCCGAATGAATTCGACTCAAGCCTTCACTTAGTCAAAGTAAAGCAAAGTTTATTAAATATTCTCCATAATGGGTAAACTCTTAAGGAGCCTAAGTATTGGTCACACTTGTCAACACAAGCAGGCCAGAATAATCTGACACAGAGTGAGTCTGCACTAGATTATTCTCAGCCCCTTCATGGAGGCAAGGTGAATCTTATATACAGAAAGACTGTGAGAGGATCTAGGGGTGGTCTAGAGGAAGGGTTTGGGGAGGGTCTTGAAGAAGAGTCTAAGGAAGATCTTTGATGGAACTGAGGTCAGACTCCAGGAATGGGATTAAGGGTGGGGGAAGTAGCTAAAGGCTACCTGGAGATGACAGACAATGGAGGGCTAGGCTAATTTAGGGATAACAGATTTGGGTATAGATATTTTGATAAGATCAAGGGTGTGAAGTAGCTAAACTACTGAGGGCTAGGCTAGTTTAAGAGTAACAGAGATTTGGCCCTAGCCATAATGAAAAGTTTATGGCCTCAGGAAAATGCCTCATCAATCTGAAGATTCAATCAGAGTTGAAGAGGTTTCCCAGAACCTGTACCCCATCAAAACTACCTATCTGACTACTCCTTCAAAGTCGACCCTCTCATCATTTGTATCAAGCCACTAAACTGTGGGTGTAACCCCAAGGCTCTGTCCTCTTTCTTGATACTTTTCTTTTAATAGATTCCTCAGGCTGATTTGGTGACCTCAGCAACTCCCAAGGATGAATTATTATCTTTGTTGAATTGTCATCTGTATGCACATGATGCACACGACCCCCAGATGAACATATCTAACCCCAGACTTTTCTAAGCTTAAGTCCAACATCACCAAACAGCTATTAGAAATTTCAAACTAGGGGTGGAGCCAAGATGGCGGCATAGAAGCAAGAAAACTCTGTATGCTCCCTCCATAACCACCTCAAATACCCATAAAAAAATGACTCTAAACAAACTTTAGGGCTACAGAACCCACAAAGTGATAGAGAGAAACAAACCTCCTGCTTGCAGCACACTGGGAGCAGAACCAGCCCCCGTGAACCCTCAGTTTTAGCCTCAGGGTGGCCCCCTACCAGCCACCAGCTGGAGAGACTTTAAGAGAATGGATTAGCAGCAGCTGTGGTGGTTTCCAGAGTTATTAACCCATAAATGCTAAAAAAAAAAAAAAAGTGAGAGATTAGTGTGGTGTGAGAACAGGGGGTCTGGGAGTGTGGTCTGGCCTCTGCCCCCTGAAGGGAGAAGTGGCTGAAGTGTGGTGCCTGTGCAGCCTCTGCAGCATGGCTACTTCAGAGCTCCTGGCCTTCAGATTGTAGGGGGACTAAGTGACCAGTCTGAGAGCAATTGCTCTTGCTTTAACCTGCTTGGGTCTGGATTGCTGTCCAGGGTGGAGGTCCTAGCATGCATGACCAGGTGCCAGAGCATGTGGAGGCTTCCAGGAGGGCACCCAAGTAATAGCTCTGGCAGCTGCAAAAACCCCAGTGATTTGGGACAAAGCTCTCCTCTCTGGAAGCAGAGTTCTACTGTGGCAAAAAGCTGAAAAGTCAAGTGACTCAATAGAGTGACAACATGAGCAAGCAAAGGAAGCAAAGAAAGCACAGCAATCCGACTTTGGATTCCTTTTTTTGGGGACAAAAAGGGATCAAAGGGACAAAAAGAATCAAAGCATAGAACAGGAGGAAGAAAACAGTCAGAACTCCTGCATCAAAAGCTTCCAAGAAAAATATGAACTGATTACAGGCCATACAGGAGCTTAAGAAGGATTTTGAAAACCAAATAAGAGAAGTAGAGGAAAAATTGGGAAGAGAAATGAGAATGATGCAAGAAAATCATGAAAAGAGAGTCAACAACCTGAGAGAAGAAAATAACACCTTAAAAAATAGACTAACTAAAATGGCAAAAGAGGCTCAAAAAGCCAACAAAGAGAAGAATGCCTTAAAAAGTTGAATTTGCCAGATGGATAAAGAATCTTAGAAGCTCACTGAAGAGAATCATTCCTTCAGAATTAGATTGGAGCAAATGGAAACTAGTGACTTTATGAGAAATCAAGATACTGTTAAACAGATACAAACAAATGAAAAAATAGAAAGCAATGTGAAATATCTCATTGGAAAAACCACTGACATGGAAAATACATCCCAGAGAGATAATTTAAAAATTATTAGACTACCTGAAAGCCATGATTTTTGATTAAAAAAAAAAACGTTATTTTTTTAAAGAACCTAGAAATCATCCTTCAAGAAATTCTTAAAGGGTGGCTAGGTGGCACAGTGAATAGAGCACAGGCCCTGGAGTCAAGAGGACCTGAGTTCAAATCCGGCCTCAGACACTTAACACAAAAACTAGCCATGTAACCTTAGTCAAGTCACTTAACCCCAGTTGCCCTCCAAAAAGCAAAAAAAAAAAATTCTCAAGGAAAATTGTCCTCATGCTTTAGAACCAGAGGGAAAAATAGAGGTTGAAAGAATTCACCAATCACCTCTTTAAAAAGATCCCCAAAATAGAAAGAACAGAATTTGAATGCTGATTGAAGCAAACTACCTGCTCTCTGTTTTTCTTTTCCTTGTTTGGTTTTGTCTCCTCTTTCCCCTTGTGCATTTCATCCAATACAATCCTTCTTTATAACCTGACTAATGTCTAATGTGAAAGTATTTGCAGAACCTATACTTGATGGTATACTGCCATGGGGAGGAGGGGGGGAAGGTGAAAAAATTTGAAGCTCAAGGAATTGTAGAATTGAATCTTGTAAACTAAAAGTAAACAAATTAAAAAAGACCAAAAAGTTAAGGAAAAGAAAGATCCCCAAAAGAAAACTCCTAGGAATATTATAGCCAGGCTCCAGACTTCCCAGATCAAGCAGAAAATATTACAAGCAGCCAAGAAGAAACAATTTGAATATTGAAACACAATCAGGATAACATAGGCTATGGCAGCTTCTGCACTGAAGGATCAAAGGGCTTTGAATATGATATTCCAAAGGTCAAAGGAGTTGGGATTAAAACCAAGAATCACTTACTCAGCAAAATTGAGTATCATGTTTCAGGGGAAAATATGGTCATTCAATGGAATAGAGGACTTTCAAACATTCTTGATGAAAAATCCAGAGTTGAATAGAAAATTTGACATTCTGATACAAGATGCAAGAGAAGCATGAGAGGGTAAACAAGGAAAATAAATCATAAGAAACTTATCAAAGTTGAACTATTTACATTCCTACATGGAAAAATGATAATAGTATCTTATGAAACTTTTCTCAGTATGAGAATAGTTGAAGGGAATATAAATGTGTGTGTGTGTATATATGTATATATGTATGTATGTATACATAAATATATGTCTATATAGGAGGGAATATGGGCATATGAATACATATATATGTGTGTATATATGTGTACAGGCATGCATAGACAGAAGGCACAGGATCAATTGAATAGGAAGGGATGATACTTAAAAGGTGAAATTGAAAGGTGAGAGAGGAATATAATGAGAGGAGATGGGGAGAGACAGAATGGGGTAAATTATGTCATATAGAAGAAGCAAGGGAAAACTGTTACAATGGAGGGGAAGAATAGGAAGGCAAAAGGGAATGGGTTAACCTTACTCTCATTAAATTTGGCTTAGGGAAGGAATGACATATACACTAAATAGGGTATCTTGCCCTACAAGAGAGTAGGGGGGAAGAGCATGAGAGGGGGGATGATGGAGGGGGGGGCAGGTTGGGGGGGATAGAAGTTGAAAGCACACACTTTTGAAAAGGGACAGGGTCAAAGTAGAGAATAGAACATGTGGGGGGTGGGACAGGATGGAGGGAAATATAGTCAGTCTTTCACAATATATCCACTATGGAAATGTTTTGCTTAGCTAAACATGTACAACCTATATTGAATTGCTTATCTTCCCAGTAAGGGAGGGTAACAAGGGAGGAAGGGAAAGAATCTGGAATTCAAATTTTTAAAATCAAATGTTTAAAAAAAAATTATTATTTTTTTTTACATGCAACTGGGAAATAAAATATACAGGCACTGGTGTATAGAGATCCATCTTGCCCTACTGGAAAGTTGGAGGGGGGATGGGGGAGGATATAGGAGAGAGCAGATTGGGGTGGGGGTATACAGTGGGATTGCTGTTTTGGGGTGGTGGGTAGGGGAAAGATGGGGAGAAAATTTATAACTCAAAATCTTGTGGAAATGAAAATAAACATTAAATTTAATTTTAAAAAAAACAACAACAAAAAAAGAAATTTCAAACTATATGTCCTGAAGACATCCTGGAGACACATCAACTTGTCCAAAATGAAATTCATTAATTTTTCCCAAAATCTCACCTCTCTATAAACCTCCCTATTTCAAGAAAGGGCACATTATCCTTCCATTTTTCTAGTTTCATAACTTTACCATACCTTCAACTCCTCTTTCTCTGTCAAAGCAAACATATTAGCAAATTGACAGATTTTGCCATTTTTACCTTCACAACATCTCTTGCATGTAAACTATTACCCAATGACCACTTGAGTTCAGGCTCATCCTTTACCTGCACTATTGGAATGATATCCTAATTCTTCTCCCTGTCTCAAGTCTCTTCCCGCTCCAATCCATGTTCCACAAAGCTGTCAGAGTGATTTTCCTAAATAGCAGATGCCGTATGACCATGACTTTAGAGCAATTGCTGTCTCCTTTCCTTCCTTCCTTCCTTCCTTCCTTCCTTCCTTCCTTCCTTCCTTCCTTCCTTCCTTCCTTCCTTCCTTCCTGCCTTCCTGCCTTCCTGCCTTCCTTTCTTCCTTCCTTCCTTCCTTCCTTCCTTCCTGCCTTCCTGCCTTCCTTTCTGCCTTCCTTCCTTCCTTCCTGCCTTCCTTCCTGCCTGCCTGCCTTCCTTCCTTCCTTCCTGCCTGCCTTCCTTCCTTCCTGCTTGCCTTCCTTCCTTCCTTCCTTCTTTCTCTCCTTCCCTCCTCCCCCTCTGTCCACATAGGTAGTCATACCCTTATCTGCAGGTGCTCTGCCCAAAGGAATATGAATTTTGATCATGAAACCTTGTGAGATATCTTGGTTTTATGGGCTAGATTTCTTTTTTAAGGACCATGCCTTAAACTCAAATCACTCTGGCTCTTATTGATTGGCCAACAATAGGTCCTAGTCTAAACCTCACTTTGTTTGGGATCTGATGGCTCAGAATGAGTGTAAATACCAATTGTTTCTGTTTTGGCTAGAAACCTTGAGAGTTTTCCCTTCCCAAATTGATTTTGTTTTTATTTGACTAGGTAAAAGAGGCCATTCTTTGACTCATTTCTTACCTAACCTTAATGAATGGGCATTGCCTTGGACAAAGTGAGACCTGGTAAGCTTAAAAAGGCTAAGGTTTCCCACCACATCTGGGGCCATCTCCAGTTGTTCTGATCTATATCTTACCACGAGACCTAGATGGCTCTAAAGGACAGAATGAGGCTGGTGATTTTATTCTGTCATGAAACCTTCCTGATGTCATGGTCTTCTTCAAGAACGAAGGACCAACAGCAACAACTTAGTAAACACCAGTAGCTCCTTATTGCCTTTACTATAATATATAGACTCCTCTGTGTCGCTTTCACCTGTTTGGTTTCACCTACCTAGACTCAGTCTGTCATTCTAGCCTTATTCTTTCTTTCTAAAATTCTATGGTCCAACCAAACTGACCTAGTCATTTCCCTACACATGGCATTTTTTCCTCCTATCCAGTTTGCTTCCCCCATTATGCCTGGAATGCACACTCTTTATACATTTGTCTTATAAAATTCCTCACTTTCTTTAAGATGGAGCTCAGTTATAATCTTCCACATGAAACTCTCTCTAATTCTAATTTATAGCCCCCTTTTTCCTTAGCTATTTTTTATTTAATAACTTTGTAATTATTCTCTCTATATATGAGTATATATACACATATTTATGAAGAGGTCACCCATAAAGAGGGTTAGGGTTTCTTTGGAGACCCCAAAACGCCAACACGCAGGGTCCTGCCAAATGAATTCAACTCAAGTCTTCTCAGCCAAAGAAAAGCAAAGTTTATTAAAAGTTCATTGAAAGCTCAACATATTGTGTAGACTCTTAAGGAGCCTAGGTATCTGTAAGGCTTGCATTGGGCAAGCAGGCCAGAATCATCTGACACAGAGTAAGTCTGTGCTAGGTCATTCTATGGTGCTCTCACACCACATGTTGTGAGATGGGGTTTTATATACAGAAAGTTGTATGGAAGGAATCTAGGGGTGGTCTAGAGGAGGAGTTTGGGGAGGGTCTTCAGGAGAAGTCAGATGAGGTCAATGAGTGAGTAAGGGTGGGAAGTTGCTGGAGGCTACCTGGAGACTACAAGCAATGATGGGCTAGGCCAGTTCAAGGGTGGATTGATATTTAGATAAGCTCAAGGGTGAGAAGTAGATGGACAATGGAGGGCTAGGCTAGTAACAGAGGTCTGGGCCCAGCCACAATGTAAGGCTTATGGCCTCATGCAAATGCCTCATCAAATAGGAAGATTTAATCAGAGTTCAAGTGGGGTTCCCAGAACCTGGACCTCAAAGAATCAAGGAGAGCTCAAGGGGGTTCCCAGAGCCAGCACCTCATCATGTATATATACATATATCTGCATATACACATATTTATACATGTCATCTTCCCAAATAGAAGCTAATTTCCTTGAGAGCAGGGATTGTTTAATATCTTTTCTTCATGTCCCCAGAAACTAGCCCAGAGCTGGACAGAGTATATGCTCTTAAGTGTTTGTTGATTATCTGCCCTCTTGGGTAAGGATTCTTGGTCTCATATCTGTATTTTTCCCATATATAAACTGCATATAAGACAAATTATCCCTGGGCTCTAATTAGTGAGCTTTCACTTTATTTTGTCCACATTGACACTTTCTAGCTTTCTCCCTGCTATACCACCAACCCCCAGAATCCTGAGCTCTGATTGGTGAGTTTTTGACTTATCTTGTCCAATTAATTGATACTCCTGCCTCCACACTACTTCTCTTCCTCAAACAGAATGTAAGCTCCTTGAGGTCAAGGATTTTATTGCTTTCTTGTTTGCATTTATATCCCTAGCACTTAGCACAATATTTGCTGTATAGGGGCTTGATAAATACTTTTTCATTCATTTATCAGATATATTTGATGCGCAGACTTTTCCCCCCCAATTAAGAGTTCCCATTGTTTTCCTGGCAACACTGATTTTGTTGATGAAAAAGCTTCCTAATTTTATGTAATCAGAATTGCTATTTTTCTATTTTATGATCTCTTCTATGTCTTGTTTTGATTTTGCCTTGTTTGAATTCTTCTCATAATTATAGTTGTGAAAACTGCCTCTTTCCATTTTCCTCCAATTTTTAAAAAGATGTGACCTTTCCTGTTCAGTTTGCATATCCACTTGGAACTTATTGTGGTACATGTTAGAAGATACTGGTCTAAACCAACTTAAAAAAAACAACAACCCTACTTGCTCATTTTCCTAGACATTCAAGTAGAAGTAGAAGTCCTTCCTTAAGTAGTAAGGATTAGTAAAACAATGGGCTACTGATTTCCTGTTTGTTTATTTTTTCCAGATTTTTACTTCTCTAATCTATTCTAGTCATCTACTTTTCTGTATTTTGGCTAAAATCAAAGTTTCAATAATTACTGTTTTATGATATAATTTGAGGTCTGTGTGTACTATTCCTTCTTCATAACTGCATTTCCCCATCCATTGTTTCCTCAGCCTTTCTAAACATTTTGTCCCTCTTAATAAATTTTGTTAACATTTTACCTATTCTCTTGGCAGGTTTATTGGCATAACACTAGATGTGTGCATTAATTTAGGTAGTATTTTTTAAAATGTCTAGCATATCATAGTCCTACAATTATTTTTTTAATTGAAATTGTGATTTCATTGACATAGGAAATTTTTAGCAAAAAATGCTCCTAAACCATTGTAGATCTGTAGCTTTCCTAGTTTATGCTCCTAGAGAGTTGCCTGGGAATGCTAATCTAGCTCCAAATCACAGTATGGTCAGACGTAGTACTTGAACTGACATCTTCCTGACTTTGAGGCAAGATATCTGTCTCTTAGATTTGATTCTCAAACAATGAATATTTCTCCAATTACTTACATAACATTCTTCCTTCATTTATCTTTCTAACAGATATTTTATAATCGAATTTCTACAAGTCTTGAGTGTTTCTCAGTAGATTGCATCAGATATTTTATGCATTTTGTAGCTTTTTTCACTGGGATTTTCTTTTCTATTTAAAAACATTGCTACAAAGAAATAGTAATAATTTTATGGATTTGTTTTACATCTTGATAATTTAATGATTCTATTGTCTAAATTAGTTTCTTTACTTATCATACAATCATAGATTTAGAATTGGAAGGGACCTCAGAAACCATCAAGTCCAAACCCCTCTTTTTACAGATGAGAAAACTGAAGTCCAGAGAAATTCAATGATTTGACTAAAAGTGACACAAGACAGACTGAACTTAGGTCCTGTGACTCTAAAGTCAGTTCTCTTTCCATTACATCACACTGTTCGACTTTCTAGAGAGAATGTCTGGAGATCTGTTCTTGCTGTATTCCAACAATTTTGGTAAATTGTCTTATTGCTATAATTGTCTTATAAGTAGTTGTAAATTATTTCCATAATTTGTTCTTGGCCCACTCATTATCCAAAATTATTAAGGATCCTTTTTAGAATGATACATTTTGCTTCTCATTGTGTTATTAATCATTGCTTTTATTGGATTATGGCCTCCATAAGATTTGTTTAATATTTCTGCCCTTTTTGCCTATTTGTAATGCATCTGCCTGAACACAGTTTATTTTTACAAAGGTACTAGTGATGTTTTTTTTTATTTCCACTTTTCAAAGGCTTTATTAACTTCTGATTTACATCATTCATTTCCACAAAATTTTGAGTTACACATTTTCTCCCCATTTTTCCCCTACCCACTGCCCCAAAATAGCAGTCCCACAGGATATCCCCTCCCAATATGCTCTCTCCCATAGTTTCTCCTGTACCCCTTTTGACTTTTCCAGTAGGGCATGGTGGATTTCTATGCCCCAGTGCCTGTATATATTATTTCCCAATTACATGTAAAATAGTATTAATAATTATATCTATCTATCTATCTATCTATATTTAAACATTTTATTTTAAAACTTTGAATTAAAGATTCATTCCCTTCCTCCCTTGTCACCCACCCTTACTGGGAAGATAAGCAGTTCTGTATAGGTTGTACATGTGTAGCTAATGCAAAACAATAACATAGTAGGTATATTGTAAAAGACTGATTATATTTCCCTCCCTCCTATCCCACCTTCCACTCGTTCTATTCTCTACTTTGATCCCATCCCTTTTCAAAAATGGATGCTTCCAACTTCCCTCCCCCCCAGCCTGCCCTCCCTTCCATCATCCCCCCTCTCATCCCCTTCCCCCTACTCTCCTGTAGGGTGAGATACCCTATTTAGTGTGTATTTCATTCCCTCCCCAAGCCAAATTCAATGAGAATAAGGTTGACCCATTCCCTTTTGCCTTCCTATTCTTTCCCTCCATTGTAACCATTTTCCCTTGCCTCTTCTTTATGAGATACGTTACCCCATTCTGTCTCTCCCCAACTCCTCTCATTATGTTCCTCTCTCTCCTCTTAATTTCACCTTTTAAGTATCATCACTTCCTGTTAAATTGGTCCTGTGCCCTCTATGTATACCTGTAAACATATATACATGCATTTACATATGTATTCATATGCCCACATACCCTCATTATAAACATATATTTCTATTCCCTTCAACTATTTTCATCCTGACAAAAGTTTCATCAGTTACAATTATTGTTTATCCATGTAGGAATTTAATAGTTTAACTTTGATAAATTTCTTATGATTTCTTTTCCCTGTTTACCTTCTCATGCTTCTCTTTCTTCTTGTATCTGAATGTGAAATTTTCTATTCAACTCTGGTTTTTTCATCAAGAATGCTTGAAAGACCTCTATTCCACTGAATGACCACATTTTCCCCTGAAACATCATACTCAGTTTTGCTGGGTAGGTAATTCTTGGTTGTAATCCCAGCTTCTTTGACCTCTGGATTGTCATATTCCAAGCCCTTCGATCCCTCAGTGTAGAAGCTGCCAGATCTTGGGTTATCCTGATTGTTTTTCCACAATGTTCAAATTGTTTCTTCCTGGCTGCTTGTAATATTCTCTCCTTAATCTGGGAATTCCAGAACCTGGCTATAATATTCCTAGGAGTTTTCTTTTGGGGATCTTTTTCAGGAGGTGATTGGTGGATTCTTTCAACCTCCATTTTTCCCTCTGGTTCTAAAACATCAGGGCAATTTTCTTTGAGAACTTCCTGGAGGATCATTTCTAGGTTCTTACTTTGATCATGGCTTTCAGGTAGTCTAATAATTTTAAAATTATCTTTCCTTAATCTATTTTCCAGGTCAGTGGTTTTTCCCATGAGATATTTCACATTGCCTTCTATTCTTTCATTTGTTTGGATCTATTTAACAGCATCTTGATTTCTCATAAAGTCATTAGCTTCCATTTACTCCAATCTAATTCTGAAGCAATGATTCTCCTCATTGAGCTTTTGAAATTCTTTTTCCATCTGGCAAATTTGGTTTTTTAAGGCATTCTTCTCCTTATTGCCTTTTTGAGCCTCTTTTGCCACTTGAGTTAGTCTGTTTTTTAAAATGTTATTTTCCTCAGTCAGGCTGTTGACTCTCATTTCGTAATTTTCTTGCATCATTCTCATTTCTCTTCCCAATTTTTCCTCCACTTCTCTTATCTGCTTCTTAAGGTCCTTTATGGCCTGTAACCAGCTTGTATTTTCCTTTGAAGCTTTTGGTGCAGGAGTTCTGACTTCACTGTCTTCCTCCTGTTCCATGCTTTGCTCTTTTTTTATCCCCAAAATAGGAGTGTAATGTTGGAATCTTCTGTCTGCTATGTTTCCTTTGCCTGGTCATTTCACCCCTCAGTCACTTGACCCCAGGGCTTTTTGCCACAGTAGGACTCTGCCACCAGACAGGGGAGTTTTTGTTCCAAACACTGGGGTTTTCTCAGGTTCCAGAGGTATTAGATGGGTGCCTTCTCTGAGGTCTCCACATACTCTGGCAAGCTGGACACGCACCCCAGGACCTCCACTCTAGACTGCAATCCAGATCCAAGCAGGTTAATGGAAGAGCAATTACCCCTCAGGCTGGTCTCTTGGTCCCCCTACACTCTGCAGGCTAGGAGCTGAAGCTGCCACATGGGGCCAACGCACTCCCACTTAATGAGTCCCAAAGTCCAGACTGCACTGACTTCTCACTTTGTCCTTCGCATCTATGTGTTGATAATTCTGGAAATGGCCACTGCTGCTGCTGATCTGGCGTCCCTCTGGCCAGTGGCTGGTCAGGCCTGCCCTGGGGCTAAAGCCTTGGCGTGGGGTTGGGCTCAGCTCCCAGAGTACTGTGCTGTCAGATTCCTCCTGCTGGCCTGCTGGGCTGTCCTCAGTGGGAGGTTAGCTTCTCTGTGGCATTTTGTGGGTTCTGCAGCTTCAAAGTTTGTTCAGAGTCCCCTTTATACATTGGTTGGGGAAGGTGGAAGTCGGAGCCTCTAGGAGGTCATGCTTCTACTCCTCCATTTTGACCAAGATCGGTACTAGCAATGTTAAAAAATATACATATTCTTTAATTTCCCATTCAGAATGCTGTCATATCTTTCAAATCTAAGTACTCAAATATTCGAAGGTTTAAATTTTTCTTTTTGTGTATCCTTCTTTTGTATTTGTCCTTTCCTATCCAAGAGGGATTGAAAATTTCCTGGAATTATTATTTTATTTTTTGATAATCCAATTCATGTCTCCTTTATGAATTTGGTACTATGCCATTTGGTGTATATGTGTGTGTATAAATATAGATTAGGTAGTTAAATACATATATAATACATTAAGAAAATATACATTAGGAAAAAAATATATATATATATATATATTTTCCTTAATGAGATGCAGCAGGGGTAGTGTAGATATGGTCTTAGAGTCAGAGTCAGGGAGATGTTAGGGACAATGGAATTTCCTAACAGAAATAGAATTAAGGCTTTAATGAGAGGAAAAAAAATGTTTTAAGTTGAAGTAGAGTCTTGATGTTTGAAAATGTCATATAAAAGGACAACTTTACAATCTGAACCTCTTTTTGAAGATCCACAGAAGTCATATGAGAGAAAAGTAGTCATAACTGGTGGTTCTCTGATCTAGAAAACAGAGGCAGCTATTTGTTGATATGATAAAATCAATGGAGAGATCGATTGTTTTCCACCCTAAGACTTAACAGAATGGACAGCATCCATCCCCTTCTAGTGACTTATGTGAGTAAAAATGATCTTGCCAAAATGCACCAGAAAAGTATTGATAAAGATGAAATATCGGGCAATTATAAAAAACCATAGGAGCACAGGTTATATATGCCTCATTCTTGTCCATTGAAGGCAAAGGGTGCAAAAAAAAAAGACAATTTAAGAATTGAACGGTTACCTGGAGGTGGCTAGGTGGTATGGTGAATAGAGTACTGGATCTGAAGTTAGGAAGACCTGATTTCAAATCTGATCCTGTGTACTTACTAGCTGTGTGACCACAAGAAAGTCACTTTACCTATCTCTGTCTCAGTTTCTTCAGCTGATAACTAGGATTATAATAGGATTGTTATGGAGATCAAATAAGATAATATTGGTAAAGCAGTTAATACAGTATCTGGCATAGAATAGGTACTTAAAAATTCTTGTTCTCTTCTCTGCCTTCCCTCCCCCACCCCCAAGGAGGTGGCTTCTGTTTCTTATATTTGTATTTTTTGGATGTAGCTTATATATAGGTGACAGATACTTGGCCATACATGGAATACACCTATTTAATAACAGCCTAATAAAGTCTAGTAAGAATAAATTTGCCCAGTGTCTCCAGAGCTAGAGAGTGGGGAAGAAGAAGATTGGCAACATATATCCTCAAGCTAAATGTCAAAGAAAGTAGTGCCAATGAAGGAAGAAGAGTAGCAGTTGAGACTCCCAAAAGTTTACAGGAGACAGCATCCAAGAAAGGAACCAGTCATAAAATCTTTCACCTCTAATGTACCTCCAAATACCTAAAGTTTGGACAGTAAGCAAAAGGAATTTGGTGGGACAAAACTCACCAATCACTCAGCCACCAAGCATTTATTGAATGCCTTCTATGTTCCTGGCACTCTGCTAAGTGCTAGAGATACATACAGAAAGGATGAAATAATACCTACTCTTAAGGGTCCCTTTTTCCCAAAGTTCCCATTTTCACAAAAGGTAAAAGAAAAACAGAGCCTGCAAACTATAGGTAAAACAATGTAAAGTCTTTGTAAACTTTAAAGTTTTACATAAATGTTAGCTACAATTATATGATTATTGGGCATATAAGTACCTTTCTATCTAGCTACTTTTGTACTGATTTGCAGTACACACACACACACGCACACAAACTCACACTCACAGACATTCTTCTAGAATAATAAATACTCTTCTTCCTTTAAATGACTTGGTGGGATGAACATTTTCCTGCTCTCTGGGATGTGACTGTGTGGAATCTGTGTGTTAGGGGGGAGATATGTGCAGCAAATGGAGTCACCATAGCTGTACCCTCAAACATAGCCTGTCAACCTTGTTTGTGTTGTGTGTGTGTGTGTGTGTGTGTGTGTGTGTGTGGCAGCCGAGTAAGTAGAAGGTTTAATTATTTCAGTTCTCCAATGCTGTTTCACGAGGTTTTCACCTTGTGCCATGTTTTTGTCTTACATTGTTGATGTAGCTTTGGTTTATTTTCAGGGGAATATTCTTTTCTTTTCTTTTTTTGGGATATTTGGATTCAGGGATTCATGCTGAATATAACTACCTACCATCTTGCTGACAATGTGACCAAGTCCAATCTTTTAGGGGAAAAAAAAAACCAAGGAAATAAAAAGTGATAGAAAATAGCATGTATTTAACATGATCTCAGGTTGTTACAGAATCTGTTACCTCTGCAGCTATGAATTCCAGATCATCCTTCTGCATTCTCTTACAAATCCGATGATATTTTTGTTAGTACTATCCACCCTTAATGTTTTTTAATCTAATGTTA
The DNA here is from genome assembly GCF_028583685.1 of Petaurus breviceps papuanus. Lineage (NCBI taxonomy): Eukaryota > Metazoa > Chordata > Mammalia > Diprotodontia > Petauridae > Petaurus > Petaurus breviceps. Next base: position 1,886,327 of record NW_027186546.1, read on the forward strand.
TAAATAATTCTGTGTTTTTGCCATTATTTTCATGCTATTTGCTTCTTCAACTATATTTCATTATGCCTTACTACATTTAGTGGTTGGAAATAGACATTTTGGTAAGTTCTTCTCCAAATCTCTTATTTGTAAACTGAATTTGGGTTCATCTGTTCATTGTAAAATGTAAATTCTTGCCTCCAAGGGGGAATTGTAGTCATTACCAAGGAAGCTAAAAAGATACATGTCTGGGAACATAAAATAATACACAATGCATAATAGTATTTTGAACTAAGGGTTAAAGAAATTAACATTTCTGATTGACTATATAAAGTATCTTAAGCTCATAATATGGCATTCCATTTGTTTTACAGATGAGGAAACTGAGAATCAAAGAAATAAAGTGACTTGCCTAAAGTCACCATAGGTAGGTAGCATCAGTCCTGATTAAATCATTTGGTTCATCTCACTCTACAAGATCACATCTAAAAGTCTAAGTTCAACTGTGAGGATGGATATATTTATTCTATTACAGCTACATAGTGATGCACTTTCTAAATAAAGGGCAAATTTTTGTTTAGGGAGTAATGTGTCAAGGATTTCCTGTTTCAAATGAAGTGAAAATGTTACAAGCTCCATGAACTCTTGATGATGTATTTTCTCCTCTCTCTACAGCTATGAAATTGCATTGATGAGTACATTTGCATTATGATCTTTTATGTGCATACTTCAAGTGATAGTTTTCATATATCCCTGTAGGAGGTCATAATATGAGACCACGTAGTTTCAGGTGTGTCTATATATACGTAAATGTATGTTAGTTACATGTGTATAACTACGCACACACACACATACATTTCAATACTTCCAGAAATCTGAGATTTCCTTGATCTGAGTACATTCTCCATCAGTAGAAATTTCAACCCTTTCCAAACTTAATAAATGGTTTCATAAATTGCTTTGACAATCTCCTGGTGGCCAACCTTTAAGTGATAAGGCTCTTCAAATTTGGTTAGACTGAGGTTTTAACAGACACATACTCTATCCACAGGTCTGTCATCCACCGAAGTTCTGTTCTAATGCCTCACAGTGCATAGAAGTGACATTATGTTCTCTAAGACTTTGCTACAAGAGCACAAGCTCTAATGGTTCCTATTAACCTGAAAAGGTTCCAAGAATGTGTAAATGTGTAAGAGTTCTAAGTGTGAAATTAATGTGTAAAGGTTCTAAGAATATGTGTATGTGTAAACATAGTTTAATACTCTGGTAGATCTGTGATTTCATCAGCATTGGTACTCCATGAAGATGCAGATAGTAATACTGTATACTTTTGTATCCTATGTGAGTTTTGTCCAGATTTTCCCATAAGACTTACATGGAGAGTCTATCCAAAGCACTTCCCCTTATTCTTTTAGAAACTCATGAGCACTAATACAATTGATTCTGAAACACTCAACACAAATTTGACCAACAAGATGATAATGACTTTTTTTTCCTCACAACAATTCATGAATAACATCCACTAGGACACTGGAGAGTGAAAATCTGCATTGTGGAAGGAGTTGCCCATGTAGATGAAATGATAGCATTTTGGAAATATTTATACATCTGTATGTATATGTATGTATATATGCAAGGTTACTCGGCTAAGTAATAATAACAATACTATTTATATAACTATTTAAGGTTTGCAAAATGCTTTACACATGTCATCTCATTTGATCCTATGTGGTAGGTGCTATTATTATGCTCGTTTTATACTTGAGGGAACTGAGGTAGGCAGAGGTTAAGTAACATGTCTGTGGGTGCACAGCTAATATCCTTTTTTAAGGAACTTGCAATATTATTGTCTAAACATTATGTATATAAATACATGAAATATTTAGATACTGATGGAGTACAGATATGTTCAAAAGCTAAATTTTATACCGCATTTCTATTTCCAGTTTGTCAATTGGACATTTAAATTGTTAGAACAGACCCTCTTTTTCTCTTTTATTCAAACCTTAAATCATTACATATCTTTTATTTCTCATACCGTTGTCTTCTGACTTTACATGTTTGCATAGTACAGATATTCTCCTTCCTCTCCTTGAGTTATGTAAAGGTATTCTCCCGCACACAGCTCCACATCTCTCCCTCTATGCACATCCCCTGATAGATAGGCTCAGAGATTGATCACTGCTCGGTAACAGTGCTGGAAACGGCTGCCAGTTGTGAAGAAGAATAACAACTGGCAGCCATTCTGATTGGTGCTGGCACAGAGTTGTTCTTATGAGATCCAAATGCCTTGAGAACCAAATGTTCCTGTGATTCAGGCTTTCTGCAGCCAACAAAGCTTAGGTCAAAAAGCTAATTGGCTACTTGAAACTTTGCTTAGATATCTTCAAGAGAAATAAAAAAAAAAAGGATTGTTTTTGTGAACACACACACACACATATACTGATGGAGAGATGGCTAAACAGATAGATGATAAAAGCCAAATGGTTCTAGAAAAAATTATCTGTTTGAGGTGTGTGAGGGGGAGGATTGGAGGAGTTGGTAAGCAGTAGTTTTTGAGAGAATAATGTAAAATGTATTTCTGTTGAAACTGAAACTTGAACTAAATGTATTCCCTGCATGGCAGTACGAGTTTGCATTTGGAGATACACAATTTTGTCTGTTTTAATTGCCGAAGGCAGAGTAGATTCAGGCAAAAATGAGTTTTTCAGAGAGCAGTTCAGGTGTGACCAGTAAAGCTTCCTCCACATCAATAAAATATTGTGTCCTGAACACTATGGGATAATGTCTGTTGTGGAAAAGAAAGCGTATCTCCTTTCCCCTCCTCATTCAAACTCCAAGGCCACAGTGGTGCAGGTGACAATTACAGAACAGTGCTGTTGCAATGATGTTAGGCTTTAATGATAGTTTTAATGACTGACTGCCCTTTCAGCTATGGCAGGTTCCATGAGAGAAGGGCCCAGGAAAATACAGAACTTCCTCCCCATCATTAGAGGGCACCTAGTCAGCACTAATCTCTGTGTGATGCTGTGCTGGGTGCCACACAAAAGCAGACTCACAGACATATTTCCCACTGTTCTTTAAAGCTGACAAACTCAAACAGGTGACAATATAGGGACCAAATGATAACAAGTGAAGCAGATAAGTAGGAAATGATACACAGGAATTAAAGTAGAAATAAAATATAAAGAGAGAACTAAAGGGATGTTGAAAGTGATCATTTAGAAACCAGTGAAAGAGAGAGTCCCCTCTAAGTAAGATGCACCATTCATATGTCAAATAGACATCTGTTTGGGGCCTTATGAATAAGGTAGGATTTCAAAAGATTTATGTAGAAGGATATCAAAGGAAAAGCCTGATCGACTATGAGAGAGCATCCTGAGGCATAATGAACACACTGGGATGACTGAGTCATGGAGGGAAGTACTGGGCAATAGGGACAGCATGGAAACTTCATGGTCAGAGTGGAGAAGGGATGGATTAGAGAGTAGTGGAAGACAAAGGGGGGAGGGGAAGATTGTCAGAATATAGAGAGCATGATTTTTCACTTAGGGAATATTATGAAAAAGCAGTAGGATATTTTAGTAATGCTTCCTGCCTGGAACTTTTTGAAATTTATATGAGTATCAAGAGGCCTTTGCTAAGGACCTAGCAGCTGGCTCAAATAGGCAACAAGATTGGTGACTGGAGCTGCCATTGGCCAGGGTGTTCACATTCTGGTTCTGACCTCTGTTGTCAGTAGGTTAATTACCACAATATATTATTGGAGGATGGGGGATAATGTCTGTTGTGGAAAAGAAAGCATACCTCCTTTCCCCTCCTCATTCAAACTCCAAGGCCACAGTGGTGCAGGTGACAATTACAGAACAGTGCTGTTGCAATGATGTATAGGTTAGGAACAGGGTAGGAAACCAAAGAAAGGAAGAAGAGTGAACAAATTCATTAATTTTGGTAGTTTCTAATTTTATTATCAAGGCTGATTAAATAATGCTTCAGTTTTTACTTAGAGATTTTAGGTCATGAAACTACTGACTGAGTTTGGTTTACTAGAATGAAAAGCTAGATGTGTGAAATTCAAACAGTTGTAAAAATTCAAACACATTTTTATTTACCTATAGTATGAATTAGCCCAATGAAGAAAATTTTAAATTCAGTAAATGATTATTTCCAACACAAATATATAAATGGAAATGTGATTACTTATTTGGCTAACAGTTCTTTCCTGCTATGGCTATTGGTCCAAATATTATCTATTAATATGGAAAGAATTTGTGGGAGAGAAATTCTTGAGCTCAAATAGACAAATACATGAATTATTTTTTTCCTTCCACAATGATTTAAATAATGACCCAATTTTCTTTTCAATCTTTAATTTTCTTTTAATTTTTCTGCTTAAATCGGGAAGGAAGTCTTAGTCAGCTGTTGATACATGTTGAATACCTGACACTTTATAATCTTAACAAGACGTGTTAGGTTTAATGTCCTGTACTGTAAACTCCCAGTAGGAAGGAAGAACAATAATTGCTGAAGTTAGAAACCTGTGGAAGGATAGTGGGAATAGCTGAAGTAGTTCTGTGGGAAGATTGTATTTAATATCAGATCCAGCAACAAAACCAGTCATCAGGTTAAGCACTTATCATGTGCCAAGAACACTGGAGATACACAGAAAGGCAAAAACAGACCTTGCCCTCAATGAATGCACATTCTGATGGGGAGACAACATGTAACTCATCAGATACATGTGAGATCCATACTGAGCAGATGAGAAGCCATCTGAGAGAAGAAGGCTTTGGCAACTCCAGGAGCAGAGAGACCTCCCATAGATGGTGATGTTTGAGCTGCTCCTATGTCTATGAGACCCTAGGAGGCCAGGATCACAGAAGGACGAGATAAGGATGGAGTCTGGGAATCCAGGAGCCTGAATGGGACTCAGATGATAGATGCAGATTGTAGTACTGTATACCTTTGTATCCTATGTGAGTTTTGTCCAGATTTTTCCATAAGACTTACATGGAGAATCTATCCAAAGCACTTCCTCTTATTCTCTTAGAAACTCATGGGCACTAATACAATTGATTCTGAAACACTCAACACAAATTTGACCTGAACTGGAATTGAGGTGGGAATCTGTGGAGGGGAAATGTCCACTAGAAAGAGGAACCTCTCAGTGTCTTAGCCTCTGACCTCTAAACAAGTGCTAGAGTAGCCAGCGGTTGTGCCTGAAACCATGAATGCTGAATCTATGCAATTTTCTGTACGTATGTAGATTCAATATATCTGAGGAAATAGATGATACTAAATTATCAGAGGGAAAAAATTGAGGGCAGTATTATCATCCAAAAAAGGTGATCAAAAGAACATCAGCAAGTACAGATCCATGTTTCCCCTTTTCCATCTTGATAATATCTTTATGAGACATACTTATCAAGTGTATATTGGAACACCATAAGCCCTGAAGAATCAAAGTTGCAGGTTACCTGAAAGACAAGAGAAGTATTGTGGGTGTGACAGGTTGCAGCATGCTGCCAAAGTACTGGCACAAATGATATCCTCTGGGGAATTAATAAATGGAAAGGAGATGGGTTCATTATATAGTGGAAGTGGAAGATAGCAGACAGATAACTGTGAAGTTTCACTAGGAAAGGCCTCAAATACATTGACTAGATATTTTGTGGAGGATTAATGGGAAGACATTGACAAGAATCACACAGGATGAGAAGTTGTAGACAAGGTGCAGTCTATACCACTGGTGGCATTATCCACATCAGCGAGATCACAGACTCTTTGAAGTATTGAGATTTGAACACATGTATATACTTGAAAGGATCTTAGATCACAAAGTTAAAGAATTGTCAGAACTCTGATAGGGCACCTCCTTCAACCATTACTTAGACAAGAGTCTTCTCTACCATATACCTAAACTGTCATCCAGCCTTTGCTTAAAGGCACCCAAAAGTGGCACAAAATTCTTTAAGTTTCCCCTAAGAAGTGGTCTTCTGAAGGAGAAAGTTTGGATAACTACTTGTTGGCTTTGTTATATGATAGATTCTTGTGCATATATAGGTTGGATGAAATAGTTACTAAGATTCTGTGCAATTCTGATATTGTATTATGATGTCTTGGGGAAAAAATTATATGCTTTTTATGGATCTTTATTATGGAACCAATTTTCATACTTAGAAAGAACCAGGGGGTCAGTGTCATCTACCTCTGACTCAAATCTGATATTATTTCCTGTCTTCTTCCAGACATTCAGATTCACTTTCATTAGATCAGAATTTTCTTGGGCGAATTCAAGGATAATAAAGAAGCATATGTTTAATTCACTCTTCATATGTTTTCTCATTATTGTGATTCCTTTCCTTGCTTAGCAGTTTTTATCAATAAAAACAGACATTTTTAGCTTTCCATTTCCATAGTGTCATTATTGACATTGACAGCTGCCTAACAGTCATGTGAAATATAATTGCCTAAGGAAGAGTATTTTATGACCAATTCCTTCTCTTTTATATTAAAAAGAAATTAGACAAGCTGACTGAACCATAGGCTTCTGAATTTTATAACAGTTGAGGAATTCTTTTTTATTTTTTAAGAAATTGTATTTTTAATTTTTTCCTATATCTGTTTTTCTCCTGGGGAATTTATTAATTCCTCAAGGATATTAATTCATTAATTTTGCCTTGTCCTAGGGATAACCTTTGTCATGATATTCTAGATCTTGCTTTATACTTCTTTTCCCTACAGGTAAAAACCTGTACCTTTGCCTACTGTCAATCAACTGTTGCTGTAACTTCACCTTTAACATATTTTCAAAGATCATCCTGTCTACTTTTTGTACTTTCAGTAGACATGATGTGTGTTCCTATTTTTAAAAATGACTTCTAATGGATCAAAAAAATTTATTTATTAAGAAAATAACTATTTGAGGAGGTGCTTTATAGAAATAAAAGATTTAACTAAGATACATTTCTTACCCTCAGGCAACTTATACATAGTATGGGATAAAACTATGACAGGCAGTCATAATAAACAACATCACATGGCAAGAGTATTAGTGTATTAAACTGCAATTCCTTATGAGTTCTGAGGACATTCCTTACCAGAAGGATCAGGAAAGATTTTCTGAAAGAAAGAGTGAATGGGAAGGAACCATTTATTAAGTGGGTGTTATGTGAAGCACTTTACAAAAGTTATCTCATTTGACACAACAACCCTGTGAAGTAGGTGCTATTATTACCCTTGCTTTATGTTTGAGGAAACTGAGGCAGAGAGAGGTTAAGTGACTTGCCCAGTTAAGTCACACTGCCAGTAAGTGTCTGAGACCAGATTTAAACTGAATCTTCCTGATTCCAAGTCCAGGACTCCATCTACTATGACACCTTGATGCCTCTGGTTGTAGTTATAGAAAAGAACATAAAAAATAAAAAAAGAACAAAAAAAATAGAAATAAACCCATTTATCTAAGGAGAAAGCAAAGAGAAATCAGAGAAGTTATGCAGATTATAATAAGTCAGAACACAAACAAAATGAATGAGCTCTCCCACTGGCAGTGAAATATCTCAGCTTAACTAAGAGAGGCCCCAATCTCACCCAAAGGGAAATTCCTTGAAGTCTCTAGGGAGACAAGATGGAAATCAGTGACATGTTGAGGCACTGACTCTTATAGATTTATGTAGCTTTCCAAAGTTTTTGTTTGTTTGTTTTCTCCATAGGTTTGGAGTTGGTCTCCAAGAAAGTATAGAAATATGCATGTCCTCTCTAAAAGTAGGAATGAAGAGTGTTTCTCCTCTCTAAAGCTCTAACGTGATCTCTGCCCCTCACACAGTAATGCAGTGTTCATTATTCTTTCCACTAAATTAGAAGTAACACTTGAGCAGTAGTTTACCGCACACCTCAGGCTTGAAACATGGGTTACACTAATAGCAAAGAAAAAGTTAAACAAAAATGTACTGATACCACAAACCACATCAAATATGAAAGCAACATTCTTTTTTTTTTCTTTGGAGGGGCAATTGAGGTTAAGTGACTTGCCCAGGGTCACACAAGTTTTTTTTGTGTTAAGTGTATGAGGCTAGATTTGAACTCAGGTCCTCCTGACTCCAGGTCCAGTGCTTTATTCACTGTGCCACCTAGCCACCCCTGAAAGCAACATTCTGCTCCTGTAATTCCCTGTTTCTCTTTGGAGAAGACAGGAGCAGGTTTGAATCAACTCTTCTCTTTGACCAAGACTGATCTAAATTCAGATGTTTTTTAATGCTTATTTCATTTACATTATAGTCGTGGTACATATCATTCTCCTGGTTCTAATTTTGTTCTGCACAGATTTATGAATGTTTTCTATTGTTTCTCTGTCATAGTTTCTTATGTAATAATATTGAATATAGTTTTGAAATCACTCCATAATATAAAATGTTCCTATTTCTAATAACTTCCATTTTCTTTTTTAATATGTGGCCCAGTATGGAACCTGGTCCACCTGAACCCTGCACTGGGGAACAGTCTCTTCAAAATAGAAAACAAGTATCACATGGAAGGCAATGGACAGGTAACTAGTGGGTGTTAAGAAGCTGCAAGGAATAACCAAAGAGAAATGCAGAAGAACAGAAATAACAGATACCATCTAGCAATTACATGATAGGAAGGAATAGATGGGCTAGAGACAAATGGGAAGAGTAAGCAATGGCAAATAGACAGGTAGAGCACTGCACTGGTACCCAAGAAATGTCAAAAGAAAATGAGAAAATCCCCCATCACATTGGGTGGACCATCTCTGCCAAACTTATGAGGGAAAATGGACAAGAGCCACATAGGATGAACAGTCATGGATGAGTTCCAACCTGCATCATTGGAGTGAACTTCCAAAGTAATAAATCCACTTGAGTTTGGGGAAGTACATAAGATAGAAGCAAGAACAGATCATAAAATGTGAATAAAAAAGTATGGCATGGTCTATTAAAAGTGTCAAGGGCGCTAAAGCTCAGAATGAGCTGAGGATGGCAAGGAATATCAAAGAGAATAAAAAGTTTGTTTTGTTTTTAAGACATTAGATGAGTATCCAATAAAAGATGAGATTTCTCTGGGTAGATAGTGTAATAATTTTTGTTCAGTTGTTCCATTAATGTCTGACTCTTCATGACCCTGTTTGGGCTTTTTTTGGCAAAGACACTGCAGTGGTTTGCCATTTCCTTCTCCAGCTCATTTTATAAATGAGAAAACTAAGGTAAACAGGGTTAAGTGACTTGTCCAGGATCACACCGCTAGTAAGTGTCTGTGGCTGGATTTGAATGTCCGCCTGACTCCAGGACCAGCACTCTACCCACTGCACCACCTTTTTGTCCAAGGGAAATGATAATTAACAACAAAGAGAAGTAGAGAGAAAGTACAGCTGCTCAACTCTGATTTTCCTTCTGTTTTCTCTACCACAAAGAATGATTTTTGTTCTGAGAAAAAGAAACCAAAAATGGATAATAGGGAGATGATACCCAGAACAAGTAAGGAGATAGTAAGAAAGCACCTAGTTGACCTTGATGAATTCTAGTTGGCTGGCTTAGATAAACTGGTAGGTATGAATAAATGAATGCATGTATACATGGAATGAATGAGTGAATTTTTAAAAGTGTTTATAAAGCAATTACTGTATACAAATATTGGGCTTTCAAATAGGGATTCAAATAGAAAAATAAGACCGTCTCTGCTCTCAAAAAACTTATATTCTAATGCGAAAAATAACACATGTGAAAGATTTCAGCTTCAAGTCAGATGGAAAGGCCCCATGGTACTTAGAGTATAATAGTAAAATAGATAGTAATGTATCAGCATCATCTTTAATATCATTTCATTGATAAAATATCATTTTCTGACATTGAACTTTGGAGATGAGAACTTTTTTTCTAGGTCTTTAGTAACTGAGGCTGTAACATTCACAAAAGCTATTACTAGGCCACGATCTCCACCAAAGTTACTCCCCAAAACGATGTCTGGTTTTAAAGCAGGATCATTGGTCAGGGGAGTGCTGACCCTTGGACTTACTTGCCCATTGGTGGCAAATGGTGGCTGGTAGAGTAGTAGCAAGAGAGGTAGGTCTCTTCTCCACTGTGACTTCTTCACTCACTGATAGACGTGGGTACTAAGCTGGAAGCAGGATTAGTGGTCTGGGGACACTGTTATTTCCAAGCATCTTGGGTTCAGGGTCCTAGGTTATCTCCATCCAGGTCTGATAAGATATGGTGGTGAAGGAGGTAGTGACAGTTTTGCTCACCTGGCACATGCTGCCTCCTGTGTCTCTCTTAGTACGCCTATCTGCTTCAGTGAGACTGACTTGCCTACATTGTAGATATAGAAAGATTTGGAAAATGTAATTACTTCAATCACAGGCAGTAATATTTGAAAATTCAAAAATAAAAAGAAATACTACAAGATTGGAAGACAAATGTGTTAATGTTCGGACAAGGGAAAAGACACAGTTGACTAGTTAGCTTGACTCATTCTTGGTGAAATTCTATGATGTTTAATAAGCATCTAGAAAATAAAGCAACGATTACAAAGAACCAGTATGGTTTTTCTCAAGGACAGGTCATAGACTAAACTTGGTTCCTTTTTTTTTTTTTAGCATTGCTCAAGTGGCATAGCAAGGGAAAACAACTTTTATCATTTACTTGGATAATAGCAAATATATTATTGACTTAAGAGCCAGAATGGTGAAGGGTCTTGTGTTCATGATATATGAGAATTGGTTGAAGGAACTTAGGATGGTTAACTAAAGGTGAAAAAAAATCAAATTGATTCTACCTCAGAATTGATTTCATTCTGTATTACCATTGACATTTGTATCACTGCTTAAGTCACGTTTTATTGTCTCTAAGTTAAGTTTAGAAGTTCAGCTTTCCTGTAAATTACTTGTCTCTAAGTTACATCTAGAAGTTGTTTTTCTGTGAAATCAATGATCTTTTATGTCAAGGAAATCTGTTATCTCTAACCCACTAGATATTCTTCAAGGAAGTCTGGTCTGCTATCCATATATCACTAACCAAACCAGGGATGGGGAACCTGGGGCCTCAAGGCCACATGTGGCCCTCTAGGTCCTCAAGTATGGTCCTTTGACTGAATCCAAACTTCACAGAACAAATCCCCTTAATAAAAGGATTTGTTCTGTAAAACTTGAACTTTTTAAACCTTGCAGGTAGATACAATCAATCAGCAATAAGATGGAAGGAGAGGTGGTTGTTAGCCTCACATACCCAATCTCTAGCAAGTCATATTGTTTTCCCCATCTAGAGTGCTACAGGCCTTGTAACCAATCATATTGTTTTCTAGGATGTTACCTTTTACTGTGGGTACTCCTCTTTTTGTCTGTAAAAATGATCTCAAAGCACCATCTTGAGGTCTTAGCTTGCTGAGGAGAATGAGATGCTATTTATTGACAAATTTATACTTTTCTAATAAATTGATTATGCTCAGAACTTTGTGCCTCAGTTTACCCTAATTTAAATCATGACAGAGGATTAAATAACTGTTTGATTATTTGAAGAGCTATTATGTAGAAAAGGTTTGGACTTTTTTCTGTTTGGCTCCAGAAGCCAGAACTGGGAACATGGATGGAAGCTGAAAAGAAGACAACTTATGCTTGTTGCAAGAAAAAAGTTTTCCTAATGAGTAGATCTATCAAAAGAAAAAAAATAGTTTCCTTAAGAGATGGTGAGATCCTTTCTAATTGGAGGTTAGTTGACCAATTATTAAATTTTGTGGAGGGATTCCTTTTCAAGCATTGGTTGGACTAAATGGTCACTTTCAAACCTGAAATTCTGTGATTTCTCGTTAAAAAATGCACATGCAAGGCTTGAGGTCATGGTAGATGATCCATCTCTATTACTATGACATTGATCTGTTGCTGTTGTTTTGTCATTCATTCTCAAAGAGGACCATGACTTCTGGGAGGTGATGCCATGATTTGCAAGTGAATTGGATTTAAGTTAGGGAGGGTTGTGTAAAGTCACCAGACTCACTTTTTCCTCCTGAACCATCTGGGTCTGGTGGAAGGATATAGATCAGGACAACTGGGGGTGGCCCTGGATGCTGTGGGACACCTTGGCCTTTTTAAGCTAAGGTCTTTAACAGATCTCAGTTTGACTGAGGCAGTGCCGAGGCAGTGATTAAGGCTAGGTAAGAAATGAGGCAGAGAATGACTTTTATTACCTAGTCAAAAAAAATTATGATATTGGTCTACAATGTAGAAGAATATACAACAACCAATAATAACTGCTTCTAATCATGGGTATTTCTCTCTTCCACGCATGGTGGGGTTGAATTAGATAAATTCTAAGGTCCTTCTGGCTATGAGACTTTTTGTTCTCTCTCATCTATTTGGTTGAGATTTATGTAGGTGAAAAGGTTCACTGGTTGGAGAAGTTAAAAGTCTTTGGTTGCAAGTGGCTCATGTCTCGTGGATTAACTGAACAGCAGTTAAACTGAACCTTTTAAGAAAGCCTAATCCATACCTCCTCTTATTATATTCAACATCGTACAGAGAGTTGATGGCAGAACTGAGACCAGGACCTATGACTCCAGATTCTTAATTCGGTATTCAGAGGTATATTGCCTAAATTTTCTAATTTTAATCTGGTTTTTGTTGTTCACGTTGTTTTTTTTAGGTGTGTCCAACCCTTAGTGACCCTATTTAGGTCAATAATTTATCCTCTTCCATTACATGTTGGATAACAGTGACAAAATTACTCACATGGAATAAATAGCTGATACCTCAGCCCCCAAATTGTGACAGTCTGGGATGAATAGATTGACAAAGCCCCTACAGAGAATAATTTAGTGTGTGCCACCTGATCATAGGTGAGAATTTCTGTCTCCATTGATGACAATGCGTTCACTGGTCTAATTAGAATCATATTGAATCCCAGTTCTCATTCCATTCTTTATATTTGAAATTTACCAGATCGATATTGAACAATATTTTCACTGCAAACATTACCTCAAAAGTCTAATCTTACATACGGACATGCAATTCCATTCCTTATTTGTTAGCTTTGCTTGATATATTTCCCATTGAAATAGATCTTACCCTATCTAGCTCACAGTATAGTGAGAATCCTACTTAGAAATTATGTGGCTTTAATCAAGTAAATCTAAACCTCTCTGAGCCTCAATTTCCTTACTTATTAAATGGGAACAATAAAAATATTTATACTAGCTGCCTTACTAGGTCATCATGGATATTAAAGGATATAATGAATGTGAAAATACCTATTAACTATAAATCACTATGCAAAATCTGTACTTAATCCTTATTATCATCACTATTATTGTTGATGATTTAAATTATGGATCATTCCATTTGAAAAAAAATAGCAATAATTATAATAATTCATCAGCCCAAAGTGAATAATTCATTTTAGGGCCTGAATTAATTTGTTTGGCCTATATTGATACAATGAACTGGATAACTATGAAATCTCCTCTTCACTTTGTATCGTGTAGATGGAATCTAGTGCTAGGCTTTATCTAATTCTTCGGTATTAACTGGCCTTTTCACTAGTGACTGGTGGAAGGCATAGGGCAGAAGGTGAGAGACAGTTTCCTGGGTAGTGCTCTTAAACAGTTTTGTATACAGCTGGGAGGGTTAACAGAGAATCCCCAGAGCTACCATTTTCTTACCCATTACAAGGAGAAAGAAAGAGGGAAAGACTTAACATACCCTGCTCAGCAGGAAGCTCAGTTTTACAGTTTTAGAACAGCATAATTTTTGTATTTTATATTAGTCTATCATATCCAACCCTTTCAAAAATAAAACAGGAACAGCTTTAATGCAATCTGTGTTTACTAATATGAGCTAATAAAATCTCATAATATTATTTTGTATTGCACTAATGGGTATTGCATTATAGTATATTAGTTAAATCATGCATTATTATGGTATTTGATGTGCTACTCAAAGTAGAAACATGCATAACAGAGCAGGAGAGTTTGTGGAGATGAATGGAGATGGCAAAAAAAAAAGTGGACTATATAAAGGATTTATCTGTGAACAGAAGGAGAGAGCCACGTGGGCCTCTAGAAGGTTTGGGAAAATCTGATCTTGTGTGAAAGAGGAATGTAAATTTCTCTTTCTTCTGAAACCACCCCCCTCTTCCTCTAGCACTTTATTCCTCTGTTATTTTCATAGTCACTCTTTTATTTTGGCTATTTGACAAGCCTAATATCCCTTACTGAATTGTAAGCTCCTTGAAGGCTCCCTCTAGTCATGCTTTATTTTCCATACCCCCCAAGTGCCTAGCATAATGTCTTGCTCATAGTAAATGTTTATTGAATTAATAGATGAATGCATTAATACACAATGTACTTTACAACTATGAGCAGAGGCAGCTCCATGTTTAAGCAGATTAAGCAGCTATGTATGTGATGGGATGAAATGCCTATCTTCCCTCAAATATCTTCCCCTCTTTTGCAGTGATAATCCTGGAAACTCTATGATTGGAACCATTCCTTTGCATTGAGACATTATCCGTTATTTTGGAAGTGTGTGGCATGAATCTACCAGTACCTATTATCATCCATTACCACATAATCAGAGAACACAGTCCTAACTGAATAGGATACAGGACAGTTAAATTTGTGTAGCATCCACAGTAAAAGGTAGCATCTTAGAAAAGCCATCCTGCACTTAAACTGTCATTGGCTAGGGAGGCCTAGAATATATGGCACTGTGTTTTATAGAATTATTAAATTATATGGGGATTTATAAGACAAAGGGAGATCTATGTGGATAAAAAGACTTAAGGAAAACTTTATAAAGGAAGGGTGATTTGAGTTAGCTCAGAAGAATTGTTTAGATTTGTATAGGTGGAAGGCAAGGAAAAGGGAAGTATAATTTTAACTGGCAGCTCAAAGACCTTTTGTATAAGACTTTCCTCATTAGTAGAGATCAATTACTCAATTCTCCAAGTCCTCCTGAGGTGTGGAACTGCTGAGAACTTGGGAAAAGAGAAATCCTAGTCTTCCAGCTTCAAGACAGAACACCCACAATTTCAGGCTTTCTTCAACTTCCTGAAGGAAGGGGAAGAAGTTAAAATGTAGAGGAGCTGGAGCCAGCACCTCAGGTGTATCCCTATCTTCACCTTACTTTACTAGAGATTATGGGGAATATCCCTTTGGGGCATATCTGGGACTCCTCTTGGTTGACTTGAGAGTTTTCATTCCTAATAGGAGAGTTTATTTACTCTGTGTATGATTAGGCATATATTCTCCTAGGTATACTTTCTCTGACTTTTGTTTGCTATTGGTTTAGAGAAATAGGTTTAATTGCCATTTGCAATATGTGTTCATTGTGGAACTGGCATTTGATGGGAAGAGAATCAAGCCTTGGATATATAGTTTGGATTACTTCCTCATTAAGGTTTAGCAACAAGGAGCACAGTTTGAACCTAAAAAAATATTTTCCTTAGCCTGACAATATTAAAGGAAGCAGATAGATATAATTCTAGCTTGATACCCCCCTCTCTCTATGAAGAACAGATTGGTCAGCTTCTGGCCCCAACTTCCTGCTTCCCTTCCTAGCAGAGATCAGTTTCCTAGGAGAGATCAGTTTCCCTTGGAGAAGAGTAGAGGGAGCAGACTCTTTCTCTACAAGCCACATTTAGACAGACCCATGTAGACATGCATATGGGTACCACATACCATATCTTCAAATAAACAAAGGGAAAGAATTAATTCTAGGTAAATAAATCCTTCTAATTGAGGAAAAGGAGAATGACTCTTATGTCTTTACCATAGTCTTATGCAAATAAAATCTAGGTTTCACAAGATTATTGAAAGAACTGGAAGATGTTATTGCTTCTTACCATTGGGAATATTTGAAAGTTTATTCCACATCTGCAAACCACCACCTTTTTTTTTTTTTTAAAGAAATCAGGGTTAAGTAACTTGCTCAAGATTACACGGCTAGTTATTTCTGGGTGGGTGCTAAGTGTCTGAGCCCGGGATTCAATCTCCAGGTCTTCTCAACACTGGAGCCGGTGCTCTTACTCGCTGAGCCACCCCTAAGCAATTGGGGTTAAGTAACTTGCTCAAGGTTACATGGCCAGGTGTTTCTGGGTGGGTGCTAAGTGTCTGAGCCTGGGATTCGATCTCCAGGTGTATCAGCAATGCCATATTCACAATGCCTATAGAGATTACAAATATGCTGATATAATTATCCATCACAAAATACATCAGGCTTGCCATTTGGGGAAATAAACTAGAAAATTTATTAAGATACCAAAAGACTGAGTCCCAAAACCAGAAAGTGAAAGCCATCAGAGTAGTTATGATATTGGCACAGGTAGATAAAGTAGAAAACACCCACATTTTCAAGCCTTTAAAACAGAACAGGCTACCTCAGGCAAAGGTCCTCCTCTCCCCACTCACAGCAACCACCCAGCGTCCTGGAAGAGCGCTCCCAGCAGCTCTGGCCCCTGGCAGTCCTCAGCAGGAGTCCTAACTCAAAAAAAAAAAAAAGGCAACCGCCGCCAACTGCCAACCGCAGGACCGTTAGCTCGGCTTTTCACTTTCTCTTGCTCTGCTATGTCAGCACGTCCATGGGGCATGGGAGATCTTTAGATCCCATAACCCTTACATTCGGCCCCAAGATCTTTCATGTCCCTTACTTGGCAAAAATACAGTAGGAATAACTGGTGTCAACAAAATTTCACAACAATATAACAAGAATAGCACACAATAAACACAAAAAAACATATTTTAGGGTGGGCTTGAGCACAAGCTCCCCATCATTCCCCCCACCCCGAACAAATGGGGCCCCAAAATCTTGTGGTAAGGGGTGAAGATCTCTTCTTCTATGGCTACTTGCTGCTGAAATCGGATGCAGAGCTGTCCCTGTCCTTAGGGGTCCCATTTGAGAGGTCAGTTCTTAATATGCTTGATGCCAGGTCCAAGGGTGACACATCACAGTTGCAGACAGGGGGTGACATCCAGCTTAAGCTATCAGGCATCTACAGATGGAGGGTACCAAGCCTGTGGAAACAAATCTAACAAACAAGGTGAACAAACAAAAAATCAAGAAGAAGCAAAGAGACAATAACCAGACTATTGTAGCCTCACTCACGGTAGAATAAATGATTTAAGGGTACAATTTTGTAATCATCTTCTCCAGAATAAACAATAGTTACAGTGTTATCCTTCCCATATGCTATAATCTCTGCAGCCTTTGGAACATCATCTGGCTTCCGTTTTACCCATACTTTAGCTCCTGATTTTATTCTATCAGTAGAACCAAATCCTTCAGTTCCTGTGACAGTTATTTTGGAAGGAGGGTCAGTTTTTACAAGTGGCATTGTTTTACAAGGAACGATAATCACTTGAACTATCCTATCATTCTTGTGAATCTGTATGGGCCCTTCACCTAAATTCTGGAATGTTACAACAATTTCTCCTTGATAATTAGAATCTATTACTCCAGCCAATACATGTATTCCTTGAGCTGCTAATCCTGATTTGGGTAAAATCTGCCCAAAGTGATTTTTAGGGATTCTTATACATATCCCAGTGGAAATTTTTCTTACTTCTTTCCTGTCCAACCAAAAGTCCTCTAAACAATGTAAATCATACCCCACCGAACCAGGTGGTCCTGGGTACGGTGCTGGGACATCTGGCCTCAAGGTCCAACACTCAATATTTGGGATCTTGTGTGTTTGTTGTTTTCTAATTTGCAGATTGGGGGTCATCATTCTGGCTAGAGGTGTACTTCCTCCCAATGGTCTATTGTTCAAATTGCGCAAAGCCATGAACAAATTATCCTTCCAATGTTGATATGAATTATTGGAACTTAACTTCCTCAACTGTTCTTTCAGTAATCCATTCATTCTTTCAATTAACCCAGATGCTTCTGGATAATATGGAATATGATATATCCATTCTATATTGTTTAGTATACAATACTTCTTCATTTCATTGCCTTTGAAATGTGACCCATTGTCACTTTGAATCTGCATTGGGGTTCCATAATATAGACTTATGAGATCTAGGGTTTTACAAGTGTTTTTCTGGGTTGCATTCTTATAAGGACAAGCTACTAGTACACCTGAATAGGTATCAACACAAGTACATATAAATCTGCATCCTTTATCCAGTGGTAGTGGACCAATATAATCTATTTGCCAGATTTGGGCTGGGACTTTTCCTCTTGCTATCTCTCCAGTTACTACCCGAGGAACAGTTTGCTCCTTTTCCAATTGACATATATGACATTCTTCTGCTATCTGTTTTAACAGTGAATGAGAGATACTAATACCTCGATCTTGTGCCCACTGGTGTGTGGCCTGGACCCCCAAATGGCCTGCCGTTTGGTGGACCCATTTTGCTAATACCGGATCATCAGTTGTTGTCAAAGTAGGGACAATATGTTCAGTAGCAATCTTTGCCAGTCGATCAGCATGAGCATTGTACTCACGTTCTGGTGTGGTGGGGGCCACGTGAGCATCTACATGAAAAACTGACAAGTCAGTGACCAAAGACATGTTCCAGATATCTTCCCATAATTCCTTGCCCCAGACTTGTTTACCATGAATTTCCCAATTTTCATTTTTCCACTTGGGCATCCATGTAGCTAACCCATTAGCTACTGCCCATGAATCAGTGAATATATGACACTGTCCTCCTTGTTCTATTTTGATGGCTTGATATACTGCCATAAGTTCAGCATATTGGCTACTTGCACCTATCCCAGTACTTTCCAAAGTCCTTCTAGTACATGGGTTATAGGCCACTGCTTTCCAATGTCTTTTTTGCCCCAAATATTTTGCTGTCCCATCAGTAAACCATGCATGTCTCTTTTGTTCCTCAGTTAATACATCATATCCCTCATTCCATTTTACAGTGGACTGTACCAACTGTTGCTTTGGCTCAGGGGGTGTGTCATTCCTCTCAATTTCTATGTTTGCTATAGATTCATGAAGAGCAGAGACTCCGCTTTTGCCTGTTTTCGCTCTATTTTGAATATACCACTTCCATTTGATTATACTAGCCTCTTGGGCATGTCCAATTCTGTGAGAAGCTGGGGTACTCATTACCCAGGTCATAATTGGGATTCCAGGTCTTAATATCACTTCATGGCCCACAGTCAGTTGTTCAGTCTCCACCAAAGCCCAATATGCAGCTAACAACTGCTTTTCAAAAGGTGTATACTGGACTCCAGATGAAGGGAGTTTCCTACACCAAAATCCCAAAGGTACATTTCGGCTTTGTTGTTTTTGCCATAAGCTCCAGTTTGCATAATCATCTTGTACAGTCACTTGCAATTCCACTGGACCATTTTGCATGGGCCACAAATCTAGGGCCAATTGTATGGCAGCCTTGGCTTCTTCAAAAGCTTTACTCTGGTCAAGTCCCCAATCGAATTCATATT
This sequence comes from Petaurus breviceps papuanus, assembly GCF_028583685.1. NCBI lineage: Eukaryota > Metazoa > Chordata > Mammalia > Diprotodontia > Petauridae > Petaurus > Petaurus breviceps. The sequence goes on from NW_027186546.1 coordinate 1,905,708, forward strand.
TCTTCCGTGTGACTCTATATAAAGGTTTTAAAATCTGTCCCAAATGTGGAATGTGGTGCCTCCAGTATCCAAACAATCCTATGAACTTTTGGGCCTCCTTCTTATTGGTAGGGGTAGGAAAATCCTGAATCTTTTGTCGGGCTCGAGGAAGAATCTCCCTTAGCCCCTTGTTCCATTGTATACCCAAAAACTTCACATTCTGAGCTGGTCCTTGAACCTTTGCAGGGTTAATTTCCCACCCTTTACTTTTCATATGCTCAATTAGAAGGGTCAAACTCCTTTCCACTACTTTCGCATCTTTTCCCTGTATCATGATATCATCAATGTAGTGGGTAAGCTGTACACCAGGTAACTTTAATTCATCCAACTGTTCAGCCACAATCCTGTGACAAATAGTGGGGCTATGTATGTACCCTTGTGGCAAGCGAGTGAAAGTATATTGTCTACCCTGCCAAGTGAAAGCGAAGTGGTCCCATTGTTTAGAGTCTATTGGGATGGTGAAGAAGGCATTTGCCAAGTCAATAACTGCATACCAAGTCCCATCATATTTCTGGATCCTTTCTATTAAGGTGATGGTATCTGGAACAGCAGCATACAAAGAAGGAGTCACCTTATTCAACTGTCTATAATCCACAGTCATTCTCCACGTCCCATCTGATTTTCTTACTGGCCAGACAGGATTATTCCATCTTGTGGTTGTAGGGACTAACACTCCTGCTTCAACATATTCCTTTATAGTAGTGGCAATTTCATCTTGCCCACCTGGCACACGATACTGTTTTAAAGTAATTACTTCAGAAGGTTCAGGTAAAGTGATTGGGTCCATTTTTAGTTTTCCTACTAAAACTGTATTAATTCCTATCTTCCTCACAGCAAATTGGTATCTTCCTTCAGGTAAATTCAGAGTCATGCCTCTCAATACATCTATTCCAATGATGTATTCAGGAATGGGTACAACAACCACAGCATATTCCTTCTTAGGTAACTGCCCAATTTTCATTGTTATTTTAACCTGTCTGGCTGATATTTCAGTGTCTCCTAGACCTGTGATAGTAATAGGAGTTCCATGTTTAAACTTATCAGGGTTTCCATAGATAAGTGTGGCCTCAGCCCCAGTATCAATCAGTGCCCTAGTCACAGTAGTTGATCCATTCTTCCAATATATTGTTAAACCAATATGGGGTCTGCAATCTCTTCTGCATATTTCTTTTATCTGGGCTGGGGCTTGGCCTATCTCCTATTCCCCCTGAAGGTGGGGCAAACTTGGATACAAAGATTCAGATTCAGAAATACCTGCAGGGGTGGTTCCTGCTTCCCTGTTCATTCTAATGCTAAGTACCTTTTCTTGGTACAGCTTATGCAGCTCTTCAGTTGGAATACCATCTATTCTTCTAAAGTCCACTCCAGCTCTTAATAGAGCAGTAAACAGTTCCCTTCTTGTTGGTCTATTTTGTTTCTGAATCCTCTGGCTGTTTACTCTTCTCTCTCGAGGCAATTTGTCTTTTTCCCATTCCCCTAAATCGCTTAATTGTGAAATCTTATCCAGCACCTCTGAAAGAGGGTGCCCTATTTCTCCAATTAAAAGAGTCAGAATTAGGTGCTTATATGCAGGAGGAGCCGTCTTCCCTATGATATTTCTATGAGGAACTCCTAGGGGGGTATCATAATATGCATTTGCATCTCCAATCAGGATAGCAGTTTTCATTACCTCCTCCTTTAACTTTCTCATACAGTCTCTAAGTGAGTACCAGGGTCTGTCTCCCCTAGGCCACATAGATTCAGTCGGATATTGCTTTTTGCATCCTTCTGCAGCTAAAGCTAGAAGATTCGTTTTGTTATTTCCTCCTTGCATATGGTGATCCCTAAAAGCCTGGTGTACAAAAGGATTCTGACTGATACTTATGAATTTTAAACAGTCCTCATTGTCCAGTCTCAGCAAGAGTCCTAACTCAAAAAAAAAAAAAAAGGCAACCGCCGCCAACTGCCAACCGCAGGACCGTTAGCTCGGCTTTTCACTTTCTCTTGCTCTGCTATGTCAGCACGTCCATGGGGCATGGGAGATCTTTAGATCCCATAACCCTTACATTGCCGGAGCTGCTGGGAGCAGGACTTTCTGCTAAGGACTCCTGCTGAGGACTGCCAGGGGCCGGAGCTGCTGGGAGCCCGCTTCCAGGGCGCTGGGTGGTTGCTGTGAGTGGGGAGAGGAGGACCTTTGCCTGAGGTAGCCTGTTCTGTTTTAAAGGCTTGCAAATGTGGGTGTTTTCTACTTTATCTACCTGTGCCAATATCATAACTACTCTGATGGCTTTCACTTTCTGGTTTTGGGACTCAGTCTTTTGGTATCTTAATAAATTTTCTAGTTTATTTCCCCAAATGGCAAGCTTGATGTATTTTGTGATGGATAATTATATCAGCATATTTGTAATCTCTATAGGCATTGTGAATATGGCATTGCTGATACACCAGGTCTTCTCAACACTGGAGCCAGTGCTCTTACTCGCTGTGCTACCTGGCCGCCCCTAAACCACCACCTTTTCAACAAAAGGGGCATACAGTTGTAAAACTCTTCTTCAGGGTCTTTATGGTTACACAGTGTTGTTTCCTTTTGTTATTGTTGTTTATTTGTGTTCTTTCATTTACATAGTTGTAGTAATCCTAGTTCTTCTTTCTTCATTTTGTATCAATTCAAGTCTTTCCATGTTTCCCTGTACTCTTTGTATTTTTTTTCCTTCAGCATAATGATATCTAAAACAGGTAATTAGGAAACATCTAGAAAAAGTAAGAGGGATCACAAGGAGTCAGCATGGTTTCATCATGAACAGGCCATTCCAGACTATCTTTTTTGGGTAGGGTTGTTAAACCGGCATATCAGGATAACACTGTAATTAATATTTACATAGATTTTAGTAAAACATTTTACAAAATATCTCATGCTATTCTTATGGATAAGATGGAGATATGTGCGTTAGACAGTAGTATAATTAAGTGAATTCAAAACTGGTTGAATGGCCTAGACACAAAGATTAATCATTAATAGTTCAATGTCAACATGAAGTTTCTGTTGTTATAAGGATTTGTGCTTTACTTCATGATGTTTAACAATTTTACCAACTATTTGGGTAAAGACATACTGTAGGTGACATGCTTATCAGATTTATGGATATTACAAAGCTAACAGGAAAAATACTTTTTATGACAAAGCCAGGATTCATCTTCATAGACTAGAAGATTAGATTGAATAAAATAAGATGAAATTTAATAAGGAATAAATGTAAATTTTAATGTAAAGGGTAGGGTCAATTGAATCATTCCACCCTATATAATTAACAATATTCTCTAACTCCATTCAGGTGGGAATGCCTCCATTAAATCAATACACCAACCTAAGACCTCAAACTAGGTGCAAAAAGAGTGCTTAACCAATTTTGAAGGAATAAAAGCCATTGGATAAAATGAAATGAAATTACCCAGGAAGTAGGTTGCTACTTTATCCAAGAATCATAAGATATGACTGGGTCTCTTTAGCCAATCCAGTGTTTCTTGGGGAATTTCATTTTCAATTTAGATGAATGGTGCTGGAAAAATGCTTCTAGAGCCTGAACTACACTAACATCTATGAAACAACAACAATAGCAATTTTATAAGAGCAAGATGTGGGAAATTGTGGTAGACAAGAGTTTATCAAAAAAAATCATTGGAGATTTTATTGTGCTGATGTTTTAATATAAGTTTAAGTGTGATATGGCACCTGAAAAAGGTCATGTTGACATGCTTTGTTAGGAGGGGCATAATCAGTAGTATGCTGGAGCTAGATCACACCAGCTTGAGAGAGTTGATTGTTAAATTTTCAGCATTCCCATTTATGTATGGGAAATCAGGAAAAAATGCCACAAATCGGGACCCAATTTGTTGCTTTGTTGGTTTCTAGATTTTAAAAAGTGATGGAGAAAATGTTATCATAATATACATTAAATTTAAAAATATATTGGATATACATTTCTCCCCCAAAGAACTAGTTGTTAAATATTTACTGTCACCACCCTTGGACACAGTATTAAAGTCTAAGGAAATGATATTTGTGCTAAATATTGCTCTAATAAGACTAGATCTGGAGTATTATGTTCACTTCTAGTGCCATATTTTAAGAGGGTCGCTGCCAAACTGGAGGGTATCTAGAAGGGAGGGACCAGGATGGTTCAATGCCTCTAATTTCTGCATATGCAGATGGGTTAAAAGAAATGAAGATATTTAGCTTGAAGCAGAGAAGACTTAGCATGGAACATGATAAATATTTAAAGATTTGAAGGGCAATCAAATGAAAAGGGGATTTGACTTGTTTTGCTTGACCTCAGATGAGTAGTGGGGATAAATAGTGTGTGTGTGTGTGTGTGTGTGTGTATAGTTCATGTATGTGAAAAACACACACACAATATATATGTATGTATACTCTAAGAGGAAAAGAACCTCAAAACTTCCTAACAGAGCTATCTGAAAATGGAATGGGCTGTCTCAGTTGGTACTTGGTTTTTCATTTCCTAAGGACTTTATGGAAAGGCTAAATAACTACTTGTCAATTTTATTTCTATTTATTTATTTTTGCAAAGGACATACCTTGGTAGGTAATGGTTGGGTTAGGTGACCTTTGACAATTTTGCCAACTGAAATTATGTGATTCAGTAATTCTCTTTTACAGATGGGAAAACCGAGTATCCAAATCTATTCTGACACAAGTCTACTTTGAAAAGCCCACTTTATATAATTGGCATAATAATCTGACACAGCTTCCAAGATAGGAAAGCAGACCCATTGGATTAACAATGCCATATGATTCTCCTTGGGACACAGATATGAAAATGTACTTCTTCTAAATAGAAACAATGGGAATTTTTCCTCAAGGCTAGATCAAAAACCTCTGGATTATCTTCTTCAAATCAAATTCTACCTTGGATTTAATGAGAGCTCAGTATGGCTAACATATAGTAGAATATGATTCTCTGAAATTAGTCTTTTGTTCTTGTTGTTGTTTGTTTATTTTTAAGTTCCACATAAAAGCTCTTTTAAATATATTCTCTGTGAGGCAATCATGACATCCACTAGCCAAATGGATCTGGGGTTATGCCTGGAGGCTTTCCATACTGCACGTGGTTGTCAATTTGAATTGTGTATCAATTACCCATCATATTTGGCACATCTGTACTTAACATTGGCATTAATTTTACCCTATTGTTCTAATTGCAGTACTTTGATGTAATGACACCATTCAATTCACAGATGGTACTGGTGGGGGGTTTTCCCAAAAAAAAATATAATGTAATTTTAATTTGGAACATGAGAATGCCAAAAATAAAGGCTTCATTGATTAAGTTATCTAAGCCTGCTAAACAGTTGAACATTTGAACTAAATGGGAAAAATTGGGAAGAGGAACAGCAAGTTTCAATACCAACCTTCCACAACTGTGTCTTTTCCTGATTACAGTCAATTGAACTAACAAAACTTTATTGTTTTGGAGACAAACTTCAACATGCTGAGAGCAAGCAAAAATAAATGTGGTATAAAAGTTGAGAAATGTTTCTAAGGGTGAAATTATTTGTGAAAATATGAGTTCTGCATTTTGAAAAGGAAATGTAACTGTAATAGTAACTTTGAATTTATTTCTACCATTTTTCTTATTTGACTATGTTGAAAGAGCTGGGATTTCTTTGGTGTGGGCAATATTCTCATGGAGACCACAATTCCTCTTTGTTTCCATGAATTGACTTGGTTGAAAAAAAATCACCAGCTGCCCAATATTGATGGTGATGATTCTTTCTTAATTTAGCGAAAATGGTCCTAGAATGACAGAAAATCAGTGAGTCATTGGCCCCTTAAATGAAGCCTCTTTATGCTTTGCCAGTGGACAATGATGCATCCAAGTAGGACTTTTAGATATGACATCTTAGATAAAGGTAGTATAGTGTAGTGAACAGAAAGCCAATCCCCAGGAAAGACTTGGGTTTATACTAGCTTTGTGACTCCAGGCTAGTCATCCAATCTGTCCGTGTGTCAGACTATTTTCTAAAACTCTAAATTGCAGAGATGCATTTTTAGAGTGCTGCTTCACCTAATAATGACCTGTAACAAGGAATTCACAGCTCCAATGCCTATCCCTCTTCCTTTTAAACATTGTAGTCATATAGGGCAAGTGCCCTGCATTTGGAATCAGAGCATCCTTGGGTTGAATCTTATCTCAGCCACTTAGGTTCCTGTATACCTTCGAGAAAGTAACCTAACTTCTCTGGGTATCGGTTTCCTCATATGTAAAATGAGGGATTTAGACTAGAAGACTTTTAAGGTTCATTTAACTCTAAACTCATATCATTCAGAATTAGTAGATCTCAATGAAACTGTGAAATCATGTTCAGTGTTTGTAGGGAAGTCACCAAAAGTTAATAAAGATTGAGTGTCTTTTCAAGTCAGAATTCTTCAGTGGTGGGGCCAGGACTAGAACTCCAGTCAGTTAAAAAGTAATTAGTAAGTGTTATTGTGTGCCAAGCTCTGTGCTAACTGTAGGGAATACAAAGACAAGCAAAAAGAAAGACAGTCCCTGCCTCAGAGAGCTTATGTTGTAATTGAGAAGACTTTAAAGGAATCTAGAAAACGGGTCAGTGGGGGAAGCTACCCATTTGGGGGCATGTTAGAAAAGCAGAGAATAGTGTAGCCTGATGGGAGATGCCAAGATAACTGTTCCCAGTTCCCTCCTTAAATGGAGGTTCTGGGAGGTTGTCTGAGATCAGAAGGAGGGGCCTTAGAGGCAGAAGGTCTTTCTGAGGTGTGAATTCCAGGGCTAAATTGATCTTCCAGGATGCAGAGGTTTCTAGAGGCATGAAGGAAAAGTTCAGAAGAACACAACTTGGTGGGAAATGAAGAGTAGTTCAAAGAATAGAAACATAGCTCCTAATACCTTATCTGAACTATATTTTAGGAAATTATGCTTAATTGCTTTAAAAAGAAAGCAGCAGGGGAAAGAAGAGGGAAGGGAAATCAGGCTCAAGCTTCACGAGTGCCCACAGGTGTGCTCTCTTGTCTCTGTCTCTGTCTCTGTCTGTCTCTGTCTCTGTCTGTCTCTGTCTGTCTCTGTCTGTCTCTGTCTGTCTCTGTCTGTCTCTGTCTGTCTCTGTTTCTCTTCTGTTTCTGTCTCTGTCTCTTTCTCTTCTCTCTTCCCTTCCCTCTCTCTCCTTCCCTTCCTTCCTTCTTCCCTATGTAATTTTGCCAACTACAAGAAATAAAGAAGAAAAATACCTTCTTTTTTCAAAAGCAGCAGGAGAAAACTAAAGATTCAGACAATTGTTTCTGCTCTCTACATACGGTATGTATTTATTTTATACACAAATAAGTTACACATGTTTTATCTGATGATATCAGAGATCTCTTGATGATGAGATCCTTTGAGGCAAGGGCTGTTTAATTTTTGTCTTTGTACCTAGTACATAGTTATTACATAATAACTGTCTATTAATTGAGTGGTTGATTGATTGAGGCACTTAATGTTAAAGCAGAAGATAAGGTCAAACTTCACAATTTTCTGAGATTTTTAAGAAAGTACACAAAGTCCCTTGAGCAAAGCAAAATGTCTATACTTGCTACAACTACTCAACCTTGTCATATTTGAAGACCATGAAGACTGATCAGGAGGTAATATTTCAGAGTTCACATTTCACATGGTTTTAACACTGTCTTATATTCATGTTCCTCATGAAAAATGATTTACCAAACGGAAGTAATATCAGAGCCAGCCTCAGGCTGTATTCACTGAAGGGCAACCAGGGTAAGATATTCACCCATCACATTCAACTTGTTCAAATTCTGATGAAATCGCTAAAGGTATTGGAATAAATCAATTTAGTACTTCCACTTTGTAAGGGAATGTTTATTCTACTTACAGAAGAGAAGTAAAGAAATGCTGTTCATGTTAATTAAGAATTTGTAACTATAAAAATGTAAAAGTGTGAAATATAAACATGTTTAGTACCAGCTGAAAGCACTACAACATGGTAGGTTGGGTGCCTGGGTCTCATCTGGATTTCCTTTGAACCAGTTACCTTACAAAGGTAAACACAGGTGTAGATCTTTTGAAATTGCAGTATACTGTTCTAAAATAGTATGTTGGATCATCTTGATGAGGCCACTTTAACTAACAGCTGTGCTAGTCTCACAAATGCACACAAAACACTAATCTTTATAAGAAAACAAAGAAAGTGTGTGTGTGCACATATCTTTCTGTGTATTGCTTTAAGAGGAAAATAGCAAAATAGCACTTTTATGAAATATATGGACAAAAAGGAGAGAAGAATTGAAACAAAAGGGAAGAAAAACAGGAGATATGTAAGAAGAGAGGAAACAAACAAGTGAGGAAAATTAAGAGATTGGGAGAGATTCCAGGAAGTGAATCTTCAAACCTATGATTATTTGTTCAAGAAATATCCTGATAACCTTTGTACTCTAGGCAAGTAATGCATTTAAGCCCCACTCAGTGACCTATTACTGTATTCTCTCTTCCTTTGATTCTGTCTTCTGGCTCACCTACATTTAGAGCCATGCCTTTGGCCTGTTTTGAGAAGTATCAGACATTAGGGCATGGCTGTTCTTCATAGGGAACCATCTGGAGCATATGTTACACTTAAGATTATTTGAATTGAAAAGACCATAATACACTAGAATTTGTATCTTTCATATAGATAACCAAAAGCCTGCCCTCTCCGCCTCAGCCTCTCCACACCTTCCCCACCTTAGTATCAGAAAACAGGTCAACAAAAACTTTGACTGTTTATGAGTTGATAAAAAAAATCACATTTTTCTTTAACATTTTATTTTTACCCAATTATATGTAAAAACAATTTTACCATTTAAAAATTTTTTTGAGTTCTAAATTCTCTCCCTCCCTCCCCTTACCCCTTCACTTAGAAGGCAAGCAATTTGATATAGATCACATAATTTCTTTATGCAATTCCACAAGAATTTCAGAGGAATTTAAGAACAACTTTGGGAGAAAAAAAATAACTTGCATTAGTAGGTGTTTCATAAATTATTGTTAGAAAATGCATTGACCTGAAGACAAGAGACTGATCAGTCAGGATGTATTTATTAAGTGCCTGCTGTGTGTCAGACTCTGCCAGAAGTACTGAAAATATAAATAGAAAAGCAAAACAGCCCTTTCCTTCAAGGGGATTATACTCTATAGAGGAAGATATCATTAATATGTATAGGTCCATATAAAACACATACAAAAACTGAGAAAAAGTAACCCTGGGAAATAAAAAGCTTGTGCTTAGGAGGAATCATTGAAGGTCTCATGCACAAGGCTACATATGAGCTGAATCTTGAAAGAGACTAGAGATCCTAAAAGGTAAAAATGACAAGGAGTGCATTCCAGTTTCACTTCCAGGGTAAAAAGCTAATACACCAGGGTGGCTAGGTGGCACAATGAGTAAGAGTGCTGGCCCCAGAGTCGGGAGGACCCAGGATTGGTTCTGGCCCCAGATACTTAACACACACACACACACACACACAAACTGGCTGTGTAACCTTGGGCAAGTTACTTAACCCCAAAAAAAGCTAATACATCAGAGATGGAATTTCAGGTATGAGGAATGACAGTTTGTTTGTTGGTACCCTAAAATAAAAGAGGAGAAATGGGTAATTAATCTGGAAAAGTAATGCAGCACATCTTCTGGAGCTATTACCCCAACTTTTACTCTTACAATTTGGATTTCCAGAGATTGACTACTACCTCAGGTTCTAGGGGTAATCTAGTGGGCTTTCAGTTTTGGATAGATGCTATAAATAACAAGGTATTAATGAGCTTTCAATAGGTCCATGAGATACAGATTCTAATATATAATAAATAAAAAATATTAACTTTAACAAGTCTAATGAAGGTCTTCTCCCTGCTTTTCTAATACCTTAATGATTTGGGAAAATTAGAAGAATGTTATTCTGATTTTTTCTCTCAAAGGATTTGATCTCTTGGAGGTTTACTAAATGGCAGAGGAGATGTTAAGTTTTAGATAAATACTCTGATTTTTCATTTTATTTCTCAGGTGGCTAACTTACAGTTTTCCCTTTTTGTATGTTTTTGTTGACTCCTTAATTTGTCCTTCGTGTAGGAGTAATATTTTAGTCCTTTCTTTCCCTCCTCTCCCCAACATGCAAGTTAGGCTAGTGTTTCTTTAAAAGGTATGGAAACCATCCCTGAGACTTGCTTGGCTAACCAGGCTAAACGTTCAGACTTAACATCATTTACTCATCGTCTGAGCGCAAAGCAAACACAAGGAGCTCCAGGACCCTGCTTTGATGTTTGACTGGTGGATCACTGTGGGTTTTTCAGACAAGGGAGCTTTGGGCAGAGGCAAAATAGTGAAGTGAAACCAGCCTTCTCATCAAAACTCTACAAATATATCACCATGTAACAACTTTAAAAAATGTACCTAACTGGGTGGTGGCTAGGTGGCACAGTGCTCTATTGAGCACTGGCCCTGGAGTCAGGAGGACCTGAGTTCAAATTTGACCTCAGATACTTAACATTTACTAGCCATGTGACCTTGGGCAAGTCACTTAACCCCAATTGCCCCATCTTCCCCCCTCCAAAAACAAAACAAAACAAAAAAAGGGGGGGCAGCTAGGTGGTGCAATGTATAGAGCACCAGCCCTGAAGTCAGGAGAACCTGAGTTCAAATCCAGCCTCAGACACTTAGTACACACACAAAAACCTAGCGGTGTGACCTTGGGCAAGTCACTTAATTCCAATTGCCCTACCTTCCCCCTTCCAGAAAGCAAAAATTTTAAAAAATGTACCTAACCAAATTCTGAGTGGAGAGGCCAACAAAAAGTCACACTGAGTGAGTGATTTTTCTCTTCCAGGGAAGCTTGAAAAGACAGAAAAAGCTCTATAGACATTAAGGTGGGGCCTGGCTGGGAGCAAGGTGCCACAGAAGCAGTACTAACTGTAGACTGTGGTGGTGGCATAGGTACCAGGAGTAGACTACTGCCCAAGGAGAGTAAAGGAACTGAACACCTGTTCAGAAATAGTCCCATAGGGGACCCCTATATAAGGTTGAGTGCCATTTGGCAGCTCTGTTACCCATTACACCCATGCATTGAGATATATGGAAAATTTGGGTAGAATTAGAAGAATGGGCAGATGAGAGTAACTTGTTCCAGTGGGCCATGAAGGTGGCAAAAACAGGATCTATGAAGTGCTTAGAGCTTGGTCAGACATCAAAGATGCCAGGGTTATCCACTGCATCCTGGGTCATTGCCCATCATCTTGACTTCTGTCTAGCCACTGGACTTTGATGACTCTGGAAGAGAGAGAGAGGTTGATGATTTTGTGCAACTCTGCCTTAAATTCAATTCACATGCAAGTTAAAACATTACCCATCACAAAAGAAATGTGAGATGCACAAATATAGAGATATCTCTTTGTTCAAATGAACTGTTTGTGCCTGACCTGTGGTAGACTCTTTTGAGCTCATATTAGACTGATGGGTCACAGTAAAATACAATGTATCTTGACCCCAACATCATGATATTATTGGTCTTCTTTGAATACAAAGGACAAACAGTCACCCTTCCAGGCCAGAGAGGGGAAGTTACAGTACTGAGGGAGCAGAGGCCCTATATGGGTAAGGACCAGAGCATAGACTACAAGGGCAGTAATCAGACTTCTCCCTGGATCACACAACTTTGTAAGCACCCAATAATGAGCTATGAAAACAGTAGAAGGACATAGAAAACAGAAACTCAGGCTAGACAGCACCCTGTGCTTCCAGAGATGAGCATAACTCAACTCTAAGATAAAGTCCAAAGTCAAGAAATAGGATGGAAAAAAAATGAGCAAAACAACAACAAAAAAGAATCTGACCATAAAAAGGTACTATAATGAGAGGACAGGAATGTTCAAAATGCAAACTCAAAGGCAGTGAATTGAAAACATATACAAAGTAGATAGAGTACTGAGTCTGGAGTCATGAATGAATTCAAATGTGACCTAAGACACTAACTGTCCGACCCTGGGCAAATCACTGAACTCTGTTTGTCTCAGTTTCCTCATCTATAAAATGAGCTAGAGAAGGAAATGGAATACCACTCCAGTATCTTTGCAAAGAAAACCCCAAATGGAGTCATGAAGAATTTGACATGACTGAAAACAACTGAACAACAACAATACAAAGTCTCAAATAATAAAGTACAGATCGTACACAAGCCCAAGAAGAATTCCCAAAAGATATATTTTTATTGTTTAAAGAGAAAAAAATTATTTTAAAACTAAGAGAGGTAAAGGAAAAATAAGAAAAAAAAGAGCTATTTAAGCAAATTATGAAAAGAGAAGTAATAACTTGGTAGAAGAGGCACAAAAAATAATGAAGATAATAATTCCTTGAAAACAGACTTCACCAAATGGTAATAGAGGTACAAAACCTCACTGAAAAAAATAATTCCTTAAAACTTGGTCAAATGAAAGCTAAGGACTTCACAAGACATCAAGAAACAATAAAATAAGCTCATAAGACTGAAAAAAAAGAAAATGTAAAATATCTCACAGGAAAAACAACTGACCTAGAAAACAGATCTAGGAGAGATAATTTAAGAATTATTGGACTATCTAAAAAGCTGTAATCAGACAAAGGAACTTAACTGAGTTGAATCAACTTGAGGACTCCTCAGTGCCTATCCTTATTGAATATTGTCTTGCTATGGCTAAATAAATGTATTTTCATTAATTATTGAATGATGCACAAATGTCTCATTCAGTTGCAATATCAAACTTAAAGTATGAGAAAATTTATGTAGCCCAGAATAGCTCTTGGCTTACTAAAGAATGCCTTTAAAAACTTTCTTCTCTGAATGTAGAATTTTGAACATTCTAAAGCGAACCCCTCAGACTGGTCGCTTACAAATATCATCTTCCTATGTAGGAATATAAACAGTTTAACTGTATTGAATCCCTTACAATTCTCTTTCTTGTTTACCTTTTTGTACTTCTCTTGATTCTTGTATTTGAAAGTCAAATTTTCTATTCAGTTCTAGTTTATTCATCAGGAATGCTTGACAATCCTTTTTTCATTGAATATCCATTTCCCCCCTGAAGTATTACACTCAGGTGATTCTTGGTTGTAATCCTAGCTCTTTTGTTCTTTGGAATATCATATTCTAAGCCCTTCAATGCTTTAATGTAGAAGCTGCTAAATCTTATGTTATTCTGACTGCATTTCCGTGATATTTGAACTGTTTCTTCCTGGCTACTTGTAATATTTTCTCCTTGACTTGGGAGCTCTGAAATTTGTCTATATTTTTGAGAATTTTCATTTTGGGATGTCTTTCAGGAGGTGATTTGTAGATTCTTTCTGTTTTTATTTTTTTCTCTGGATCTAGGACATTAGGGCAGTTTTCCTTAATAATTTCTTGAAAGACAATATCTAGGCTCTTTTTTTTTTTATCATGACTTTCAGGTAGTCCAATAATTCTTAAATTATTTCTCCTGGGTCTGTTTTCCAAATCAGATATTTCAGTTTCTACTATTTTCTTCATTCTTCTGATTTTGTTTTATTGATTCTTGATGTCTCATGGAGACATTGGCTTCCCCTTGCTCAGTTCTAATTTTTAAGGAATTATTTTCTTCAGTGAGTTTTTGTACTCCTTTTCAATTTAACCAGTTCTAGTTTTTTAGAAGTATTCTTCAGTGGGTTTTTGTGCCTTTTTTTTTTTTTTACCATTTGGCCTATTCTTTTTATTAAAGTATTGTTTTCTTTAGTATTTTTTTGTATGTGCCTCCTTTACCAAGCTGTTGACTTTTTTTTCACGATCTTTGTGCATCACTCTCATTCCTTTTCCAAAATTCCCATTTAATTTGATTTTTAAGTCTTTTCTGAGTTCTTCCAAGGACTAAGATCACCAAACAGTCACCGCCAAGGCTGGCTGTGGGCCAACTGAGGTGTGGCCTATGCTAGACAACACTCCATTCTAATTCTAGTGAGACAAACCTTTCCTGCCAAACTTCTAAGTTGTCTTGACTTGGAAAATTGTTTAACCTTGTCCTTTTGTTGGTCTTGCTTCTACAGTATTCCTTTTGAGACATTATTTTATAGTTGTTTGGAAGGGAATTTATGAAAGTTTGCTATCTGGGCTCTGCCTCAAATTATACAAACTTTAAGAATCATTATTTTGTCCTATTTGTACAAAAATATGTATAGTAGCTCTCTTTGTGGTGTCTAAGAATTGCAAATCAAGAGGATGCCCATCAATTGGAAAAAGACTAAACAAGCTGAAGTACACATGATTGTGCAGGGATATTATTATACTATGAGAAATTACAAGCAGGATGATTTAATTAAAAACCTGGAAAGACTTATATGAACTGATGCAAAGTGAAATGAGCAGAACCAGGAGAACACTTTATACAGTAACTGCAATATTGTATGATGAAGAACGATAGGTATTCTCAGCAATACAATGATCCAAGACAATTCCAAAGGAATGGTGACGAAGCATACTATCCATTTCCAGAGAAAGAACTGATATTATTTGAATACAGACTAGAGCATGCTTTTTTTTTTACTTTCTTTCATTCCTTTTTTAGTCTTCTTGTATAGAATGATTAATATAGAGAAGTTTTACATGATTGCACATGTTTAAACTATATCTGATTGCTTACCATCTTTAAAGCCAAGCATGAGCAGCTTTCCAGAGGACTGCTGCTGTGAACAGCTTCAAGGTCTAATTACATAGTATAGTGAACTCTCTATTCATTCAGTATTAAACTAAGACAAAACATTGACAGAAACCAAAGTACAGCACTCACAATGTTATTACACAACAAGTTATCACTAAAGTGGCCACATAGTTTTAAACAAAAGATATCATTCAATAAGCACTTAACTCAATCATCCTTAAGGAGTAAGCCTCCTTAAGGGACATGAAGTACAAAGGTCAAAGTTCTCTACCCCTAGATCACAGTAAATCATAATCTTCTCAGTCAGCATTAAGTACTCAAGAAGAGGTCTTTTCATCTTGACTCAAAGTCTGGTTCTCAGCTTCCATCTGAATGTGCTGAACAAGAGCAACGAGGGGAAAGAATTACTTGTCCCATTGACCAGTTCTATGTATGTACCTGTGAAGCTACATGATGTAGAGCATGTTCTCATTGACATAGGAACTGGCTACTATGTGGAGAAGACAGCTGATGATGCTAAAGACCTCTTTAAGAGGAAAATTGACTTCCTTACTAAGCAGATGGAAAAAATTCAACCAGCTCTGCAGGAGAAACATGCCATGAAGCAGGCTATCATGAAGATGATGAGCCAGAAGACTCAGCAGCTCACAGTGCTGGGGGTGTACCAGGCAGCCACAGCCAAAGCTTGAGGGTGAGGAGGAGAGGTGGGGGGATGGAGAGCATGTTTACAGAGACAATAAAAGTGCCTGCTGCTCCCCCCCCCCAAATGGAGCAGACAAACTTGGAAATACAAATAATTGACTAAAGTACCCAGATCTGCCCTTTTTGGTATAATCATGAGCAAATCCTTAGCTTATCTAGACTTCAGTTTCTTCATCCATATAAAATAAAGGTTTGACTAGATGAGTTCTAAGTTCCATTCAGTAGTATGCTTCCATGCCATTCTATGGTATTCTAAGGCTGTGTATTACTTAATTCAAATGCAAAATAACACCCTACATGGAATACCTCTGTGTGATTGATTACAATTTTATCAAGACTTTTCATGTTTTAGTATTCTGAGGAATGTTAACCTTGATCTTTACATATCTGGAAGGATTAATATATTCAAATATCTATGTTTGTTCAGTGTGTTTTAAATGATTATCTACTAATTCACTTCAGGCACCACCCCAGGGTTATATGTAAATCTTTCACTAGTGAGAATTGAACAGTACATTTGATCAAAAAACACCTCCAAAATCTTGAACACATTTCTTCCCCCTTTTTTTATTTTAAGCTTTCTGTTCAAACATAAGCTCTGCAGTCTGTATTAAGTAATGTCAATGTGAATTTTTAAAACATATCAGCTTTTTTCTTATTAATAGTATTTTATTTTTCCCATTACATATCAAGACAATTTTTAGCACTCATTTTTTGCAAGATTTTGCATTCTAAATTTTTCTCTCTCCCTCCCTGACCTCTCCTTTTCCTAAAATGGTAAGCAATCTGATGTAGGTTATACATGTGCTATCATGTAAAACATATTTCCATATTAGTCATAGTGGTGAGAGAAAGAAACAGATCAAAAGGGAAAGAAGCACAAAAAGGATAAAGGAAGTGAAAAAATATGCTTTGGTTTGCATTCAAAATGCATCAGTTCTTTATCTAGAGATGCGTAGCATTTCCCTTAGTGAGTCCGTTGTACTTGTCTTGGATCATTATGCTGCCAAGAAGAACTGAGGCATTTAAAGTTGATCACATGATGTTGCTGATATTGTGTACAATGTTTTCCTAGTTCTGCTCATTTCACTTTGTATCAGTTCATACAAGTTTTTCCAGGTTTTTCTGAAAACTGCCTATTCATCATTTTTTTATTGCACAATAATATTCCATTACATTCATATACCACAGCTGGTGGAACCATTCCCCAATTGATGGTCATCTCCTCAATTTCTAATATTTTGCCACCACAAAAAAGGCTGCTATAAATATTTTTGCCCATGTAGATTCTTTTCCCTTTTTTTTTAAAATGATCTCTTTGGGATACAGAGTATTACAGAGTATACAGAGTAATACCTAGTAGAGGTATTACTGGGTCAAAAGTTATGCACAGTTTTGTTGCCTTTTGGGCCTAGTTCCAAATTGCTCTCCAGAATGATTGGATCAGTTCATAATATTTGTCATTTTCCTTTTTTGTCATGTTAGTCAGTCTGATAGGTGTGAAGTGGTACCTCAGAACTGTTTTAATTTGCATTTTTCTAATCAACAGTGATTTAGAGCACTTCTTCATATCCCTATAGAGAACTTTGATTTTTTCATCAAAAAAAAAGTGCCTTTTCCTATCCTTTGACCATTTATCAATTGGGGAGTGGCTTGTGTTCTTATAAATTTGACTGTTCTCTATGTATTTGAAGAATGAGGCCTTTATCAAAGACATTAGCTATAAAGATTGTTTCCTAGCTTTCTTCTTTCCTTCTAATTTTGGTTTCATTTATTCAATTTTTGTTTAAAAGCTTTTTATTTTAATATAATCAAAATGATCTATTTACATTTCATATTGCTCTCTTTCTCTTGTTTGATCAGGAATTCTTCCCTTTTTCAGAGATCTGACAGGTAGACTATTCCTTGCTCTTCTATTTTGCTTATGGTATCACCCTTTATGACTAAATCATGCACCCATTTTGACATTATCTTGGTATGCAGTGTGAGATGTTGGTCTGTGTCTGGTTTGTGTCCTATCATTTTCATTTTTCCCAGCAGTTTTTGTCAAATAGTGTGTTCTTACCTCAAAGACTGTGTTCTTTGGGTTTATCAAACACTAAGTTATCATGGTCATTGACTACTGTGTCTTACTTACCTAATCTATTCCACTGATCCACCACTCTATTTCTTAACCAGTACCAGATACTTTTGAAGATTACTGCTTTATAATATAGTTTGAGATCTGGTATTGCTAGGCCACCCTTCTTTGTATTTTTTTTTCATTAATTCCCTTGATATTCTTGACTTTTGTTTTTTCAGATGAATTTTATTTTTTCTAACTCTATAAAATAATTTTTGGTGATTTGATTGGTATGGCCCTGAATTAGTAAGTTTGTTTAGGGAGAATTATCATTTTTATTATATTAACTTGGCCTACCCATAAACAATTGATAATTTTTCTAATTGTTTAGATCTGACTTTCTGTGAAAAGTTTTTCTGTGAAATATAGTTCTGGGCTTATCTTGGCAGGTAGACTCCCAAGTATTTTATATTGTTTACAGTTATTTTAAATGGAATTTCTCTTTATATCTCTTGCTGCTGGGCTTTGTTTGTCATACAGAGAAATGGTGATGATTTTTGTGGATTTATCTTATATTCTTCAACTTTGCTAATGTTATTTATTTCAAGTAATTTTTTAGTTAATTCTCTAGGGTTCTCTAAATATACAATCATATCATCGGCAAAGAGTGACAGCTTTGTTTCCTCATTGCCTATTCTAATTACTTCAATTCCTTTTTCTTCTCTTATTGCTATAGCTAACATTTGTAGTACTATATTCAATAATAATGAGGATAATGGACATGCTTGCTTCACCCCTGAACTTATTGGTAAGGCTTCTGGCTTATTCCCATTATAGCTAATGCTTGCTGATGGTTTTATATAGATACTGCTTATCATTTTAAGGAACACTCTTTATTCCTATGCTCTCTAGTGTTTTTGATAGGAATGGGTACTGTATTTTATCAAAAGCTTTTTTGGCATCTATTGAGATAATCATATGATTTCTGTTGGGTTTGTTATTGGTATGGTCAATTATGTAGATAGTCCTAATGTTGAAGCAGCCCTGCATTCCTGGCATAAATTCCACCTGGTCATAGTGGATAATCCTTGTCATTTGCTGCTGTAATCACCTTGCACTAGCAATACTAACAGTATCAATTGTGTTCAAAATTTCTGCTTTAATATTCATTAGGGAAATTGGTCTATAATTTTCTTTCTCTGTTTTAGTTCTTCCTATTTTAGGTATCAGCATCATATTTGCATTATGGAAGGAGTTTGGTAGGACTCCTTCTTCATTATTTTTTACAAATAGTTTATATAGCTAACTGCTCTTTGAATGTTTGGTAGAATTCACTTGTGAACACATTTGGCCCCGGGGATTTTTTCTTAGGGAGTTCATTAATGATTTGTTCAGTTTCTTTTTCTAAGATAGGGTTATTTAGGCATTCTATTTCCTGATCTCTTAATTTGTATAATTTATATTTTCATAAACATTCATTAATTTTTCTCAGATTGTCTGATTTCTTGGCATATAATTAAGCAAAATATTTCCTAATAACTGCTTTAATTTCTTTTTCTTTGGTGGTGAGTTCACTCCTTTAATTTTTTTATACTAGATATTTGGTTTTATTCTTTCTTTCCTAAAATCAAATTAACCAGTGGCTTATCTATCTTTTCAGTTTTTTTCATAAAACCAGCTCCTAAATTTAGTTATTAGATCAATAGTTTTCAGGTTTTTTTTAACTTTCAATCTAAACTCACCTTTGATTTTCAGTATTTCTATTTGATGCTCAATTGGAGATTTTTTTTTCTAGTTTTTTTTTTTAAAGTTGTATGCCCAATTCACTGATCTGTTCTTTTTCCATCTTGTTGATATAAGAATTTAGAAAAATAAATTTCCTTGTTAAGTACTGCTCTGGCTGCATCCCATAAATTTTGGTATGTTGTCTCATTGTTGTCATTCTCTTTTATGAAATTATTGATTGTTTCTAAGATTTGTTCTTTGACCCACTTATTCTTTAGGATTAGGTTATGTAGTTTCCAATGAATTTTTAATCTTTCTTTGTTGAATGAAATTTTTATTGCTTTATGATCCAAAAAGAATACGTTTAATGTTCCTGCCTTTCTACATTTGCTTTTGTGGTTTATATGCCCTATTACAATTTCAGTTTTTTATAGGTGCAATATGCTGCTGAGAAAAAGGTGTATTCCTTTCTGTTGCCAAATCCATTCTGTTTTCTCCAAAGGCCTGTCATATCTCATTTTTCTAATATTCTATTTACCTCCTTAGTTTCTTGTTTCTTTTTTTTTTCTATTGGATTCATTGTGTTCTGAGAGGGAAAAGTTCAGACCTCCCACTAGTATAGTTTTGCTGACTATTTCTTACTTTAACTCATTTAACTTCTCGTTTAAGAATTTGGATGATATGATTTATTCCACTTGGTGCATTTATGTTTGGTATTGATATTGCTTCAATTGTTTATGGTTCTCTTTAGCAAGATGTAGTTCCCTTCTTTATCTCTTTTAATTAGGCATATTTTTACTTTTATTTTGAGATTAGGATTGCTACTGCTCCTTTTTTTTTTTAATACAGCTGAGGCCTAATAGATTCTGCTCCCATTCCTCACCTTTACTTTGTTCATGTCTCTGCTTCAAGTGTTTTTCTTGCAAACAACATATTGTAGGATTCTGGTTTTTTTGTCTACTCTACTATCTCCTTCTGTTTTATGGGAGAGTTCATTCCATTCACATTTACAGTTATGATTGCAGTAAATTTCTCTGCATCCTTTTTTCCTCCTGTTTGTTCTCTCTCTCTTTTCACCCTTTCCCTCCCAATCACTGTTTTGCATGTCTAACACCTACCTGATCTGCCCTCATGTCTGTCATTTCCTCCCACCCCCCACCCCTGCTCCTTTACGTAATCTCTGCCCCTACCATTTCCCTGGAGGGTAAGATAGATTTCTATATTCAACTGACTGTGTATATTATTCCCTCTCTGAGCCATTACTAACTAGAATAAGGTTCAAGTGAAGCCCACCACCCACACTCTCATCTTCCCCCCCCATCCATTGTAACAGGTCTTTTATGCCTCTTTACATGAAATAATTGACCCTTCTACTTCTCCCTTCCTTCTGCACCCAGTGTACTCCCCTTTCTCATCCCTTAATATTTTTATGTTATTCCTTCAAATTCACTTTATGCCTACACCCTCCGTCTGTGTATATTCCTTCTAGTTATACTATTAATGATTTGATTTTTAAGAATCACAAGTATCATTTTTCCATGTAGGGAGGAAAACAGCTTAGTTCTATTGAATCCTTTATATTTTCTTTTTCCTTTTTACCTATTTATGCTGTCTTAGGTCTTGATGTTGGAGATTAAATTTTTTTGTTTACATCTGGTCTTCTCCTTATGAAAGCTTGAAATCCTTCTATTTCATTGAATGACCATTTTTCTTCACATGATGTACTATGCTTAATTTCACTGGGTAAATAATTCTTGGTTGTAGTCCTAAATCCTTTGCCCTCCAGAATATCATGTTTTTTTTTTTAATGCCTTATTAACTTCTAGTTTACATCATTCATTTCTGCAATATTTTGAGGTACAAATGTTCTCTCTGTTTTTCCCCTATCCACCATGCCAAAATAGCAATCCCACTGGATATCCCCTCTTCCAATCTGCTCTTTCCCATATCTTCCCCCATACCCCTTCCAACTTTCCAGTAGGGCACGGAGGATCTCTATGCCCCAGTGCCTGTATATCTTATTTCCCAGTTACATGTAAAGTAATATTAATAATGGTACACACACATAATTTTTTAAGCATTTGATTTTAAAACTTTGAATTTCAAATTCTTTCCCTTCCTCCCTTTTCACCCACCTTTATTGGGAAGATAA
The DNA here is from genome assembly GCF_028583685.1 of Petaurus breviceps papuanus. Taxonomy (NCBI): domain Eukaryota; kingdom Metazoa; phylum Chordata; class Mammalia; order Diprotodontia; family Petauridae; genus Petaurus; species Petaurus breviceps. The sequence goes on from NW_027186546.1 coordinate 1,927,057, forward strand.
GCAATTCAATATAAGTCATACATGTGTAACTATGCAACATATTTCCATGGTGGATATATTGTAAAAGACTGACTATATTTTTCTGCCTCATATCCCACCTCCTACTTGTTCTATTCTCTGCTTTGATCCTGTCCCTTTTCAAAAGTGGGTGCTTCCAACTTTGCTCCCTCACAGCCTGCCCTCCCTTCCATCAACCACCTCTCATCCCTTCCCCCCTATACTCCCGTAGGGTGAGATACCCTATTTAGTGTGTATGTCATTCCCTCCCTAAGCCAAATTCAGTGAGAATAAGGTTGACCCATTCCCTTTTGCCTTCCTGTTCTCCCCCTCCATTGTAACCATTTTCCTTTGCCTCCTCTATATGAGATAATTTACCCCATTCTGTCTCTCCCCATTTACTTTCATTATATACCTCTCTCATGACTTAAATTCACATTTTAAGTATCATTCCTTCCTATGAAATTGGTCCTGTGCCTTCTATCTATGTATAACTGTACACATATATACACACACTCACATATGTATTCATAAGCCCATATACCCTCCTATATAGATATATATATGTATGTATGTATACATATATATGCATACACACACATTTCTGTTCCCTTCTACAATTCTCATACTGAAAAAAGGTTCATAAGTTACAATTATTGTTTTTCCAGGTAGGAATGTAAATAGTTCAGCTTTGATAAGTTCCTTATGATTTCTTTTTTTTTTGTTCACCTTCTCGTTCTCCTCTTGCTTCTTGTATCTGAATATCAAATTTTCTATTCAACTCTGTTTTTTTTTTTTAAGCAATTGGGGTTAAGTAACTTGCTCAAGGTTACACGGCCAGTTATTTTTTGTGTGGGTGTTAAGTAACTGAGGCTGGAACCGATACTGGGTCCTCCCAACTCTGGGGCCAGCGCTCTTACTCACTGAGACACCTAGCTGCACCTTAAATAAATTTTTTTTTGCTTTTTTTTTTGGAGGGTGGAAGATAGGGCCGTTGGGGTTAAGTGACTTGCCCAAGGTCACACAGCTAGTTTTGTGTTGAGTGTCTGAGGCCAGATTTGAACTCAGGTCCTCCTGAATCTAAAGCCACTGGTGGTGCACTGTGCCATCTAGCTGCCCCTCAACTCTGGTTTTTTCATCAAGAATGCTAGAAAGTCCTCTATTCCATTGAATGACCATATTTTCCCCTGAAACATGATACTCAGTTTTGCTGGGTAGGTGATTCTTGGTTTTAATCCCAGCTCTTTGACGTCCGGATTATCATATTCCAAGCCCTTCGATCCCTCAGTGTAGAAACTCCCAGGTCCTGTTTTATCCTGATTGTGTTACTACAATATTCAAATTGTTTCTTCCTGGCTGCTTGTAATATTTTCTCCTTGATCTGGGAATTCCAGAACCTGGCTAAACATTCCTAGGAATTTTCTTTTTTGGATCTTTTTCAGGAGGTGATCAGTGGATACTTTCAACCTCTATTTTGCTCTCTGATTCTAAAACATAAGGGAAATTTTCCTTGAGAATTTCTTGAAGGATGATTTCTAGGTTCTTTTTTTTGATGATGGCTTTCAGGTAGTCCAATAATTTTTAAATTATCTCTCCTGGATCTATTTTCCAGGACAGTGGTTTTCCCAATGAGATATTAAACATTGCCTTCTATTTTTTCATTTGTTTGGATCTTTTTAATCATATCTTGATTTCTCATAAAATCTCTAGCTTCCATTCGCTCCAGTCTAACTCTGAAGGAATCATTCTTTTCAGTGAGCTTTTGAGATTTTTTTTTCTATCTGGCAAATTTGACTTTTTAAGGCATTCTTCTCCTCATTGCCTTTTTGAGCCTCTTTTGCCATTTGAGTTAGTCTATTTTTTAAGGTGTGAATTCTTCAGTCAGGTTGTTGACTCTCATAATTTTCTTGCATTGTTCTCATTTCTCTTTACAATTTTTCCTCCTCTTCTCTTATTTGGTTTTCAAAATCCTTCTTAACGTCCCCTATGTCCTCTAATCAGATTGAATTTTTCTTGGAAGCTTTTGTGCAGGAGTTCTGACTTTGCTGTCTTCCTCCTCTTCCATGCTTTGATCCTTTTTGTCCTCAAAATAGGAGTGTAAAGTTGGATTGCTCTGCTTGCTTTGCTTCCTTTGCCTGCTCATGTTAACACTCAATTACTTGACTTTTGAGCTTTTTGCCACAGAATGACTCTGCTACCAGGCAGGGGAACTTTGTTCCAATCACTGGGGTTTTCTCAGCTGCTGAAGCTGTTAGTTGGGTGCCCTCTCTGAAGCCTCCACATGCTCTGGCAAACTGGTCATGCACCCCAGGACCTTCACCCTCGACAGCAATCCAGATCCAAGCAGGTTAAAACAAGAGCAATTACCCCTCAAACTAGTCTCTTGGTGCCCCTACAATCTGCAAGCCAGGAACTGAAGCTGCCACGTGGCGGTGCCTGCATGGTCATGGTGCCTCAGAGGCTTCTCCCTCCAGGGTATAAGGGCTGGACCACACTCCCAAACTAGTGGAGTGGTCTGGACTGAACTCCCAAAGTCTGCACTCCACTGACCTCTCACTTTGTCCTTGGTATCTATGGGTTGATAATTCTGGAAACCACTACAGCTGCTGGTGATCTGAAGTCCCTCAAGCCAGTGGCTGGTCAGGATACCCTGAGGCCAAAATCTTGGGCTCGCATGGGGCTGGGCTTGGCTCCAAGGGCACTGTGCTGGCCACTTCCTGTGGGCCTGCCAGGCTGTCCTCAGTGGGAGGTTTGCTTCTCTGTGTCATTTTGTGGGTTCTGTAGCGCCAAAGTTTGTTCAGAGTCACCTTTTACATGAATTGGAGGAGGTAGAAGCTAGAGCCCCATGGAAGTCCTGTTTCTACTTCGCCATCTTGACTCTGCTCTCCCAGAATGTCATGTTCCATGACCTCCAATGTTTTAATGTTACAGCTGCTAAGTCCTGTGTAGTTCTGATTGTGGCTCCTCGATATTTGAACTGTTTCTTTCTGGCCACTTGCAATATTTTTTCTTTGACCTGATATTTCTGAAATTTGGCTATGTTTTTCATCGGAATTTTTATTTTGTGATCTCTTTCCTGATGTGATCAATGTATTCTTTCAATGCTTATTTTGTTCTCTGGTTCCAGGATATCAGGCCAGTTTTCCTTGATAATTTCTTGAAAGATATAGTCCAGGTTCTCCTTTTGATTATGGCTTTCAGGTAGTCCAATGATTCTGCTTTGTCTCTCCTGGATCTGTTTTCCAGATCATTTGTTTTTCTAGTGGAGTATTTTATATTTTCTTCAATTTTTTCATTCTTTTGAATTTGTTTGATTGATTCTTGATGCCTCATGGTGTCATTAGTTTCCACTTTCCCATTTTTAACTTTCAAGGAGTGGTTTTCCTCAACTAGTTTTTGTACTTTCTTTCCTATTTGACCAATTGCAGTTTTTAAAGTGTTGTTTTCTTTTGTGGATTTTTAAATTTCCTTTTCTATTAAGCAGTCATTTCCTTTTTCCAAGATGTTGACTTTTTTTTCATAATTCTCTTGCATCTCTCAATTATTTTCCCAATTTTTCTTCTGCCTGTCTTATATGATTTTTTAGCTTTATTTTTTTTTTTACTCTTCCATATATTCTTTATGGGCTTGAGACCATTTCCCATTTTTCTTTGGCATTTTGCACATTGGTGTTTTGACATTGTTATCTTCTTCTGAGTTTGTATCTTCATCTTCCCTATCACCATAATAACCTTCTGTGGTCAGATTCTGTTTTTGTTGGTTTTTGCTTATCTTTTATGGCCTTTTCCCTTTCTTTTAAATTTGAGCTCTGCTCCTAGGGTGAAAGAGGCACTGTCTCAGGCTTCTTGTGCCAGTGACTATAGGTCCTGGTTGTTTACCTGGTGCTGTACTGATGTTCCACTGAAGCCCTCAGGTCACCCTCATGTTTGGTACTGCACTAAGGGAGTAAAATGGAGGGTGGCTGGTGCTGCTGCAGGCTGTAGGGGTCTGGCAGCTTACCTAGTGCTGGTGTCTGGCATATGCTGAGGCAGGTGGGGTATTTCTTCATTTCCTCGGGGCTGTAATGATGCACATGGTAGTCTGGCTACTAGAGGTTGCCTGTTTGCCCAGGGCTATGCTGAAGCACATGGCAGTTTTCAGAGCTGGTGTCTGCTGTTTCCTTGGCTATGCTGAGGCATACAAAGGTGGAGGGAGGCTGGGGGGGGGGTGTTGGTGTTTGCCTGCTCCATTGCACTAGGGCTCAGGATCTACCACTGGTTTGTTGAGATGGGTTTTGCTGGGACATTTCTTGTCCTGAACTGCACTCCCCTTTTATCTGAGTGAAACAGACCTTTCCTCCTGATCTTATGGGTTTCTTTTTTTTTTAAGCAATCAGGGTTAAGTAACTTGCTCAAGGTTACATGGCCAGTTATTTCTGGGTGTGGTGCTAAGTATCTGAGCCTGGATTTGATCCCCAGGTCATCCCAACACTGGAGCCGGTGCTCTTACTCACTGAGCCACCTGGCCGCCCCTAATCTTATGGGTTTCTTGGACTCAAAGATTGTTTTACCTCATCTTTTTTCTGGTTTTGCTTTTTCAAGATTTGTTCTGGGGTGCAATTTGTGGTTGTTTGGAAGTGAATATGGGGGAGTTACTATGGAAGAGTTACTACAATTTATTGCTTACTTCACCATCTTGGTTCCCAAAAATCTCAGCTTTTCTTTTTTTTTAATGTAAGCAATAACAGACTTCTTAATTAATCTGCCAATTCTCCTAAATAATATGGTTCTCTGTGTTTTTGTACACGGGAATAACATGAGCATGTCTTCTTTTTTTCACAGTTTTGTTTAATTTGCTATTTCAGCTTCAATTTTTCTTTGAGGAAATCATGTTTTTCTTAACTGAACAAGAACTTACAAAACTCAGCATTGGACACTTTCATCACTTAAATTTCCCATTGAGTTATTTATTTATCAATTAATGGAACCTTTCCTAAGCAATTAAATCCATCATCTATTTATAAACTACTCTTTAGCTTCCTGACTTGATCCCTGTCACAGACTCAATCACAGAAGTTTGCAATCAGAAAATGATGGGGGTTGGGATAAATTACTCAAAAAAGTATTCATTAATTCCACAGGTATTTATTAATTCAACATTTATTAAATACTTACTATGTTCAAAGCTCTATGGCAGGTGCTGAGGAAGCTAAAATATAAGAAATATGACCCTAGGTGCCTTAAACATTTCTTTGTACTTCATTTACTCAACAAACACATTTGAATTGCCAATTATATGCACACAATTACATGGCAAAAGTGCAATGGCCCATCAATTCAGTTGATTTGATTTGTCATGGATTAGAAAGAGAGGAAAGAAGAGGAAAGGAAAAGTGAACAGAATAGATGAGAATGGGAGAGAAAAGTTTACATTAGTCTGGTTAGAGTTTTTGTATCATCTCAACAATGACCAAGCAGTTAGGGTTCAGATTGAAGGATGATAGATAATGGTTAAGCAAAGGAGACTGAAAAGGAGCAATTAGATATTTAGAAGAACCAGGAGAGAGCAGTTTCATGAAAAATAAGAGAGGTGAGAGTATATAAAAGGCATGAATGTTCAATTAGTGGATGAATAAAAGGATGAATAATATAAGATACTACATGCTAGACACTGTGCTTAGTGTTGGGGATATAAATATAAATGCAAAGTTATTTTCTTCAAACTCAACTCAGTCCATGACCCCCTGGACAACTTCTGCACCTCTTCTCCAGTGGCCTTCTCACATTTTCAATGCCCTACTCCTATATCTTGGATGATTTCCTTGGAATCCCATTCCAAAAAGTACCAATGCCAACCATGCCCACTTCAAACTTGACTCCCATGACTCCCCAGACTATTTTTCCACTTTGCCCCCTTTATGGGCATTTCCCCCCTACACACACTTTTCAAATATTGTCTTTCCTCATCAGATTGTAAACTCCTTGAGAGCAATGACTCTTTTTTTTGCTTGTATTCCCAACACTCAGTATATAGTGTGTGGTATATATCTAGTGGTATACAGAGGCTGTTTAATAAATGCATGTTGATTTCTTTATTTTATCTGTCTATCTATCTATTATCTATCTATCTATCTATACATCTATTTATCATTTATCATCTATCTAAAAACAGTCTCTCTCTGTGTATGTCAGTGGAAGCCAGGGGAGAGGGGTGGGAAGTGGGGGATGCAATATCTTGGTTTGGAAAGTGTATCAGCAATGCCATATTCACAATGCCTATGGAAATTACAGATATGCTGATATAATTATCCATCACAAAATACATCAGGCTTGCCATATGGGGGAATAAGCAAGAAAATTTATTAAAATACCAAAAGACTGAGTCCCAAAACCAGAAAGTGAAAGCCATCAGAGTAGTTATGACATTGGCACAGGTAGATAAAGTAGAAAGCACCCACATTCTCAAGCCTTTAAAACAGAACAGGCTACCTCAGGCAAAGGTCCTCCTCTCCCCATTCACAGCAACCACCCAGCGTCCAGGAAGCGTGCTCCCAGCAGCTCCGGCCCCTGGCAGTCCTCAGCAGGAGTCCTTAGCAGAAATTCTGGCTGACTCAAAAAGGGCTTCGCGCTGCCGCTGCCGCTGCCTCTGCTGCCGCAGTTGCCGCCACTGCTAGCTGCCGAAGGAACTCTAGCTTGGCTTCTGCTTCCTCTTGCTCTGCCCCTTCCTGCTACATCAGCAAGTCCAATGGGGCATGGAAGATCTTTAAATCCCATAACCCTTACAGAAAGTTACAAGGATGATGAATAGAGACATAGGGAGTAGTGCACCCTTTCTAGCAGCAATGGTAGCACTGATTTGTTTAGGAAATGAACTGAAAAGGAAAAGTACATATATTTCAAAAATGTTTATAGCCTGTGTGTGTGTGTGTGTGTGTGTGTGTGTGTGTGTTGTGGCAAAGAACTGAAAATTAAAAGAGTACCTATCAGTTGGGGAATGGTTGTACAAATTAAGTTATATGAATGTAATAGAATACTATTTCACTGTTAGAAACAATGAAGGGAATAGTTTTAGAGAAACCAGGGAAGACTTATATGAACTAATGAATAGTGAGCAGAACCAAGAGAATAGTTTTTTCCAATAATGACAATATTGTAAAGATAAATAATGTTGAAAAACTTGATATGATCAATTCAATGAATATCCATGATTCCAGAAGATTCATGATGCTACCAATTTCCTGACAGAAAGGTAAGGAAGTCAGTGTAGATCGATGTATAAATTTACAAATAGTAAACATATAGCATTTGGATATAACTAATTTAAGAATTAGTTTTGACTATCTATATTTGTTACAAAGCCATTTGTGGTTTTTTTGTTTTCATTTTTCAGTGGGAGGGGATGGGGTAGAAGAAAGAGAAAGTTATTTTTATTACCAAGCAATATTTATTTATTTATTAAATTAAAAAAATTCTTTTTTTATTATTTTTTTTCAAATTCTTTATTAACTTCTAGTATATATCATTCATTTCCACAAGATTTTGAGTTACAAATTTTCTCCCCAATTTTCCCCTGCCCACCACTCCAAAAAGCAATCCCACTGGATATGCCCTCCTCCAATCTGCTCTCTCCCATGTCTTCTCCCATACACCATGCAACTTTCCAGTAGGGCACAGTGAATCTCTATGCCCCAGTGCCTGTATATATTATTTCCCAGTTATATGTAAAATAATATGAATCATAGCATATATATATATATATATATATATATATATATATATATATATATATATATATATATATATATATATATATATAAAACATTTCATTTTAAAACTTTGAATTTCAGATTCATTCCCTTCCTCCCTTGTCACCCACCCTTACCGGGAAGATAAGCAATTCATTATCAGTTGTACATGTGTAGCTATGCAAAACATTTCCATAGGGGATATATTGTAAAAGGCTGACTATATTTCCCTCCCTGTTATCCTACTTCCCACTTGTTCTATTCTCTACTTTAATCCTGTCCCTTTTCAAAAGTGGGTGCTTCCAACTTCACTCCCCCCCCCAGCCTGTCCTCCCTTCCATCATCCCCCCTCTCATCTCTTTCTCCCCTACTCTCCTGTAGGGTGAGATATCCTATTTAGTGTTGATATCATTCCCTCCCTAAGCCAAATTCATTGAGAATAAGGTTGATCCCTTCCCTTTTGACTTCCTGTTCTTTCCCTCCATTGTAACCATTCTACCTTGCCTCTTCTATATGAGATAGTTTACCCCATTCTGTCTCTCCCCATCTCCTCTCATTATATCCCTCTCTCACCTCTTAATTTCACATTTTAAGTATCACCCCTTCCTATTAAATTGGTCCTGTGCCCTCTATCTATGTAAACCTGTAAATATATATATATATATATATATACACAATCACATATGTATTCATACCCTTCTATATCCTCCTATATAGACATATGTATGTATGTGTGTATATATATACATATATATTCACATACATACATCTACACATATACATACATTTCTATTCCCTTCAACTATTCTTATACTGAGAAAAGTTTCATAAGTTACAGTTATCGTTTTTCCATATAGGGATGTAAATCACTGAACTTTGACAAGTTCCTTATGATTTCTTTTCCCTGTTTACCTTCTCATGCTTCTCTTGCTTCTTGTATCTAAATGTCAAATTTTCTATTCAACTTTGGTTTTTCATCAAGAATGCTTGAAAGTCCTATATTCCACTGAATGACCATATTTTCCCCTGAAACATAATACTAAGTTTTGCTGGGTAGGTGATTCTTGGTTTTATTCCCAGCTCCTTTGACCTTTGGAATATCATATTCCAGGCCCTATGATCCCTCAGTGTAGAAGCTGCCAGATCCTGTGTTATCCTGATGATGTTTTCACAATATTCAAATTGTTTCTTCCTGGCTGCTTGTAATATTTTCTCCTTGATCTGGGAATTCTGGAACCTGGCTATAACATTCCTAGGAGTTTTCTTTTTGGGATCTTTTCCAGGAGGTGGTCAGTGGATTCTTTCAACCTCCATTTTGCCCTCTGGTCTAAAACATCAGGGCAATTTTCCTTGAGAATTTCTTGAGGGATGATTTCTAGGTTTTAGTTATCATGGCTTTCAGGTAGTCCAATAATTTTTAAATTATCTCTCCTGGATCTACTTTCCAGGTCAGTGGTTTTTCCAATGAGATATTTCACATTGCCTTCTATTTTTTCCTTTCTTTTGGATTTTTTAAATAGTGTCTTGATTTCTCATAAAGTCACTAACTTCCATTTGCTCCAATCAAATTCTTCAGGAATGATTCCCTTCAGTGAGCTTTTGAGATTCTTTTTCCATCTGGAAAATTTGGCTTTTTAAGGCATTCTTCTCCTCATTATCTTTTTGAGCCTCTTTTGTCATTTGAGTTAGACTATTTTTTAAGGTGTTATTTTCTTCAGTCAGGTTGTTGACTCTCATTTCATAATTTTTCTTCCACTTCTTTTATTTGGTTTCCTAAAAGCTTTTTAATCTCCTCTATGGCCTGTAACCAGCTCGTGTTTTACTTGGAAGCTTTTGGTGCAGGAGTTCTGACTTTGCTGTCCTCCTTCTGTTCCATACTTTGATCCTTTTTGTCCCCAAAATAGGAGGGTAAAGTTGGGTTGCTCTGCTTGCTTTGCCTCCCTTGTTTGCTCATGTTGTCACTCAATTACTTGAATTTTGGGCTTTTTGTCACAGTAGGACTCTGCTACCAGAGAGAGGAGCTTTGTCCCAATCACTGGGGTTTTCTCAGCTGCTGAAGGTATTAGTTGGGTGCCCTTTTTGAAGCCTCTACCCTCTCTGGCAAGCTGGTCACACCCCCCAGGACCTCCACCCTAGACTGCAAACCAGATCCAAGCAGGTTAAAGCAATAGCAATTTCCCCTCACACTGGTTGCTTTGTCCCCCTACAATCTGCAGTCCAGGAGCTGAAGCATCCACATGGCTGCAGCTGCACGCCTCAGCAGCTTCTTACCCCGGGGTCAAAGGCTGACGACACTCCTGAACTACTGGATCCCAAATTCCACATTGAACTGACTTCTCACTTTGTCCTTAGCATCTATAGGTTAACAATTCTGGAAAATGCCACAGTTGCTGGTGGTCTGAAGTCCCTGAAGTTGGTGACTGGCTGTGGCTCCCCTGAGGCTAAGACCTCTGGCTGGTGTGGGGCTGGGGTTGGCTCCCAGAGCACTGCACTGGCCGCTTCCTGCTGGCCTGCTGGGCTGTCCTCAGTGGGAGGTTAGCTTCTCTGTGTCATTTTGTGGGTTCTGTAGCTCCAAAGTTTGTTCAGAGTCACTTTTTACATGAATTGGAGGAGGTGGAAGCCAGAGCCCCATGGAAGTCCTATTTCTACTCCACCATCTTGACTCTGCCCCCCACAAACAATTTTTTTTTTAAAGAAAAGAAATTGCTGCTAATCTCAGGGAGAATGTTAGTTCTATTTGAGTGGTGAGGCATGTTCATTTTTCCCCTTTCAAACACAGTCTTCTTTCATCAGTATTTCTGTAATATATTATAATTTCAAACTTTTGTCAATATTTTGAAGAGAAGGGGAAAGGGCAAATTCAGTGTGATCTTTTGAGTAATCGATCTGTAAAACTTGGAAAGTAGGAGAAACAATGGACTTGCTCCTTCCCTTCATCCCCCCCCCCCATAGCGACTACTTTATGACTGTGTTCCCTAGATATCTATGTAAAACCAAAAGGAAAAACTTACAGTTAAACTGGAGAACCCTCATCCTCAGAGCTGTTTAGTGACTTGGTAAATGATCATAATCTGCAGAGATGAAGATTTAGGGGATTGTACTCAATGATCACCATAAGTTAGAGTGAGGTCTTTCAATGAAATCTAGCCTTAAAGCAAGAAGGATTCAAGGAGAGAGAGGGGGGGGGGGGAGGAAAAGGGACAGAGGGACAGGGGGTAAGAAAGAGAGAAGGGAGGAGGAGAGGCTACACTTCTTTGCATTGTCACCTGTTGCCAGAGAAGTTAAGAAAAAATCAGGCTCAGGAAAGGGAAGAAAAATGGAAAGTCTTCTGCCAATCCTAGGCTGTTTCTGCCCTTCTGGAAGGAACACAATACTACCCTCAGCTGATGGCTTCAACTGAACCTGAAGTAGAATGGTAGCGAACAGAGGTGTAATTAAGTAGCATGTTGTAATGTAATGCCAAGGAAAGGCAACTTCCCAGGTTCAAAATACCAGCATAGGTGCTCTCTATTTTATTCAGTAACAAACCCAGAACAGAGAAGATCAAAACATGACATCATTCAAAATACAGCATTTACTAAGTGTGATTAAATAATCTCCAAGGCCTACCCCACCCCAGGACTTTCCAATCATTCAATCAATTACAAAGTCTCTGTTCCAAATACTTCTCCACCCCTAGGCTATACCTTAATTAAGTCCACCACAAAGCCCCTCTTCTCAAATGGAGATTAGTTTCCAAACATAAGTAAAATACATTCATTTGCTCAACCATAGAACACAAAAAGGTCAAAAGTTCCCCACCCCTGGATCACAATTGAATCTACCCCAGAGTTACATCAAGTTTAAACACAGCACTTAATACCCAAATGGAGGTCTTTTCTTCATCTTGACACGAGGCAAGTTCTCAGCAATCTTAGTTCCTGGAGAGACAAGGCTTAGCAAGGCCATAAGATACATTGCCAGTCCCTTCATGAATTTATCCTCTGTCTGTAGAACAGCCCTAGAACCCCTGAACACATTAGCAAAGCCCTCTCCCAGGATTTCTGTAAACATACAACAAGAAAATCCTTCTTCAGGGCTTCTGAACCAACAGAAAGGCTCCCAGACCCCTGCAACAACAGTACTGTCCCTCACCAGTGGACAGTATTCATTCTGTCTGCAGGACAGTCTCCAGACCCCTGCAACAACAGTACTGTCCCTCACCAGTGGACAGTATTCACTCTCTGTCTGCAGGACAGTCTCAGGCCTTCTTAACCAAATGCCAGGTTCCAGGACTTCTTCAACAGGACAGTCTTTCACCAGTGGACAAATCTGGCAAAATAACATCAAAACAGACAGACAAAGTACCAGCAAAACAGCCATGTCTCCTCAGTCCTTGGCAGCTCAGGGGGCAGGTCTCAAAAGTCCAGGGCAATTCAAAGCGGCCACCAGCAATCCTCTTAGTCTCTCTCTCCACGAGGTGCTGCTTCCAAAAAAGATCTTCCGCCTCTCTCCAGTGTCTCTCCAAATCTACGTCACCAGCTCCTCCCACTTCAGGACTTTCTTTTCACATCAACAAGCCCATCCCACAGGTGGGATTAACAAACTCTGGGTTTTAATACAATCAATTTGAAAACCAAGCCAATACAGGGGAATCTTTAATTGCCATTACTATCACACATGTACAGCTGAACAGAGGGACAGCCATCCTGGTGGCAGAGCACCCCAGCTAACAGAGTCTAGGTGGATCGTGCACTCCAGCTAAGACATCATGCCCTGTAAATAACTAGCATGACAGAAGCTGAACAAACCAGCTTAGCCACAAAGCCACCACTCTAGCCCAGAGGCCATACCTAGTAGTGAACTTTTGGAGGATAGTCACAGAGAGATGAAGGAAATCACTGTCATGAGTTATGGAGTTGTGATTCTTGTTGGCTCCATGTATTCCTCCCTTGTGTGCCTATATATCACTATCCTTTAAAATTGTGCCCACTATCCTCCAATGGAAGTGGTAAGTGTTGGTAGGAGAGTGAGTATGCTTGGGAGTTTATGAGAGGAATTTTTATAACTATTGTTTTTGCTATGCCATTTGGGTAAATTCTTTTATTGAGCACAGGCATTGAAAGTAATAGGGTTGTAACCAATCATGAGGGTTACCTGAACAGGAGTGGGGAACCTGGGGCCTCCAGGCCACATGTGGCCTTCTATTTCCATGGGTATGGCCTTTTGACTGAGTCCAAGTTTTACAGAACAAATAATGTTATTAATGGGGTTTGTTCTGTGAAGTTTGGATTCAGTCAGAACGCCACATTTGAGGACCTAGAAGACTATGTGTGGCCTTGAGGCTGCAGGTTCCCCACCACTGCACCTAGAACCTGAGGTAGTGGTTGTTACAATGGTGGGCAGTCTCAACCTGTGAGGGCCAATATGAGTTTAGGAAGTATAATCCCAGGGGAGTGAATGATGACATATCCATTCTAAGAAGTTTTCTTTCTTCTTCTTGTTCAAACAGGTCATCTTCCCCCCTCCCACCTCCCATAGTTTTTTTTTAAGTAACTTAAAAAAGAGAAGTTTGGATGAAAGAAATAGAGGTAAAGATATAAAAAGAGAATGAAAGAAAGGTATAAATTATTTTGATACATTGTATTAAGAGGGAGCTAAAAGATAAGCAAACATGTGAAATCTATCTAGAGAGAGGACAAATATGCAAGGCTTGACTTTCATGTAACCCTTAATCTATTTATAGGAGCAAGAATCAGGAAATGAAGTACCTCTCAACAGCAGTTTAAGTCAACAACCAAAATTAATTGCCTTCAATTTGAAACTATGATACTTGTGTAGATTGTAGAGGAATAGCAGTTCCACACACCTGGAAGCTAATAAAACATTGACAAAACAACCTGCTTTTAAAATACACACACACACACACACACACACACACACAAACACAGAATTAATTGCAAATTATTTGATATCATTTGTTTTTAAAGAGCAGCAAGGCACCCTAGGAAAGGCAGGAGGCATCATATATGATGTAGGGCAAGCCACAACCACCATATTTCCCAGGAGTGGGGAGTCTGCAGCTTCGAGGCAATACGCGGTCCTCCAGGTCCTCAAGTGCAGCCCTTTTACTGAATCCAAACTTCATACAACAAATTCCCTAAAACATGTACTCAGTCTAAAGGCTGCGCCCAAGGACCTAGAAGGTCACAGGTTCCCCACCTCTGAATCTTGACTATCATCTCCCCTAAGACCCTACTAATATAAAGACAACCCAGGTCTCTGAGCCTTGGAAATGAATAGTGTTCCCCAAAATACTCACCTTGCTTCTATTTTAGCTCCTGAAGTCATCACTGAGGTGAAAAATCATTGTGGAGAAAGAATTCACCTTTTTTTATTACTAACAGCAACAACTGCTGGCCAACTCCCAACAAGAAGATGAGCACCAAAACCCTTCCCAGACCACATAGCCAGTCATCTGGGAAAACAACTCTTGTGGAGCCCATCACCCCCGCCAGCTGCCAACTGCTTACCATTCTATTCTTATCCTCACCTCTCAGGTCAGTGTTCTGCTCAAATAAGTGCTTATTAAATTCGTCATTCATTCACTCATAGGAAAGAAAAGGACATATGCAGAGGACTTGGGATTGGCTTTATTCTAGTAGCTGGTCAAACCTCTTCGCCTTGATAGAATTTACAAAATTATGTTAAAGAATTAGAGGTGGATTAGAGGTAGATGGTTTATCCCAGAAAAAGAAGTCTTTTATTAGTACCTATAATCTAATGTAAGGTTCTTGAGAATAGAGATTGTTTCATTCTTTGTATTTCTATGCTTGGTACTAACACAATGATTAAGATTGATTTATTAGTTATTTTTGGTCAAACATCAAAAATATCCTGAGAGTTCTACCAGTGAGGTACATTGGTCATTGAGAGAACCTACATAGGATGCTATTGGTTTGAATAACTTAGTCTCAATAAAGAAACAAAATATGTCAAAGCTTCACTTGCATTTTAGTGTGTTGTAAATCTTAATGAACACTTACAATTTATTTGATAGATAAAAACACTGAAAACAATTGTAGCTAGGATTTCAATGCAAAACAGTTGGCCAGGGGGAAAAAATCAAATAAAAAGAAGTCAGGAATTGCTCTGCAATATACCTTACTTTATGAGTTAGTAATAGTTCCCTTGCCCCTCCCCAAAAAGAAAAGAAAAGCAGCTAGTGCATAGAAACTACATACATTTAACCTCATTCTCTTGTGTGCTGAAAATATTCCTTTGTTAACAACTGATAAAACTATGAAGGGCATCTCCAGACATGAAAAATACCTAGGTAGCGATATCTAAATGGAAGAAGAACTGGTTTGTGGAAGTACTTTGGCAATAAAGGATGGGGAAAAAGGCCCCTGGGATCTCAAAGCAGTTAAGATTGAGAACAAAACAATTAAAATACCAAGGTTTATCCTGGGAACCAGGATGATAGGAGATTTAATTGGGAAACAAAAACAGAAGAAGCAGTAAAAACAGTACATCTGTGGTAGATTTGGAAAATGGCCTGTTTGATCTGTATTATTAATAAAAAAAAAGAAAACAAAAAAGAAACACCACTATTCCATTTCTTTCTTCTTCTCCCTTGTGTCACATGTGCATGTTTTGGGTGAGATGGAAGGGTAGTAAGAGGATATTAAGTGTTATCCTATTCCTCTTAATACCATTCTTTCAGCTTTCATGAAAAAGTAAGATAAATTTATGAAAGTCTAGGGAAGCTGCATTGTGCAGTCCCATGACCACATGGTTATGAGATAAGCACCCCAGCATCTTTGAGTTGTTTGGACTAGATGGTAGTGTGGTGGAGTGGAAAGGAAACCTGGGTTAGAATCCCAGCTTTTGCTACTTATTCCCTTTGTGACATTTGGGTAAACCATTACTCCAGCTGAGACTTAGTTTCTTCACCTGCAAAATGAAAAGGTTAAGTAGGTGATCTCTAAGGGCCCTTCCACTTCTAAATCCTGTCTTCCTTCAAGTGATGGAGTAACAAATTTTCTGCCAGAAAAATAAATCTGAATTGGTGGATTATTTTACAGGAGAGATTATTAGACAGCAAGAATGGCCATCCTTTAAAAAAAAACTGTCATTATTTTTATTATTATTACCATATCAATCTACAATAGATACACAGATACGCATTGCTTTATAAGAAATATATATATATATATATGTGTGTGTGTGTGTGTGTGTGTGTGTGTGTGTCGTCTGTAGTTCCTTCCATCTCCAGATCTGTGGTCCTGTAACTCATCTAAGCCTTGGAAGGGACCTCAGAGGAAACCTCTTTCCACCTTCATGGGAAGCATGAAACTCTTCTATAGCATTCTTTTTTAAAAAATCATTTATTTTTAGTTTTTAACAACATTCACTTCCATAAATTTCAAATTTCTCCCCCTCCTCCCCAAGACAGCTTGCAATCTCACATGATGGCCATCCTTTTTAAGATGGAAGAGGGTCTTTTTGCATTTTCTCTAGCCTTTGATCTATTTAAAACAAAGATGGCACACGCTAAGTGATTTCTAAAGTCTTAGAGCATGGACAGAAGCTATGGTCTTGACTGGCCTTAATTTCGGAGGGAAGAAGAGGAATAACTGCCCTGAAAGCTATATTAAGTGTCTTCTGAAAGTGCTGGGACATGTATGTGTTGCATTATTTTTTACTGAACTCTTTTACAGTTGAACTCTGAATAGACAGAAGTAATAGAAAGAATATAAGTGGAGGCAGAGTTAAGATGGCAGAATGATAGGAAGCAATAAATGGAACTCCTCACCACAACCTCCTCCAAACAGAAGTAGAAAGTGAACCAGATCAAATCCTGACAGACAGATCCATAAAAAGTCATATTGAGTCTTTTGTCCAGCCCAGCTCAGCACAGGGAGATAGAGGGTGGTCTGCAGACACTGCTGTCAGAGTCAGATCAGGAGTACTCCAGTGGCCAAGGAAAGACTATGCACCAGGGCAAGAAAAGGTCTCAAATTCATAACAGAGCTTTGCAATGGAAACAAGTGCCAACCAGCAGCTTTGTCACCCACTACCCAGTAACAGATCCAGAGCAAAAGGAAGAAGACAGGGGCATGTCAATTGGTATTCCCAGATGAGGGAGGCCCTCAGCAGTGTATGGAAAAGGGAGAAAGTTCAGAAGCCAGCAGCAGCAGCAACAACAGCAGTGATGAGGGTCTAACTCCCAATGTCTAGCGCAGTCTGCAGAGGAATAACCAGGGAAGGAATCCCAGACCAAAAAGAAGCTTATAACTATGCCACTCAGAAACACAAATCTTTTCAGTTGGCTGATAGGAGAAGACTCCATCAGTAGTCTACCAGTGACCCAAACTCCAGCCAGGAACTTGCAGAGCTCAAGACCATGGTATAGCAATCAAACTTTGCTCTGAATTCCACTGCTTTAGGAACCTTGAAAGCTTGAAGGTCCCTAGACTGTCTCTGAGATCCTGGAAGAGTACAACACTTAATACTGAAGAAAGCAGCAATAGGACCAGCCCAGACCTCTCCAGAAGGGCTGCAGAACCCACCCCTAACACCAAATCTGAAGTGAGAAAATAGATTGGAAAAAATGGGCAAACAAGTAAAAAAAACCACCACCACCCTATAATGAGCTATTATAGTGGCTTGCAAGGATGCTTAGGACACAAATGCAGAAGAAAAGACTTCAGTATATCTACAAACATTGTGCAGAGAAAAACAGCTTGGACACAAATTCAACTAGAATTCCTGGAAGAGATGAATCAGGAGTTTAAAAAAGAGTTTAAAATGTTTTTTATAAATAGAATGAGAAGATTTGAGGAAAAAAATGGAAAAAAAAATGAGAGCTATAGAAGAAACATTTGGAAAGGGAATTAACAGCTTGGCATAAGAGGGACAAAACCTTGCCCAAGCTACAAACTCCCTGAGAATTTGAATGGACCAAATAGAAGCCAATGACTTCATGAAACAACAAGAAATATTAAAACAAAGCCAAAAGGCTGAAAAATAGAAGAAAATGTAAGGTAATAAATACATAGCAAAAACAACTGACCTTGAAAACAGATCAAGGAGAAAAAATAATTAAGAATTATCAAATGAATTTCCTCAATAAAATATCCTAGACATCATATTTCAAGAAATCATAAAACTGTCCAGAAACTCAGAATCAGAGGACAAAGTAGTAATAGAAAGATCCCACCAGTCACCTCCTAAAAGAAACCCCAAAATGAAAACTCTCAGGACTATCATAGCCAAAGTTCAGAGCTTCGAGGTCAAAGAAAAAATATGGCCAGCAGCCAGAAAGAAAGAACTCAAGAACTAAGTACACACAGTCTTGGTCACATATGGTTTAGCATTCACCACTCTAAAGAAATGGAGAACTTGAAACATGATGTTCCAGAAGGAAAAGGATATGGGCTTACAGATAAAAGTAACTCATCCAGCAGAACTAAGTATAATTATGCGAGATAATTTTCCCTCACTTCCCTCCCCTCTCTTTCCATTCTTGTCTTAAGATCATCAAGACATAACAGAACCATTCTGAGGCCTAGTCTGATTGGACTCCCTCTATGAACCCTGATGATGGTATGGATCAGAAGGGACAAATGTATCACCTCCCTATATTTAAGTAAGCACTTTATCAAGCTATCTATAGTCGTATGCAAAAATTCTTTAAATCACTACTGATCAGAGAAATGCAAATGAAAACAACTCTGAGGTACCACCTCACACCTTTCCAACTGGCTAATATGACAAGAAAGGAAAATGATAAATGTTAGAGAAGATGTGAGAAAACTGGAACACTAATGCACTGTTGGTGAATTTGTGCACTGATCCAATTATTCTGGAGAGAAATTTGGAACTATGCCCAAAGGCCTATTAAACTGTGTATTCCCTTTGATTTAGCAATACCATTACTAGGTCTACATCCCAGAGAGATCACAAAACAATGGAAAAGTGCCCACATGTGCAAAAATATTTTTGCAGCTCTTTTTCTGGTGGCAAAGAATTGGGAATTGAGGGGATGCCCGTCAATTGGGGAATGACTGAACAAGTTGTTGTATATGAATATAATGGAATACTATTGTGTTATAAGAAATGATGAGCAGTCAGACTTCAGAAAAACCTGGAAAGACTTATATGAACTGATGCTGAGTGAAATGAGTAGAAATAGGAGAACATTGTCCACAGTAACAGCAACATTGTACAATGACCAACTTTGATAGACTTAGCTCATCTTAGCAATATAATGATCTAAGACAATTCCAAAAGGCTCATGATAGAAAATGCTATCCACATCCAAAGAAAGAACTATGGAGTCTGAATGCAGATGGAAGCACATTATTTTCTTTTTTTTTTCTTTCTCATGGTTTTTCCCTTTTGTTCTGATTCTCCTTTCACAGCATGACTAATGTGGAAATATGTTTATTTTGATTGAACATGTACAGCCTAAATCAGATTGTTTAGCATCTTGGGGAAGGGGAAGGGGAAGAAGGGAGAAAAAAATATGGAACTCAAAATCTTATACAAGTGAATGTTGAAAACTATCTTTACATTTAATTGGGAAAAATAAAATACTATTAAGCTGAATAAATATAAGCACTTTATCCTTGTTTAGTTTTTTTATCACTGTTAATTTGGGTTAACCTTTTTATTTTCTAATTTAAATAGAAATCTGCTAGAGATTGTGCTTCTTCCCTCCAGTGGCATCACTTCAGGTAAATTCCTCTTCACCTCAGCCCCACTCTATTCTTTAGCTACACCAGAAATATCCTTACAATAGCAACCTTGTAGTATCCTGGGGTCCTCATCCTTAGGGACTGTCATCTCAGGGTTTTGTTTTCCCCAAATGAATTAGTCATTAAATTGATAAAACTGATATGGAGGAACATTCATGCTATGTGTAAAGGTGTGTAAAGATTGACCTTGGCTCCAAAATTGCTATTTATATTTCTGACAGCTGCCAAGCCTAGTTCAAGACTTCATCACTTCTGGCCTGGACAACCACTGATAAAGCCAAATCACCAAGCAAAGTACTTACAATGTGTTAGGCAGTGTGCTAAGTTTTGGAGATACAAAGAAAGGCCTTCTAGTGGCTTACATTCTAACGGGGGAAGAAATATATAAACAACTAGGTACATACATAATTATAAAGGATAGGTCATTTGGGGCAGGGGGAACTAGGAGCTAGGGGAATCTGGAAGGGTCTTCTGAAGAAGCTAGAATTTGAACTGTTTCTTGAAAAAAGACAAGAAAGTTAAGAGGTAGAGTTGAGGGAGAAAAGCATTATAGATATGTAGAGAACCATTGTAAGGGCACAGAGTAAGGAGATAGGGTGTCATGTTCAAGAAACATGTTAAATGTAAGATGGATTATAGAGTGGACAAAATGAAGGAAAGTATAGGAAAGGGCAAGGTTATGAAGTTTTAAATGCCTAACAGAAGAGTTTATATTTGATCTTGGAGGTAACTGGGAACCACTGGAATTCATTAAGTAGGGCTTTGACATGGGCAGACCTATGCTATAGAAAAATCACTTTGACCATGGAGTTGAGGATGATTTGGAAAAAAGCATGAGGTGAGGAGACCAGTTAGAAGGCAACTGCAATAGACCATATGAGAGGTAATGAGGGCTTAAACTAGTATACAGACTGTCACAGTGCCTGGAGGGAAGGGAATGTATATAAGAAATGTTGTGAAGGTAGAAATAACAAAATTTGACAATGTGATAGGTGAGGTGAAGGAAAGTGAGGACTCAAATCACATTGATGTCTTGAGCCTGGGTAACTTGGAGGATGTTGGTACCCTTGATGGTAGTAGGGGAGTTCAGAAGGAGGTAGAATTTGGAGGGATAAAGATATTGAATTAGGTTTTAGATATGTTTGAGTTTGAGGCACCAATGAATGTCTCTCTCTCTCTCTCTCTGTCTATTTCTCTGTCTCTCTGTCCGTTCCTTCCTTCCTTCCTTCCTTCCTTCCTTCCTTCCTTCCTTCCTTCCTTCCTTCCTTCCTTCCTTCCAGACTGGGTCTCATTATCTTGCCAGGGCAGGAAGTACAGCAACCATTCATGGGCCCAATCCCAATACTGATTGGCATGGAAGCTTCATTTTGTTCTGTTTTTCCAACCTGGGTAGGCTTGCCTTTCTATAGGAGTCTAGTGGCCTTCCTTTCTAGGTACCTATCTTATTAGTGTTAGGCAGTGTGGATTCAAATAAGAACCCAGCTTAAACCTTCCTAGTAGCAGGGAACCACTGTGCCTGGTAGGACATTCTTCTAATTATTCATGTTCTTTTTAGTCTCTCCTCTCTCAAACCCATCCACCCATCAAAATAATTGTCCTGCTGAACAAATCTGACCATTCTGCTGCTCAAAATCGTCTGGTGGCTTTCTATTGCCTCCAGGAAAAAGTGAAACTCCTAAGTCTGCCATTACAAGTCCTCTCTCATGGTCTCAATCTCCTTTTCCATCTCAGTTCCATGTTATTCCCCCTTAGGCTCTCGATATTCCAGATGTATTGGACTACTAGCTGGTCAACAAACTTAACATTCCATTTCTGGATTCTGTACCTTTGAAGAGACTGTTCCCCTTCCCCAGAATGTCCTTATTCCTCATCTCCACCTCTTAGTTACCTTTTATTCTAAGGCCCAGCCCAGGTACCATTTTATTCTGTGAAGTCTTTCTTCATCCTCCCTAGTTGTTAATTAGCAATGGTCTATCTCCTTAAATAATCTTATATTTATTTCTCTGTTTATGTGTTGTTATCTCTCCCCTCACCCCTTCCCCCATAGAATGGAATTTCTTTGAGAGCAGGGAATTTTCCCTTTCTGTCTTTGTATTTCCAGCACCTTTCACAATGCTTAGGATTTGATAGGTGTTTAACAAATGTTTTTCTTATTAAAATTGAATTCTGACTTTCTAATAAATATTAAGAGCAATAAGTGAAGAAAACAACTTCCTTCATCATTTTGCCAAAATCCAAGGATTCTAGAATCTTAAAATCTAGTCCAATCTTTAATAAAATTTACCATCTATCTTCTCTGCACAGATTTTCCAGAGGATTTCAGCTCATGTTGATCCCTTCTTTTTCTTTTTTATGATGGCCCAAAGCATTGAGAGTTTTATTGTACTATTAGTATTTGATCATATTTGATTATTTGTTTTTAATCTTGTTATTGTTTATGTATTTGTTGTTCTCTGTTTTGTGTGTTAGTCATCTTCCCCAGCTGAAACACACACTCCTCAAAGGTACCTTCCATATCCAATATCTTTTTTATCTTACTTATTACTTTCAGTAGTACAGTGCTGGGTATATATGTAGTAAGTTCTCACTAGTTTTTTTATTGAATTGAATTGATTAAAAATTAAGATACAAACATTTAGCCAGATTATGATGGGTTGGAAAGGCAGCATGCAACAACATGTTTAAAATAGATTATTTAGTCTATATCTATTTAGGCAAGCCACAACTGACAAATGGGTTATGTTCCAAAAATTATCAGGGTAGTCCAAAAAAAGCCTCCTTAAGATTTTTTTTTAAATATCCAGCTTTTTATTGAAAAACCTAGTGAGGGAGAGGTAAGAGTCAGTAAAAGCAAACAAGGCCACTTCTCAGAAGAGCCGCTTCTCATATGAATGGAGTCCATGGACACCTCCTTCCACCTGAGCAGATGACATCCTCTTCTCAAATTTCAGCTCCCCTGAGTACATCATGGCTCTGACTTGACTTAGACTCTTGGCACCAATATCTTGACAGGAGTGCTGGATGCTAGCAATCAAGTAGGGAACAAACTTGTGGATGGACCCTTTGTCTGGCACAGCCCAGACACCCCTTGAGCCACTTTGAATTTGTCTGCTTCACTGAAGTAATGGTTCTGGATGCCGAGGTTTCTTGTCCATGGCATCGAGAGAGCCCATCCCCAGGTATTTCTTTAGCCGAATCCCATCAGAGAAGAAGTACTCACCTGGGGCCTCTGTGGTAGCTGCCAACAGAGAGCCTATCATCACAGTGGAAGCTCCAAGGGCAAGAGCTTTGGCGATATGGCCCATATTTTGGATGCTGCCATCTGCAATGACTGGGACCCCAAAGCGCCATGCATATTCTGAGACCTTGTATACAGCTGTTGCCTGAGGCCTCTGTAATGGGAATGTAAATTTTAAAGATCTTCCCTGCCCCTAGGCTAAAGTGCACCTGGAGCCTGGGGTGGGAGGCTTGTTTTTCAGTAGATACTTTTTGATTGGCCAGTGGGTCCAAAAGGTTGTTACATTCTCTGAGCCAGGGGAAGGCTATTTAAGCCCTGATGTGAGGCTTTGTTTTGGGGGCTCACTTTGAGAAGTGTTCTGTGATTTGATCTGGATTCTGGGAAGCCATTGTCCAGAGGGCACCCCCCCCTTGGAAAAACCCAGGTGTTGAAACCCAGATGTTGATTGGGTATGGATGTAATGGTTGGACAGTTTGGAAAGCTGTCTACTTGATCTGTTTCTGTCTTGATAATTCTGCTTGTATACTTTAAAGTTCAGGGTGCTGACCTTTTTTCCCCTGAACAAGGTAAACGATATATGACTGATTAAAGTAAGCTTGTTAACCCATTTTGAGTTGCTTTCCTTTAACAAAGCAGATCTAAGAACCTGTGTGAGCAGCCACCCTGGGGACAGGGGTGCTTGCTGCTACAGCCTCCCACATGCCAGCACTTCCTGTGTGATGCAGATGGAGCCGCTGCCCATGCCAATCCTCAGGGCATCCACTCTAGCATCAATGAGTTTTTTTTTGCCTGAGCAGCTATCACCACATTGCCACCGATAACCTGGAGGTTATTTCTCCTTTATGTACTTGATCATGTTAATTTGGAAAATGGAGTTTACTTGGGAAGAGTCCAGCAAGACCACATCAACACCGGATTGGGCCAGTAAGTCAAGCTGATACTTGTCATCTTCATGGGTGCCGATGGCTGCCCCACATAAAAGCTGCTTCTTAGTGTCCTTAGATGCGAGGGGATAGTCCCGATTCTTCTTCAAGCCCGTGCAGGCAATGATGGTTACGAGCTCATCATCCTCATTGACAATGAGTAGCTTCCCTTTCTTGCTCCGTTGCAGTATTTCATTGGCTTCTTTAGTGTGACTCCTGCAGGAGCCACTACTAGATCCTCCCGCCTGGTCATGATCTCACCCAGGAAACGGTCATGTTCCTCCTCCTTGAGAAAGTCGATGTCAGGAGAGGAGATAATGCCCACTAGGCGGCTGCCCATCTTGCCATTGTCCGTGATTGGGATTCCACAGAAGCCATGCCTTGCTTTGGCTTCAAACACATTTCTGACTCGATCTTTGGGACTCAGGACCACAGGATCAGTGATGAAGCCTGCTCATATTTCTTCACTTTGCGTACTTCATTGGTCTGGAATTCTGGGGTGCAGTTGTGATGGATAAAACCAATACCTCCTGTCAGCGCCATGGCTATGGCCATCCCAGCCTCGCTGCCTGTGTCCATTGGGGATGAAACCAGTGGGGCTTCAGGGTTATTTTTTTGGTAAGTGCTGAAGTTAGGTCTACTTCATCTGCTGTGAAGTCGATATAGCCTGGGAGGATGAGGAAGTCATTGTACGTGAGTCCACCTCCCCAGTTGAAGAGTTGCTGCGCTGTGAGCCCATTGTAACAAGTGCTGGCGCTGAAGAGATAGTCTGCCATGGCGGGGACGGGACGGGGAGGGGGGAGGAGGAGGCGGGCCGGGCTGGCGGGAGACCCGCAAACAGCGGCGTGGGTTAGATGCTTCTCCCGCAGAGCAAGATTTCTTAAGATTAGTATGAATAGTAGTATTTTCATTATAGGTAACTGCCATTTGTAACCTGTTTTCTATGAGAAAATCTCAGGAATACATCCCCAGCTCCTGCAGTTATGACTCCCTCAGTTTCTGGGTCACAGAATCATAGAATTTCAGGGTCTGAAGGGACTTCAGCAGTTGTCTTTCCAGTCTATGCCCAAAAGGAATCCCTCCTATAACATTCCTCACAGTTGATTTCCAGCTTCTCTGCTTAAAGACTGCCAACCCACCTCTCTAGGCGGCCCGTTCTACTTTGGGATAGCTCTGCTTATTAGAACATTCATCCCGACATCATGACTAAATTAACTTTGCAACTTGTGTGTTCTTACTTTGACGTTGTTTCCCTTTGGGGCTAGACAGAAAAAAAAAAATTAATCTCTCCTTTGCCCAGTGGCACTTGCAAATGCTTGAATATAGTTGTAACACCACCATTCTGAGTTTTTTTCTTTTCTTTTCTTTTTTCATTTTCAAGCTAAACATCCCAAGTTCCTTTAGCATCTCCTCGTATGATATGGACTCAAGGCCCTTCCCTATCCTGGTTTCATTCCTCTGGACACTTTCCCTTCTTGAACTGTGGCACCCAAAACAGATGACAGTATTCTAGATATGGTTTCAGGAGGACAGATGGGACTGTTACCTACTTCTTTCTGAGGTGGCTAAGTAGTGCTGTGAACAGTGTGCTGGACCTGGGGTCAGGAAGATCTGAATTGAAATCTGCTCTGCAACCCTTACTAGCTATGTGATCCTGGGCAAATCATTTAACCGCTGTTTGCCTCAGTTTCCCAAAGTATTAAAATGAGGATAATAACAGTACCTACCTCACAGAGTTGTTGCAAAAATGAAATTATGTAGTATCTGTAAAGTGCATAGCACAGTGCCTGGCACATAGTATTGTCTATTGAATTTCATCTCATTCAACCCAATGCTCTACCATGTCAGGATTTTTTTGGGTAGTGATTGTAATCCAATGTGTTATATATCAACCTCCACCCAGCTTTATGTCATCTGTAAATTTGATGAGAGTACCATACATTCCTTTAGCCAAATCAACGAAAAATAATTTAAATGGTACAGGGTCAAGCTCACACCCTTAGGCCATTCCATTGGAGACTTCCTGTTATGTTGATGCTGAACTATTAACTACTTTTTGAGTCTAGCCATATAGTAAGTTCAGTTATAATTATGACTCATGGCAGGATTATCCAACATTGTGAGTCAGTCATTAGTCAAGTGTTTTTAAGTGTCACAGTCCCTCCTTCATGTTCTAATGAAGGCAGATCAAGGGCATAGATTAAATATTGTTTTAAAAGATGCTATTGTTTCTAACCCTGTCAAATAAATTCATCATCTTCCCAATTTTTCAATGTTCTCTGTGCTGAAGACCTTGGACAGTTCACAGCATAACCCTGGAATACAGAATTTCTCTAAAGACATTCCTAACACACAGTAATGCAGAGACAAATA
The DNA here is from genome assembly GCF_028583685.1 of Petaurus breviceps papuanus. Lineage (NCBI taxonomy): Eukaryota > Metazoa > Chordata > Mammalia > Diprotodontia > Petauridae > Petaurus > Petaurus breviceps. The sequence goes on from NW_027186546.1 coordinate 1,953,055, forward strand.
AGTAAAGTCACTCAAGATTGAAAGAACTAGGGGCAGCCAGATGGTGCAGTGAGTAAGAGCACTGGCCCAGAGTCCAGAGACCTGGGATTGGTTCCGGCCTCAGATACTTAGCACCCACACAAAATAACTGGCTGTGTAACCTTGAGCAAGTTACTTAACCCCAAATGCTTAAAAAAAAAAAAGAATGAAAAAACTCCAGAACTTCATTGTTCTACCTTAACATGGAAAGGATATTCCTGCTAAATATTGCCCAGGGTTAAAGTCCTCTTTCACCATACAAACTGCCCTAATGGCCATTGTTAGTCTCTTTCACCATATGATCTTATGTTAGCCATATATCCCATCTCTGTGTCATAAATTTGGTGATCCTACTACATGTACCTTTATCCAATTCGTTGACAAAAATATTAGAACACAGCTTAACACAAAAATCTGGGAAAGTCTACTAGAGACTTCAATGTCATATTGATATCAGACCATTAACAACTTTTTGTTGAATCTAGCCATCTAAGATTATTATCTTATCTAAATCTCCCCATTTTCTTTGTAAGAACAGAATGATATGTTTTATCAAAAGCTTTGCTAAAATCTAGGTAAAGTACATCCTCAGCGATCTCCTTATCTACTAGTTTAGTAATCTTATTTTAAAAAATGAGTTTAGTCTGGCACAACCCATTCTTATTTATTTGTTTTTAAATTCATGAATTGTTTTTGAGTTCCATCTTCACTCCCTCTGCCCTACACCTCCCTACCCATTGAGAAGGCAAGCAATATGATAACAATTATTCTTAAAGCCATGCTGGCCCTTTGTAAAAACTACTTTCTTCCTACATATTTCCTATCTCTTTAGTGATCCATCCTAGAATTTTCCCAGGTAAAGTGCACTGACCTATAATTTCTAGGCTCTGTTCTCTTCTCTTTCTAAAAATCAGGACAATATTTGCCTTTCTCCATTCTTGTTGTGCTTCTCGTTTTCTGTGACCTTTCAAACACACCCTGATAATGGCTTAGCAATACAATTGGCCAGTTCATTCTACACCTGAGGATGTAAGTGATCTGATTGAGGTGACTTTAATTTCTCAAGGACAGAGAAGTTCTCCCGATATTTCCTTACTTATCTTGTATATCAAATTGTTATTAGTCATTTCTGTTCAGTCATTCACAGGGCTTAAAGATTATTCTCCTTAGAAAAGAAGCCAGAAGCCCAAAGTAAGAATGGAGCAGCTTTGCCTTCTCTCTACATTATGTCTTGCTTGCTTTAACTAAGTAAAAGGTGACACAAGAATCTCTATTGCTTCATCTTTCAAGAAACCTTGTATGATTTTAAGATATGTACAGGAGATGCTGGAGTTATCCCTAATAAATGTTCATATTTGACTGAGTGTTCTAGCTTACTAAGACCTTTTTTCGGTCCCTGACTTTGGTTTCCAATGTTTTAGTTATCCTATTTTTTGTTCTGAAACTTGAAAATGTGATAAACATGTAATTGGTAGAAATATTAAAAATCCAAGATATTGATAAAAATGTTGAACATTACAAGGCTAAGGAGAGATCCTTTAGACATGGTGTTAAATACCTTCTCCTTCCAAGTTGATGTCAAACCATTAATGACAACTCTTTAAACCCAGTTAATCAACAAATATTTATTAAGCACATTCTGTGCACCAGATAAACTAAAGTTACAAAAAACAAAGACACAACAACAACAAAAAACCCCAACAACAGCCCCAAAGCTTACATTTTATTGAGGGAGATACAAACACATATAATAGCTAACTTTTATACAGCACCTATTATGTGCTAAGCACTATATAATTTCATTAGATCCTTACAACAATGCTGGGAGGTAGGCGCTTATTTATCCCCATTTCTACAGATGAAGAAACTGAGGTAAATAGAAATTATGTGACTTGCCCAGGGTCACCCAGGCAAGATTTATCTGAGGCCAGTCTTGAACTCTGGTCTTCCTAACTCCAGGCTCTGCATTTTATCCACTATACCACTTAGCTGCCAATTTATAAAAAGAATAATAGCGAGGTAGTTTAGAGAGGGAGGGTACTAGCAGTTAGGAATTGAAGTAGGAAAAGGTAATGTCAAAGGTAATGCTTTGAGTTGTGGAGGAAATGAAGGATTCTATGAGGTAGAAGTAAGGAGACAGCATTCTAGCAACATGGGATGGCTGATACAAATGCAAAGAGAAGAGATGAAATGTGGTATATGAAAAATGGAAACTAGACTAGACTATAATGTGAAGGAAGTAAAGGAAAGTATAATGAGACTAGAAAAATTAGATTGGATCCATATTATAAAGAGGATTTTCATATTTTATCCTGAAGACAAGGAACTACAGGAGCTTACTGAGTAGGGGAGTAATATATTTGGACCTGCAGTAGCTACAGAAAATCACTTTGGCAACTGTATAGAGGATAGATTGGAGTTGGGAGACCAATAAAGAGAACATTTTAATAGTTTAGGCAAGAGGTGAGTTAAGGCACACCAAGGGTATTTCAGTAGTGAGGAGATAGATGTGTCAGATGTCATTAATTCTGTCAATCAATCAACAACCATCATTTACTTGAAGGACACTATGGAGGTAAAAGTGGAAAGATCTGGCAACTGATTAGAAATGTAGGGTAAGAAAGAATGAAGAGTAGATAATAATGCCAACACTTGAAGATAGGCAGGATGATGATATACTGAAAAGAAAATGGGAAGTTCAGAAGAACAGTTTTGGAAGAAAAATTAGAAGTTCTCTTTTGGACATATTGAGTTAGAGAAAACCTAGACACTCAAACACTTTCAAATCTACCTAACTCTAATCTTTCCCAGACCAAATTTTTCCATCTTGTCCACAAGAATATCATAAAAAGATTAATTCACAGTGTCTTAATTATATGGCAAAGGTCTCTGACATACTGATTCTTCCACTCATGCATAATTTACACAGTGGCCTATGATGGTTCGGGTAGGACCAAAATCTCTCTATTATGCAGACATGGCCATAGTCTACACGTCACAGTGTAAAGTGGTTATATGGTAATTAATTTGATCAACAAAGATCAAACAAGTCAACAATAAAATTTAGGTCCCCAAATGATTTTTTACTCCAATATGACACATACAACTCATGCAATTATATTGATTGAATTTGCTACTTAGTAATTTATTTAATCTAAATTGCCACTTCAGCTTATATAGCTTTATTCATTTTGGCTGTCCAATATACTTTGATAAAAGCAAGTAGGCAATTTTGAAATACTTTACCTTATACTGAAGTCTGAAGCAGAGACCTTTAACATAGTTTAACCATCCACCCACCCAAATCTCCACTACGACATATTTAACAAGTAGTTATCTTGTCTTTGCTTCAGTGTCTCCAATGAGGGGTTCCCCGGGTAGCCAATTCCAGTTTTCTATACTGCTAATTGTTAGTTTGCTTGATCAGTGAGTACAAGCTAGCCTGAAAGACTACATCTAGCTGATCCCAGATCATGTTTTCCAAATGTCTCAGGTTATGTTGCCATACATCCTTTCATGGCTCATGTTATTCTTTCTACCCTACCTCACCCCACCTATGCTTTACACTTCTTGTTTTTAGATCGTTCTCAAATCAGTACTACCATTACTATACGGCAGGCATTGAAATGCTAGGGATACAAAGAAAGCCAAAAACACCATCCCTGCCCTCAAGTAGCTCCATCCTAATGGAGGAGACAACATGTAGAGAATGATGTATTGAACTGATGCAAAATGAAGTAGAGCCAAAAGAGCAGTATATACAATGAGGACAACAATGACTCATCAGTGTAAATGGTGAGAGCAACCATAATGCAATAGAAAATGAATGCTATGGAAATGTAAAGAACAACTTTGGACTCAAAGTACAGATATGAGAAGACACCTCCTCAATCTTCCTCTCCCTTTTTGCAGACATTGGCGTCCACAAGAATGGAACACTGCATATGACACTATACTCTCTTGGTGTGTTTCTTGGTTTTAATGATTTTCCCTCTCATCTTCCTCTTTTTTCTCCTTAAAAACAAGTTCTCAAAACAAATTTCTATCAAAATTAGGCAGTTTAGATGATGCAGTGGATAGAGTGCTGAACCTGGAGGTAGAAATATTAGAATTCAAATTCTGCCTCAGACTTTTACTGTATGTCTAACTCTGAGCAAGTCACTTAACTCTTCTCACATTTGACTTTCTTATCTATAAAATGGGGATAATAATAGCACTTTTAGAATTCTTAGGAAAATCCAATGAGATAACAAATGAAAAGCATTTTGAAAACCTTAAGATAATATATAATGGCTAACCACCATCATTGTAATTTTCAGTAGTACATGCCTATGATCCCTGATACTGGGACTGGTAGATCACTTGAGTTCTGAAATGCTGACCTTCAGTAGGGCTAAAGTCAATCAGATGTTTACACTAAGTGCAGCACTATGGTGGTGAGCCCTCCAGAGTAGAGGATTACCAGGCTGCCTAAAGAGGGACAAATCAGCCCAGGTCAGAAATGGATCAAGTCAGAGTTTCCATGGCAATAAGTAGTGGTATTAGACCAATGAATAGTCTCTGTACTTTCTGCCTAGGGGATATATGGAGACCTAATCTTGCAAAAACTAAAAAAATTATTTTAAAAAGGAAAGAAGTAGGGAGGAAGGTCAGAAAAGGAGGAAGGGAAGGAGGATAGGAGAAAGGAAAGGAAGAAAAAGAGAAAGAGATGAAGAAAGAGAAAGAGAGAAAGGAAAAAGAAAAGGGAGGGAAAGTCAACAGAACCATGTAATTCTACTCCTGACTCAAATTTAAATTCTGGGAATTGATTTGTCCAAAGCCAGCTAGAAGACTAGATTCATTTGCATTATTTGCTTATAGGTCACATATTAGGAAATGCTGTTCTAGCCTTTATAATGATGTCATTCTTCAACTGTATTTAAATTCCTACTAGGCTACTTGGCTCCATTAATTTTAATGTCATTTACTGGGAGTGGCAAAGGCAATCAACATTTAGCAAAACAGTTAAAGGCACTAAAAATCTTCACAATGACTGCACCCTAAATGAGGTTAATGTGTGATATATTAAAACCTGGTTGGATTCTTAAACATGGGCAGAGAGGAATTAACTTGCAGAGAGATTTATTAGATTGGGGAGTGGGATGCTGACTTTGCAATAATGGCCTGATCTGAAACGGGATGTGAGCTTGAGTGGGACTGAAACCCACTAGTTGGGAAGGCTAGCTATGAAGCAGGTATTTTATAGTTTGGGTTGAACTGGCCTTTTGCAAAATTTCAAAAGCATAGTTTAAGGTCATTTGGTCTTTATTCCATTGTTCAGGTGAGGAGTTTGAGACAAACTAGCAGATGGATTAAACAATATTTGTTCAGTTCCCTGATTTCTTTTCATAGTCATTATTTATCAGTAGCAACAGTAATATCAGTTGGATAGTAGTAGCAGTTAGCTAGAAAGCTAGCTTCAAAGACCTGGGTTCAAGTCCTACTTCTGACACATACTGGCTCTGTGACTCTAGATAAGTCACTTTTCAGGCATAGGGAGCTTCCTCACCTAGAAGTTCCCTGCCCTAATGAAATCAGAAGTCTTATTGTGTGTTACTGTTATTGTTATTGATAAGGACTAGGTAATATTAATAATATATGATGTATCTGGATAACAGCAAGCTATTTGAGTCCCCCAGCCCACTTCAAACATATCAAACAGTCCATTGCACAGAATATTTCCCCAATGATGTTAAACTATTGCTTAGACTCAACAAGTATAAAATTCTGAACATCTGCTAAGGAAAGGCAGTGTTCAAAGATTTTTAGCTCAAATATAGACATCACACAATCTCTGTATGAAGGAAAATGCCTATGAATTCTTGGTTTTCTTTGGGCAAAACACATTGAGTAAAAGATATCAAGGGGACGACTATGACTAAGTATGCAAAGATAACTTGCTAGAGTCCTGAAAACAAAGAAATGGAAAAAAAAAGTTTGAAGAAATATATTCATACCTATACAATGCCAGTCTGAACATACTTTTGGAGTTGTAAAATGGGCCATAAAAGATTTGGAAAGGACAATGTCAATGAAACTTAGAGCCCATCACTCCAATGCTACTCTGTAAACATGAACACTTTCTTGCCAAAAAAAGGAGAAAGAGGGTTAACAGTCATAGAGTACCTTATAAAAACATTTAAGAAAAACCTACAGAAATACCAATGGAGCAAGCAGATATTAGATCACTTAGCAAGAGCAAAATGAGTAAATGTCAATGTTTTTGTTGGATGTGACCAAAGTTGATTTACCTTCTGATCGAGCCTATGAAATGGTTAAGATTCAAGACTAGAATTAAAAGGTCCTTCATGAGTGATATCTACATGAACTTATCCAACAGTACATTAGAACCCCTGGGATTCTGGCTCTGATAGGTGACAGCTTTCACTTTATCTCGACTAGAACCAGACTACTGCTTCCCAACAATTTACAAATTGTGATGCTATGAGCATATTCTTCATAGTCCCAGAGCTTTACAACTCTTTTTGTGCCCTCTTCCCCTAGTAGAATGTAAACTCTGCATTGAAGTTAGGGCCTGTTACAGGAATGTAAATTTTTAAGATCTTCCCTGCCCCTAGGTTAAGTGCACCTGGAGCCTGTGGTGGTAGGCTTGTTTTTCAGGAACGCCATATTTACTCACTATCTCACCTATTCACTCACTCATACACTGTAGCTTCTGAGGACCGATTCCCCCCTGGCCCCATGCCTTGGGGAGAAGGCAATTGCTGCAGATCACCCCGGGTGGGGGGGGGGAGGGGATGAGAGGGGGCGTGGCCTGGTCCCAGGGGAGAGCCTGCCCCACAGTGGGAATGTGACCAACCCCACCAGCCACCTGGACCTCCCTCCCAGCAGGCTGAGAGACCAACCAAGCCCACAGCAAGCATGGCGTCTGAGGCAGCAGCAACCCCACGCAGATCACTCCAAAGAGCCTTGAACAGCAGGTCTTTAAGGTTGACATCACCTTGGAGACGGCTAAGGAACTTAAAGAGAAGCTTGGATCTGAAGAGGGAAAGGATGCCTTTGCAGTAGCAGGCCAAAGATTAATTTCTGCAGGCAAAATCCTTAAGGATGGTACTGCTCTCCAAGAATACAAAAGTGATAAGAACTTTGTGGTGTCTAGGGTGACAAAACCCAAAGTAGCAGCTGCTCCAACACCATCACCAGCTACAGCTCAACGATCCAGTCCTGCTACCACTACTACGGTTTAGTTCATAACCAGCGGCATCTGTGACTCTAGCCCCAACTCCTTCCTCTGCCGTGGCCCCCCCACTCCTACACCTACATATGTCACTCCAACACCAGCTGCATCAGCTTGGGAACCTATTCCTGTTAGTGCTCCTAAGGAAGAGAAATCAGAGAAAGTCCAGTAGAAGCTCCTCTTGCTATTAGCCCAACATCTTCTGACAGACTTTATGGGCACACCAAATCTTACTTTAATGAATATCATCATGATGTCCACTTCTCTGTAATGAGGATATTTCCACATCCTGGCTAACAGTGCATACTAATATTGCTTTGCTGATATGGTGTAGCACCAATGCAATATTTATGATGCCCACAATCACAATAAAGACTGTGACTATAAATATCACATGACATTTGATGACAAAATATACTAAACTCTCCATATAGACGACAGAACTGAAGCATCTATTTAGAGACCAGAAAACCGAATCCCAAAACCAGTAAGCCAATTCCATCATAGTCCAAAGATATTAAGAAGCCATAAGAACACTGAGAGCCACAGCATCCTTCAGCCTTCCCACAAACCAATACAAGATCAATATTTACTCACAAACCTCTCTTTCCTTGCCTGAGCACCTCTCTCTCCAACCCCTTTCTCTGGCTCTGATTGCTAGCTTCCTATGGGCTCTGCTTCCCTTCAGCAAACTTTTCCCACCACAGGATCCATATGACTACATTCAGCTTATCAGGGGACAGAATTTATCTTCACAGCAGGGAAGCTTCCTGTGGGCTCTGCTCCACCCTTCAGCAAAATCCCTTCATCACAGGCTCCATGTGATTACTAGGCTCCATGTGATTACTTTCGGCCTGTTAGGAGGCAGAGTTTACTTTCAGATCAGGAAAGGTCTTTAAATTTCCCCCTAGGTTTATTAAGGGGCAGGGAAGATCTTCAAATTCCCATTCCTATTCCATGTGGATACAGTAATAACTCTCTTATTTGGAGGCCACATATGTGGCAACCCCAGCTCTGTGGAACACCACCAAGAATCTGGTAGTAATATGGAGAGGGTGGGGGGAAGAAGCCTTTGAACAGCCAAAATAGGTGTCTTAAGTTCCATAAGCCTCATGCCTTTTACTCATTGGAAAACTCCTCATTCAAAACCTGTTTGTTTTTTGGGGATAGAGTTTTAATCACCCTGGTTATAAAGGGACTACTTTTTGGTAGGAACATTGATAACAGCAAGAAGTGACAACAAAATGTAACACAGATAATATAAAAAGCAAGCAGAATAACTGGGGGGAGAGAGCATTACCATTTCATGACAGGTAAGTAATCCTGTAAACATCAGTGATCGTGCTGATATTCTTCCTCTAATCTGGTACATTAAAGGAATAATTGATGTGCGTCATTATTGACCCTAAGTCAAAGCAAGAGTTAAATATACTCTGTTTAAGAGGTTGGCGAAATAGGAGATGCACTTAGAGAAAGACTTCTATCGAAAATAGTTGTTTTTTAAATGGATACTTTACATGATGAGCTTCAGTATCCAGAAAATTAACATTTGAGAAACTTCATTTCTCTGAGAGTGAATAAATGAAGTGTATAGTCTAATTTTTTAAAATTTTAAGTCCTATACTACATTTGTTCATTTAACAAGGATGGTCCATTTGGGGAGGTATTTCAGCATTTGTTTTTGAATAGCTGTTAAATTGAATACCAAGGAAATTTTTCTTCAAAAAAAATTGCATCGATATGGACTTTCCATCGAGGCAGAAAAAAATTGATTTATACTATATACTATGAGATTCTTGTCCATTATTTCCTATTGAGCTTCCATGGAGGAGCGATTAGAGGTCTTCTCTTAGACCTTTTTACATTTCATGGGTACCAGTGGGCATGTTCCTCTGTTCTCCTGCTACAACTAGCCTATCTCCTCCATTCACATACTTAGGCTAAAGCAGAGGTGGGAACCTGTGGCCTCGAGGTCACATGTGGCCCTCTAGGTCCTTGGGTACGGCCTTTACAGAAGAAATCCTTTTATTAAGGGGATTTGTTCTATGAAGTTTGGATTCAGTTACAGGGCCGCACTTGAGGACTTAGAGGGCCACATGTAGCTTTGAGGCCACAGATTCCCCACCCCTGGCTATTTATTCCTTGGAAACAAAATAGACTTGGATTTCAGTTCCACCTCAAATGCTTACTAGTTGTGTGATCATGAACAAGACACTTACCCTTTCTGGGCCTCAATTTCCTCATCTGTAAAATAAAGATAATAACATCTATATTAAAAATTACGTATCTCACAAGATTGTTATACAGCTCAAATGAGAGAATATATGTAAAAATTTTGAAAACTTTAAAATACCAGATAAGATAAGTTGTTATATAAATGTTTATACTAATGAATTAATTTGCTCTTGTGCCAAACTTTCTGTAGACTTGTTCTTACTTCTGCTTCCTTTTGATGTCCGAGAATCAAATGAGATGATATATGTGAAGTGTTTTGCAAACTTTAAAGCACTAAATAAATGTTAGCCATTACTGAGACCAAGCTCATCAGGAAAAATCCTTCATACTGAACACTGTTAAGCATGCAAGCCACTGCTCCTATCCCCTCTGGGGGTCTCCTGCTTCATGCACCACCTCATGGATTGAAAGAGAAGCTGCAGGGCCTGGAGGTAAACATCCTATCTTCCCCAACAAAATTCAAGACTTTAGGTCAAAAACTTGACTGGTGAGCCCAGAACATTTAAGGCCCCCAAGTACAGTTTTTACCAGCTCTTCTTATCAACCTCTGCCATCCTCCCCATTAAACCAATGAATTAGAGAGAGCTTGAGGAGCAGAAGGAACATAAGCAATAGGGAAGGACCACAGAAGTGCTGAGCTTTCTTGTTCCTTCTCACTTCTGCCCAAAATAGTCTTATTGAATCCTTAACTGTTCTTAATGAGCTATGGTATCAGTGGTGTTCTTTTCAAATTCATGTTCATCATAACATCTATACTTGTTTATGTTTGCTTTCTTCCACCTGTATGTTATCACTTTTTCATTTGTCAGATTTACTGTCATGTAATATTATATCAAATTTCTGCAAAAATAAATGCTGCATATACCTTTTCATTGTACTCTTTTATGGTATTTCACTAATTCTTTCATATTCTAAACTTATTACCCTTGATTGCCATGTCTCTGAACTTGACCATAAGATCAAATGCTTTCTGACTAAGGTGGTTTCCAGGTTCTTTTGCCCTCCCATTATGGTGACTGTTTTGTGCAACTTCTGAAGGGGATGATGATAAACAAAGTCATTATCTTTACATTTTTTTCTTTTTCTCATAATTGGTCCATTAAATTTATATGTAGCATCTTTTAATCTGTATCCTTTCTCTGAATCTGAAGTTGATTTTGACCTTTGCCCTGACTTGTAAGTGGTCTGACTGCACAGTTTATTCTGATATACCTTTCACATTTATAAGGAATAGTTTCCTGTCAGTTAAAATACCAACAATTTAATTTTCCTTAATGATGTTTGTTGTTTATCATTTCCAGTGCCTTCTACCTCTCTTCTCAAAGAAAATATTCATTAGAAAGGAAGCTTGGTCTCCAGTTTCTTAAAGCTGAAGAATATTTTCTCACATGCTTTCCAATATCCTGTACTGATCTTTGCAATTGAGTTTAATCTCAAAGTATATATTGATTTGGTTTTGAAGATCTTGTCAAGTTCTTAACATCGTCTTTCTATCTCTTCATCTTCTACAAGGGGATAAGCTACAACTCTTCATGATGGTCTTTGCTTATGCTCACTGAGAATACTGCAAGGTAGGAGCATGATGATTTTGTTGGCTTTGGGCACACAGCAAAATTAACTCCAACTTCTGTGTTTACTTCTATAAAGAGAACCTGCACCCTCTCTTATGTGGCTCTAATTTCTCTGTCTTCCGGTTTAACTTAGAAAATGTGGATATTGATCTAATTCTGCTGAATGAATAAAATTAATGAAAAGCATTTACTAGGCATTTATTGTATGCAAAGCATTGTGCTATGTACTGGGCATAATACTGGAAAAACAAGAGAGTTACTGTTATTAAGGAGTTAATATTCTAATAAGGAGATGTTACATATGTATATGTAAATCCTGCTATATATACATACATATTATACATATAGGGCAAATGGAAAGGCTTAGAGGTCCTTAGTGCTCCGCAGCAAAGCTGATAACTCCTATTTAGTGTTATTTTCATGGATGAAACAATAGCCCTATCTGATACTGAATTATTCTACAGTGCTAAGGACTATGGTGGTAAGAATTTTCCTTTTGACATCTTGTTATTTAAAAAAAGTAAAGTAATAATAACAACAAATAGCACTTTGAGATTTACAAACCACTTTATACACTTTATTTCTTTTGGTCTTCAGTGGCTGTAATGTCTGAGGAGGTAAATGGCTACAATGCTTGCAGAGGCATTGCCCCAAGGGTTGCTTCCCTGGATGATGGCTTTGTGGGCTAGACTGGAAGCAGGGCCAGTTGTCTAGATAATGCTGCTATTCCCAAGGCTCTTGGATTTCTATCAGCCCATCAGTGTAGTTGGTTTGTAGTTTGTTGTTGTCAGGGATGACAGGCCCCTTCTCCACCAGAATGGCTTTCCTCAGTGGTGGATAAGGCTAAAAGCAGGGCTGACAGTCTGGGTTTGCTCCTACTGCCAGGCCACTTGGGTCCTGGGACCTCTACTAGGATTTGAGGGAAAATGATGGTTAAGAAGTAGAAGGCCCGACATATGCCACCTCCTTTCTCTCCCTCAGGATGCCTTGCTGCTTCAGTTAGACTGATCTGCCTGACACATTAGTAGCAGTTGGTCTGGGGGTGTTGGATTTCTCCACAGGGGTTGTTCCTCTGGAAGATATTTGTGGGGCCAGGCTAGTAATAGGGCCAAAGCAGGCCTATCTGTTTCAAACACACGGTACCTAGGTAACTAGACCAAGGGATAATATTAGAACTCATCAGCCCTCCATGCTCCAGCCTTAGTGAATCCTGAATCGTATTGCTTCTGTATAATAATTATCACTAGCTCATTGCTAGTTATATATAAAGCATGTCAGATATAAAGTAATTTGTATTCATGTATTAGCTGGGCACATAGGTTTAATAATATTGACATCACAGTGACATGCTTAGTAGTAGCACATTGTCACAGTATCATCTGTTAAGCATTTTTTAGCAATGAATTTCATACCCTGCCTAATAATAATTTGTTAAAGGCAATGTAGCTGTACATATTAATTCATTCATAAATGTGAACATCACATTTTTTGAATAGTGCACTTAAATCATTAGAATTCTAATTATGATTACATGAACGGAAGCTTAGTTTTATCAGAAATGGAAAGCTGAAAATGTATAGTTGTGTTATGATTTCAAAGGTGCAATGAAATGGGAAACACACAAAAGCTAAGACTGACAGTAGGAAAGGTTTGAATGTCTCTTTCCATAAAATAAATTTCATGTCCATATGTTTCCTTTGCTCTAGAAATGTTCATTTCATTGATAGTGTGCCACAAAACATCTCACAAACTTTAGCACAACCTCTATTGGTAAAAAATGATCCCCTACCACTCCCCCCCCCAAAAAAAAAGGAATTGGTTCCTGGGTCGGAAATCTTGGGAATTTTGCAAGGAAATAGATACTTGGTCTTAAGAGAGTGTGATAAAAAACAAGAGGAAAACTGTAACTAGTTTGACATGTACTCCAGATTTGGGGAAGCCAAATTTCAGAGAAAGGATAGGCAAGACTATATAAACTAAAATTTGTGAAATGAAGCCAGTTCAAGAAAGAGGTAAAGTACTCAGGAAAGAAATTCAGAAGTCATAAGGAGAAATAATTTCAGCATGGAAGAAAAGGTGAAGTTACCCAAAGAGATCGCCATGGATAAACAAGGAATGTGCCAATCAACATGTTATTAATAGATATGTATAGAAGATAGGAACAAAAGTAAATAATTGAACATCAGTGCATAAGCTGGTAAGCTTGACTTTGTTTCCTGGGGAAATTCTAGAATAAGTCACACAGAAGGTAGTGAATATCTTGAAGGGAAATAGTGATTACAAAAGACATCATGACTTCATCAAGAACTGTTTGCTTTTTTGGGGGGAGGGGTGCAAAGTTACTAAAACAGAAGATCAGTGCAAAGCCATCATCATCACCATAATGCCATGGGTTTTTAGCAAAATATTTATATAAAGCACCTTAGAATATTCTTATGAAAATGATGAAGAGATATGGATTAGATGATAATACAGATAAATGTATTAAAAATTCTGGCTGGATTCTTATAGTCCTTGTTAAATGAAAATTTAACTGCAGGTCTCCAGTGGAGTAAAAGGGATTTGTGCTTGGCCTTGTGCTGTTTGACACTGTTATTAGTGACTAGGGTAAAGGCACAGATGAAATAAATGCTTATCAGATTTGTGTTTGATATAAAGCTGGGAATTACAGCTGATACAATGGCTGCCAAAATCAGGATGAAAAAAAGATTCTGACAGGCTAGAGCACTGAGCTGAGTCTAAGAAGCTGAAATTCAACAGGAATAAGCATGGGAAAAACTTAGATTTTCAAAAATCATCTCTAAAAATACAAAGATGGAGAGGCATGGTTAGCAGTCTGAAAAAGATCTGGAGGCTGACATGAGCTGCAAGGTCAATATGACTTAGTGTCATATGGAAGTAAAAAATGGCAGGTATACATACATACATACATACAAGTAAAGGTAACACATTTTTTGTGTTGCATTGAGAGGCATGGTTTCCAGGAATAACATATTAGTACTTGCCTTGTGGTCAGACTCCATCAGGTGTATTCCACTCTAGACACCACAGTTCAGGCAGGACGTGGATATGCTGGAGAGCATCCATGGAAAGGCAACTACCCTGGTGAAGGGCATTAAGTTCCTATGGGCAGCTAGGTGGCACAGTGGCTAGAGCACTGGGCATGGAGTCAGGAAAATCTGAAATCAAATCTTAGACACTTGATAATGGGCGACCCTGGGCAGATCATTTAACCTCCATTTGTCTTAATTTCCTCATCTGTAAAATGGGGATAATAATAAAAGTATCTACCTCCTAGGGTTATTGTGAGGCTCATATAAGATAACATTTGTAAAATGCTTAGCACAGTGCCAGGCATCTCCTATATAAACTGTTAGCTATTATTAGCTATAGGAGCATAGGTTGAGAGAATAGTGAATGCTCAGCCTGGAGAAGAGAAGATTCAGGCTGGATATGAGAGGTATTTTTAATTATTGAAGGTACTGTCCTATGGAAGAGGGATTAGAATTCTAGTTTTGGCTCCCGTGGGAAGATCCAGGAGCAGTGAGTGTTAAGTACAAAGAATCAAATCGAAGCTTGCTTTCAAAGGGAAACAAAACAAAACAAAATAAACTTTTCTGTGAGGGCTAAGCAAAAGTGAAACTTGTTGCCTTGGGAGGTCATGGGTTTCCATTTAGTAGACAACTTCGGTCTGAGGCCAGATGACCATTTATTGTATATTTTGTAACGGGGACTTCTTTTGAGGTGTGGGATGGACTAGGTGGATGGTTGCTGAGTTCCCTTCCAAATCTGAAAGTCTCATTCTGCTGAGGTAGCGGCGCAGACTCGGCGTGCGCCCTGTGCAGGAGTAAGGTAGACAGAGTAACTGGCAGAGGGCCCCATGAACTGGAGGCCAAGCGGGAGCCGCTGCTAGGTCTACCAAACCCCAGAGGAGCCAAATAGCAGCCCAGAGCGCTGGCTCTCCTCTTTTATCAGCTCCCTCTCCACGGTGCCTGGATTACTCACAGATTTCCCCCACTGGAGTTCTGGTCTCTGGATCCCGCCTCCTCCGAACCTTTGCGGGCTGCTAACCTTCCATCTGGGCCAAATCTTCATCTGTTCATAGCATAAGAGGAGCCACCTGGGACCACCGCCCAGACCTGGACGGGTGCTGGTTCTAGGATCCCTGGAGCTTTCAGCCTTCTTATGCGCAGCTGTGGCCCTGGAGCCCGGGCCCTCCTCCACCATGCCCGAAACCACGGCCAGGCTGATTACCAGAACGGTCCAGGCCTGGCTGCGGATGGAGGAGCAGCAGCAGAAACCGCCGTTTGAACCGGAAGTGACTGCGGTGACTTCTGCGGCTCCGCGTTTTGCTTCGCCCACACGGGAGAACAGCCCCACCACTGCCCCGTGTCCATATTCCTGTGTCCCAGGCAGTAAACTGAGCCGCCACCTTCGTGCCCACCAGGGAGCTGGGTCTGAAACTTGCCCTATCTCTCTGGAAGCAGCAGACTCAGCTGCGGAACCACGGGGCCAGGAGGTGGGGAACCTGGGCCACCCTCAGGCCGAGGTAAGAAAGAAAGGGCCACAACCTGACCGCACTCAGCGCTGTCGGTACTGGTGAGTGGGCCTTCATCTACCGTCCCTCTCCTGATGCCTTGCCACAAAAAAGCGAGGCCTGGCACAAGGCCCATTGCCTTACCCAAACCCCGCCTATTCTATGTCCCCTGAGCCTCTGAGCAAGTTCTGTGGTTTCTCTGCCTTTTTCCGTGACCTTTTGGAGATCTCCAACAGAAGTTCGCAATCCTGTCTCAGTGTTTTCATTACCAGAGTGTAGGTCATCTGAGTCAGGTGCTATGAGGTCAACAAGATTACTCTTACTTATCTCCTTATAATCAATATAAGTTTTGTTCTGTCCATTTCAATACAAATAGTTTATGTGGCAGAGAAAACAGAAGCATAGTATAAGAGATGAACTTCTCTAACTTATGTTGGTAATTCTCTTCACTCCTTCAACCCATGTGATGGTCCTATGCCTGCTCTGTCCCTCTTCTTAATATAGTTACCAAAACAACAACAACAAAAACAAAACAAACATCAAGAAAGGTGTTATTACCCCCACTCCCCCCCAAAAGTTAGGAATGGGGAGCTGTCAGGTTCACATCCTGGTCAGTTACTGTTCCTCAGTTCTCCATGTTGTGACTTGTTTGGATCTGCTTAGCCCATTTTAGAATGAGCATAGATAAGGTGGAAACTGTAAAAGAGAGCAGCTAGGATGGCCAAAGCTTCTTAAGTCCAAATCATTTGGGGTAAGGGAAATGGGGATTTTAAGTCTGAAGCAAAGAAGACTTAGAGGGGGACATAAGAAATGTCTTTAAATATTTGAAGTTTTGTCATGTAGAAGAAAGCTTAGATTTGTTTTCCTTGACCCCAGAAAACAAAACTAGAAACCAAGGGTGGAAAAGATAAATAAGCAAATTTAGACTTAATGTGGGGGGGGGGGGGATCTCATGACTAAAGTTGCTATAGAGTAAAATCAACTCTCTCAAGAATTGTTGGATTCTTCTTCATTTGAGGTCCTCAAGCAAAGGTTGGATGTCTACTTGTCAGATAGGTAGAGGAATTCCAGTAGAGGGAATTTTTTTTGTTCACATATAGATGAGAATAGACGACTTAGGAGGTTTCCTCCAATTCTGAGAATCTGAATCTATTATTCTTTGAATATTATCTTTAAGAAGACTGTAAAATGCTGGTTCTTTTCTTCCTCACAGAATACTTAAGCCCTGCATAGCTGCATGCCAGTAGACTGCTAAATGGGGAGAACATAGCTCACTCTTCATTCCATCCCCATCTCTGGCCTATCCGCTGATACTGTCAACTAGAGGAAAGTCAATGCCAAATGTGGCTGTGATTTTTATGACCTGGACATCTGTCTAATACGTACTAAACGAAGACTACTGTTTCAGTCACATAAACCATGGAAAAGCTGCCAGATGGTAATGAACTTTAGACACTGCTGACTTAAGCTGGACACAAACCAGTGACCTGAAAGTACCAGGTTCCATATCTTGTGATTAACCCATTCAGCTGCACAATTCTTCCAAGGTATGTTTGTGAAATATTTTTTTTCTTTTTGGAGGGGGAGGAAGGGCTGTTGGGGTTAAGTGACTTGTCCAAAGTCACACGGCTAGTAAGTGTGTCAGGTGTCTGAAGCTGATTTGAACTTAGGTCCTCCTGACTCCAGGGTTGGTGCTCTATTCACACTGCGCCACCTAGCTTCCCTGTTTGTGAAATATTCATGTTGACCTCAGACTAGAACTATAGATTAGAGGCAATGGGGATGATTTATAGAGAGCAGTCAAATCATACATTTTGAACAAAAATTGAGGAAGACCTTGAAGTAATATTTTCAGTTCTCTAAACATTCATCTAAAGGGGGTAGAAACATGTGATGACTTTCTTTCTCAAAATGCTTATGTTTTATGTCTTAAGGGTTAACAAAAGTGGAAATGCAATTCAGCCAGTACTAAGTATTGCTTTGTTTATATGATAAAAGAGAATTTTAATAAATAAGAAAATAGACTCTGGGCTTATGATTTCATTGACATAGGAAATGCTCACAAGAGGAAATTCTCTGTACAGTGCAGCTCAGTACCTTCTGTAGTAGGTTAGGTGATTTAGCTAAGTTCATATAGTGAGTATGTGTCAGAAGCAAAACTTGAATTTGGGTCTTCTTGGTTCCAAGGCTACCTCTCTATCAATTATGCCACACTCCCTTTCTCATGAACTAGATGTTCTATTGAACTTTTTAAATTGAGGATCTCTTTTTGTTTCAATTTTCATTGTTAAAAATTCACCTAAAACCAATTAGTCTATTTTTCTAGTCTTAAGTAGGGTGTGAGAATTTTAGCATAAAGTTAATTTGATGAATGAAGATCTTTGTAAAATCTTGGGATTATCATTATGGAATTAAGTTCTTAGTAGAGTTTTGAATTGTAATTGTAGAATTTTGAGGAAACTAGGTCTAGTGTGACTCTAGGCTGTTCAGTGAAATATTTTCAAACTAAATCTGAAATGTAAATTTGTTTGATTTATATTTTTCTCTTTTGGATTTGAGTAAAGAAAAAAAATCAGTTGAATGTGAATTCTAACTCAGGTTAGTCCACACATATTTACTATGTGTCAGGCATTATACTTAGCATGGAGATAGAAAAACAACCAGAAAAACAACAATATATATATATTTGAAATATAGAGGGAAGCAAAATATAAGAAGACTGGAAATATACACAATGTCAAGGTTATGAAGAATACTTTAAATGTTGGACAGTGGAGTTTATATTTGATCCTGGAGCCTCCTGGCGTGGGAGGAAGTTGCCTGGTTAGAGGTATCCTTTAGAATTGTGGTGTCAAATCAATAGAAAATCCCTGAGGACCATGTATTAGGAAGCCACAAATTAATATTACTTATCTTCTATTTATTTGTTAACTATTTCCCAATTACATTTTAATCTTGTGTGGGCCTATTTGAAAGTTTTGTGGGTCACTTGCAGCCCACCTAGTTTAACACCTCTGATTTAGAAATAACCTTGGCTGCTGAGTAGAGTGCAGATGGGGATGAGGAGAGACTTGAAATGAGGAAACCCTTATACAAGGCAATTGCTATAGTCTGGACAAGAGGTGATGAGGGTCTGAACTAGAGTGGAAGCTTTGTAAGTGATCTATGTGAGAGACAAATTCTTTCTTCAAACTAATGTATTATTATTGAGTAGTGTAACACCTTGCTCAACAAATTTCACAACCAACCATTCCCATCCCTCACCTGCCATGTGCAATTAGTTGCCAAGTCTCTTAGTTTCTATCTCCATGATAGTTCTCGAATCTGTCCCCTTCTTTCCATTCACATGACCACAATGCCAGTTGAATCTTTCATCATCTCTAAACTGGGCTTTTGAAAACATCTCCTTATTGTTCTCCCAGCTTTCTGTCTCTTCTCCAAATTCATCTTCCACATAGCTGCCCAAATAATTTTTTCCAGTGCACAAATTGAATTATGTCACTTCCATACTCAAAAACTTTTAATGACTCTTTATTACCTATAGGATATGACACACCCAATTTAGTTATAAAGTCTTTGAAAATCTGACTCAAGTCTTCCTTTCTGGGCTTATTTACTGTACATCATTCCCTTCACACTCTTTTTCAGCTAAACTGGCATACTTTCTATTGCCTCAGCTTGGTTTCCAGCTCTTGCCTCTGTCTTTGCACAGAAGGTTGTTCACCATGCCTGGAAGGCATTCTACTTTTATCTCTGCTGCTTAGACTCTTTATAGTACTTCTTAGCTCATTACAAACCTCCTACAGAAAGACATCCCTGATCTGCCTGGTAGTTACATCTCTCGCCTTCCTCAAATTACCAAGTATTTTCTTACCTGTTCGCAAGGTATGTCCTCCTTCCTCATCTTAGTCCAGTAGAACATAACCTCCTAAAGGGCCCAGACCACTTTGAGATTTATTTGTTTTGTTTTTATCTCTTCACTTACTCATGGTACCTTGTGCTTAGGAAGCACTTAAGCGTTGAATTGGAATCACGGATGGGGGAGTCTGCGGCTTTGAGGTCACATGTGGCTCTTTAGGTCCTCAAGTGCTGCTCTTTGATCCCTTAATAAAAGGATTTGTTCTGTGAAACTTGGTCTCAGTCAAAAGGCCGCATCCAGGGGCTTATAAGGTCACATGTGTCCTCATGGCCGCAGGTTCCTCATCCCCTGTGATCATGTTCAGGGATAAACATATTTAAGATCTGTTGATAACACCCCCTTTTTTTTTTTTTTTGCTTCTTACACCAGGTATAAAACTTCCTAAAGATATTTCTGCCTGGGGGAGTCAGGGATAGTTTCTCAGATGAGCCAGCACTTAACGATAAGAAAAACAGATAGGAATGAACTGCAATGCAGGCTTTGGGGATGAATTGTGAAAATATAAAAGAGGTGTAGGGGCAATATATAAAGTACGGAGAATAGCTAATGGTCCGTTTTGCCTGAAAAGTTGAGTATATAAAGGATTTATACATAAAATAAAACTAAAAAAAAAATAGATTGGAGCCAGCATTAGAGACCTATAAATGAGGAATTTGTATTTTATCCTATATGCTAGAAGTGTCCAACATGGACAGGACCTGTAATGTTCCTAAGTGTGATCTGAACCAGATTAAAATGTAATTGGGAAGTATTTCACAAAATAAATGCCATAGACTATATATAATGTTAATATATGTTTTTTCTAAGTCAATATGGTGCTGCAGGGATCCTGATGTAAGGTTTGGTGCCCTGTTCCTATTTGAATTTGACACCACTGTTATGGGCAGTGATTTTTGAGAAAAAGAATGAGTTAGGAAGATTATTTTGCCAGCTGTATAGAGAAACAATTTTCAGAAGGTATTAAAGCAAGGATCACTTTGGATGGTAATACAATAAATGGTACAGGCAAAAAGAAATGATTGGGCCTGAAGTAAGGTTTTAGCTATAAAAAGGGCAAAAAGGAAATGCATGTAAAAGATGTTGTGCAAGTTAGATTAAGGGGAATTGACAACTGAATGTATATAGATGATGGAGAGGAAAGAGGCAAATATACCTCCAAGGTTATGAATTGGAGTGACTATGATCATTGCAGGAAGTTTGGAGGAGATCATGATGGGTTTGGTGAGAGCATTGAAGAGAAAGAACTGAGATCATTGGGCTGAGCAGTTGAGAAGTTATTGGTAACTTTGAAAGTAGAGTTTCACTAGTATGGTAAGAATAGAAGTGAAATGTTAAGAAACTGAAGAGAAGCTTATGACATAAAGATCACCTCACGTACTATGGTAGGCACTAGGTAGGACTTTTTGACTTATGATTTAGTCCTGCCTATTTTGTTTTTGTTCAAAAAATAAAGTTTTATTATTTTGGAGCTTTATTAATTATAATAATATGTCACTATAATGTACTTCCTTTCATTTCTAATAAGGAAATAATCTATAATAATAACAATTAGCATTTATTTATTTGAGGTTCTCAAAGGACTTTATAAATATTATTTCATTTGATCCTCACAATACCACTAAGCTATAGATCCTATTATTATACCCATTTTTCAAATGAGGAAACTAAGGAAAATAGAGGTTAAGTGACTTGCCCAGTGTCACACAACCAGTACGTGTCTGAAGCTGGATTTGAACTGGGGTCTTACGGACTACAGGTCAAGCTCTCTATCCACTATACTACCTCACTGCTTATAGTAGAACTTGAGAATCAAGTTATTAGAGTTTACATTCTATTACATATTTTCTTGCTTTTGTGGATTATCTCAGGCTCTTAACATTACATTAGTGATTCCAAACTATTTTAATTCATTAGTCATGTGCTATCATTTTTCAGTGTAATTACTATAATTTTATCAAATGACCTAATTATAGTAAATACTTTAATGTCATTACCATAAATATAGAAAAAGACATCCAAAAGTATAACAGTGTTACAAAGTTATTTTTGATGCCTAGGACAAATTATGATGACATTTAAGACATGCAATAACATCATAGAATCCTGTGTTTATATTACATAATGTATAACGATATGAATAGCATATAAAATTATATTATGCATTATATATTTTTCTAAGTAATATAGAAACTACAGAGAATTGATATAATTCCAGGCTCAGAGAGATCATTGTTAAAGTATTTTCTTTTTGAACTTGAAAAAAAAAGTGAACTTTATTTAAAAGGAATAAAGAAACTATTTCCTCCAAAAGTAAAATAGAAAAAGACCAAATGAGCAAATGCATATTTATGTAGGAAGAGTGTATATAAGTGCATAATGATCAAAGTGCTAGACTTTGAGTTTGCTAGAAGCTTAATTCATTTCCTGCCTCAGCCATTTACTAGGTAGATGACCCTAGCCATATCACTTAACCTGGCTCAGTTTCTTCATCTGTAAATTGAAAATAAAAATGGTTTCTAACTCACAGTGTTGTGTGAATCAAATGGAATAATACGTCAATCACTTTGCAAAACGTAAATCTCTCTATAAATCTTAGGTATTATTATATTGTAATGGGGGAGGGCGATAGGGAAGTGACTGTGACCCCTAGATCTTAGGAGCCAGGGCAGAGTGTGTTATCGACCGATAAAATTCCAAACATGGAAGGGACTGGGGAACCTGCTTCCGGGAGAGTTGTAATGATGTGTAATATAAGTGCCTTTTAGAAACTTTGGAACATGTATAATTATTTTATAACTGATCCTAGTCTGTTGACTATGTGGACAGCATCCTCTTTGGCAGCAATTGTAAAATCAAAAACAGGGACACCTTCAACAGGTCTTAGTCAGCCTGCATTTCTGTCTTGATTGGACCTCCACTCTTAATTTCAGCTCCTTTGTTGAAATCATATAGTAAAGGACAGTGCTAAGAATGGAAAGACTATAGGGCCTCTCCCTCTTGGGTTGAAAGCTGGTGCCATAAATACAGACCTTGGCTCTTTAGCTCCCTTAGTGTTTATTCTTTTCTACTTTAGGTGAAGGAAGTTGGAGACTATGATGTTGTGAATTTGAAAGGAGATGTGGGAAATGTCCAAGAGAAGAGAAAATCTGGGAGGCCAGGGAGTTCAATCCACACCAGTTTATGCCTTGGAGAGAGTGTAGAGAGATAGTGGAGTATAGGTGCAAAATATTATACATTCCATCATTCCCAGTAGTTGGATCAGGTTACTTTGCTTAACTTTTTCCTTGCTTTATTGATTAGCGGGGATTTTGTTTGTTTTGGAAAGGAATGTATTATAGTATGAGGGGAAATGTATTGAGTAGTGATTTTTTTTTTTGTCCAGACCTATGAATTCATTAGTGTAGGAAGTTCTCTGATGAAGAAACTCCTCCTACCCATGCAGATCATTAATTGTTCTGCAATTTATAGTCTTCCTTAGAGAATTACCTGGACCACTAGTTTAGTGAATTACCCAGAGTCCCACAGCCAGAATGTGCCAAAGGCAGGACAGCAACATTTTAAGGAAAAAAAGCTTTGAAAAATTTAAGAATTCTTATCAATTGAATGATTAAAATTCCAGAGGACTGATAAAGCCTGCTGTCTACATCCTGACAGAGGGGTGATGAACTCAATGTGCAGAATGAGACATACATTTTTAGACAAGGCTAATCTGTAAATTTATTTTGTTTTATCATTCATATTTGTTAAAAAGATTTTTATCTTAAGGATGCTTGGGGCTTGGGGCTTGGGGAGGGGTTAGGATAAAGGCTTGCCAAAAAGAAGGAAAAAAATATTAGTAAAAAATATTAGATCACAGATGAAAACACAAGGAAGGTCAGAAGGAAATAGAAATGTAGGACAACTTTTTTAAAAGTCACATATTGAACTTCTTATAGATTTAAAGAAAAAACAAGCTGTACATAATATACACTTACAGTTTCATGTACAATCTTATCTTTATGCTCTAATTTGTATACGGGAGTCTTTCCTTTATTTGGTGTTTAAGTTCATAATGAAAACAAATGAAAATTTTATAAATGAAAAGAAAACTCTTCCTATCCTTGGACTATCCATTAGGGAATGACTCTTAATCATATATTTGTAATTATATTATATATGATATTTGGTATGAAGTTTTCTCCCTCTTTAAGTTTTTCTTCTTATTCTAGATTCATTGAATTGTTTTTTAAGCAGGTAAAAAAATGACATTTTTTTATTCATTCTCACTTATCTACCCTTGTTTCCATTTTTCCAAATGTGTAAGTTTATTGAATTCTTTTTGCATCCACTTTAAATTTTGTGGCAATGTCCCTTATCTTCTCACTGTAATAGTTTCTTTTGTTTCTTCTGGCTTTCATTCTTTGTGAACTTCTTCCATATTTTGTACATTAAAAAACCTTAGTTGGTGAAAGTGGTCTATTTAGACAAATCATACTTTTACTCCTCACTGGAATTGTTTTCCATTGTATCTTCAGAATTTCATTCTTAATCATTTCTGAACCTTCCTGAGCACTTGTAGAATTCTAGTCCATGGGATCCTATCTGTCTTTACTTTAAATGCCTTAGAAATCTGCACTTTTCAAATCCAAGGTAATGTCAGGCTAAGTCCACGTTTTCTCTTCTCTTCCCCAAATTATAAACAGGAATGAATGATCACCATTCTCCCAAAGTCCCATTGCTTTTGTCATCTCTGAGACAGATTCTTTCTTGTTGTTAAGCCCAAGTCCAGGATAAAAGCTGCCCTTGTTTGTACCTCTGCCTCTTGAAGAATACAACTATCCTTAAGTCAAGTCATGACATTATTAGCTGTTATGCTTTGATAGGGAGTTCAAGCAGATGTGCAAATAATTGAACTCTCTCCCATCAATACTCTGTCATGGAACTGTGCCAAGCTTGTGATCTGTTTCCTGAACATCTTTTCTGTTTCTTCTTTATGTACAGGTGTATATTTCTATGACAACACTGTTTCTGTTTCTTTATTGATTATCACCATGCTTCCCCACTGTTTCTTAATTTTCCTCACATACATCTTAATACATAATGCTATTCTCATTTCCCCCCACATCTACCCCCCACCCCTTTAGCCTATCCTGTTCCTTTTGAATAATATATATTCTTGTGGAGCTATATTACAGTTATGAAATTCTCTGGGATCCATGATGTCAAACTTACCTTCTTGAATTAGTATCTCTAGTACACTACAATTATGCTTTTGTGTATAAATACCTGAGCACAAGAGTTTCATTGTCAGCTCCTTTCTTGCATGTTATCTACTACGCATTTCTTGGTATCTCTACTTCTATTCCTCTCCCCGTGTTGTATGCTTCCTACAGTGTCTAACTTGGTGGTTATACATAAATAATTTTACTCCCTTGCTCTTCATTTTGAGGTTAGAGCACCTTTAAAAAATTCAGAACTCTAGAAAAATATTTTTAAAACTTACTTTTTAAAGGTTACCTTACATATTTTCAAAAATTATTTTATTTCCTACTTTAATTTTTTCTCATATTTTAAAAGATTACTTCCTGGTAATTATTTATGACATTGAAATTAAAAAGGAAAGCTCAGAGATTTTTCAGGTTTCTTTGTATAAAAGACATCATGTGGGTGCAAAGATTTTGTTTGGTTTGGTTTGGACATGTGGGAGTGTCTAATTTATGCATCAAATCTTGGTGATGCTACATCATAAATAGAAGGATGGGCTGCTTATTCAGGAGCTAAGAATTCTCTACATTACTTTCCTCCTGAGTTCCTCTGTGATCGATCCTAAATCTTAGCAAATTATTTAACCTATTTTTCTCTCTGTTTTCTTCATTTATTAAATTTGGATGGATGAATCACATACTTGTCAAAGTGCCTGTAATACGACAATGATGCTGTTGAAACTGGGGAAAACTGTTATGGCCCTTCTCACTCAGAAAAATGGAACAAGTTCCTATTATGTTTAAAGAGTGAACTGTATTGCCTGATTTATATTGCCACATGTTTTCAAAGAGGGCAAATTGATTTTAGTTCAGAATAGATTGAAACGCCAAAGGGCTTGCCAAACTCTAAATGTCTAATCAGTCTGGTAAAGCTAAACCAAACCCATGGAATTGAAGGACTATAAGACTATAAATCAGATACTTACAGAAGGAAATTCCAGCCAGTAGCATGTCACTGAGTCAAGCTAATTCTAAGCCTTGCAAACAAAAGAGAATTCTTTATAGGTGTTCATTAGTTGATTTTTCTAATACTAAGTTGAATGGTCCCACTTTGCACATGTTTTTCTTTTAAAGATCAATTTCCAAAGGCAGCTATGCAAAGTTACAATGTGGATCTCGGACCAAATGATTCAATATTGTTGTTTAGATGCCCAGCATTGAACTTGGATATTTGTAAATCTGACAGATGATTCCATAATAATGCAATAGCAGCTTGGCCTTTTGGAGGCATTTTTAAAAATATGAAAGTTTTAATAATTACTTATTTTTTATTTCATAAATGTGCTTTCAACTTAAATTTAAAATTTTCAATTCACATATATTTAATTTCTAGTCTTCACTACCCGCATACACTGCAATACCCTCACACACTGCTATACCTGCACACACTTCACTACTAATGCACACACTGAAAAAGTAAAGAAAAATTAAACCTCCTAGAAAGAACCAAGTTGTTAATAAACCCAGAAACCAAGTATTAGAGGAAGGACTCAATATTCAACAAAAATTACTAGGAAAATTGGGAAGCAGTCTGGCAGAAATAAAGTTTAGACGAACACTTCATCATATACCAAATTAAACTTTGAACAGATACATGACTTATCCAGTAAGTTAAATTGTAAATTAGAGGAGCAAAGAAGAAACTACCCACTACAACTAAGATTAGAACGGAAACAGTTAACTTAGGGGAGAATATCTGCAATAATAAGTTTCTTGGTTCATTATTGTCATTCAGTTGTGTCTGACCCTTCCTGACACATTGAAACAACTGTCCATATGTGGGATTTTATTGGCAAAAATTACTGGACTGGTTTGCCATTTCCTTCTCCAGTCTTAGGCAGTGGTTAAATGACTTTCCCAGTTAGGTCAGAATAGAATTTAGGGGCTTTCTGACACCAAACCCAGTGGTCTATCTACTGTAACAGCTAACTGCCCCAGGTTTCTCTGCTTAAGTTCTCATTTCTAAGATATGTAAGGAAATAATTCAAATCAATAAATGGCCAAAGGATATGAATGGGCAGTTCTCAAGGGAAGAAATCTTAGCTATCAATAACCATATGGAAAATGTGCTCAGAATTTCTAATAATTAGAGAAATGAAAATTAAAGCAACTCTGAGGTTCCACCTTGCAACCATCATATTGGCAAAGCTGACAAAAAAGGAAAATGACAAATTGGCTGTGGGAAAACAGGCATATTAATGTACTATTGGTAGAACTTTGAATTGACCCAGCCTTTCCAGAAAACAGTTTGAACTATGCCCCAAAAGTTACTAAACCATGCATACCCTTTGACCTATTGATACTATTGAGATTATAATACAGAGAGATCAAAGAAATAAGAAAAATACCAATATGTGTAAAAATATTTGTAGCAGCTCTTTCTTATGGTGGTAATGAACTGGAAATTTGGTGTCCTGGAAATTTGTAAGGAACAAGTTTTTATTTTATTTTATTTTTTACCTAGGTAGTTTAATGGAATTAAATATCTTATGTTCATATAGTTTCATGAAGACCTTGACCAGAACCTGTATTTCCCATATTGTTTACATTAGACAATAGTTCCCTTGATCCAAGATAACAGCAACCAGACAAAACCAATAATCAATAAAAATACCAATAATAAAAACAAAATCAATAAACATGTAGAGTATCAAAAGAATGATAATTTTTTCAGTGTTCATGTTGAATCATAATTTTTTTCTTTTTGTGTATCATCTTAAAAATACCTTGTAATATTTTTCATACTGCATAATAGAGGTAATATATAAGTTAATTAAATTAAATAACTGATTAATAAACCCTTTTTTGTGATAAGTACTAGATATGCAGCAGAAACAAAATAAACTTTGCCCTCAAAAGGTGGGACATTTCAATTACTTTATGACTCTACTCTCCAACCATCTACACTCCACTGGAAACTTCGATTATATTGCTGTATCTCTTAGTGCTAATAGGTAAACTTTTAGCCTTATCAGGCTTCCACATGCCCCAGAAGTAGAGATACTGTCACAACCTCCCCCTCAGCATTCCTTTATTATGTTATCCTTCCCATTGGAAATTAAGGCCCTTTAGGACAGTGACTGTCTTGTTTATTACATTCCTACTTACAGCTTTGTGGTAGTATAGAGTATGTGAAAAAATTATGTAAACTACTAAGGAAAGAAATGTATATTAAAAAGGGAAGGGAGCCAAGATGGTGGAGTAGAGAAAGCACTTAGCTGAATTTTCCCAATATTCCCCTCCAAACAACTTCAATGCCTGAAATCTAATTCTGGAGTGTTGTGATGGCTGAGATCTGAAATAACTGAGGAAATAAAGGTTCAAGCTTCTAAGCATATTGATTTATTAAGTAATGCATGCTAGTTGTATAACACATCAGGGCCAGGCCTCCTCAACTTGACACTAGACTCTGAATACAGGGGAAGACAGATTTTTATTCATTAAAAGAGAAATGATTAACAGGATGTAAACCTGAAAAATTACAGGTTTTCCAAATTGAGAGGGGGGATGAGTGAGTTTTGAAAGTTGAGGGGTGGAGGAATGAACAGGGGGACTTTTCTAGATATGAAACAGTATGTCACTCAGTAGTCATGATTAGGAAACAGATGGAATGTATAGGACAATGAACTTTAACGACTCAAAATGGAATCAGATTTATAAAATTGAGTCAGTTTTGTTCATACAATTCTCTTAATTCTCCCCTTTTACTCATGGGGGGGGTGGCCTAGTCTCCCCAGGGATCACTTATAAATAACAAATTCATAAGGTTTTTAATGTTCTCATGCTCATTATCAACATTCTATACTAAGAAAAGACCATTGGAATGCATCTTCTCACATATGTTAGTACAACTACTAACAGAGAGTTTAAGAATAATAATGATGCTGTATAAACTTGTTAAACATCATCTATAGGTAAACTAAGTCAAGCTATAGTTCAGATTACTCAGAGAGTTCACAGTGGATTAATTTTGAAAGGAAAGATTTACATGTTACCAAGGAAATGCAACAAACAGAAACAACATGAAACAAAAGACCAAAGCAATACGATAATGATCATCAATATTAAATCACATTGTCCCAATGTCCAATTTTGTCTTGAATCCCAGATGTCCTGTGTAGTTGTGTGTTCCTTGGAAACATATTCTCCTGGACATTTTGGAATAAGCCTTATTCTCAGAAGGGCTCTAAAGGGCTCTGCTTCTCTGGTTCCAAGTCTTGTGTAGAGATTCATTGGTAATTCTGCTTAAATCTGCCAGTAACAAGACTTAATACAATTTAGTACAACCTCTTAAATTTGATTTTCTAAACAGGGAACTTCAGAGAATTTCAGTTTTTATGTACCACTTGATGTTTCTTTCTTTACTTAAAACCCTGTACCTGATATAGACAATCCTCCACCTCTCAACTGTTATCAGCAGGGTGAAGGAAGAATCTTAAAAAAAAAAAAGTAATACTAAGGGCCTGACTTGGAAAATGTGTTCTGTCTTTTAAAATTATTGGACAGACACTTTCATATGAATTTTACTTTCTTTATAACTATCAATGCAATTTACATGTAAAATCTTTAATCCAATTTTGAGTACTTAATACTAAAACATAACACCAGAATTCCCGTACTAGATATGTTTGGAAGTCAATCATACTCATCTGTATGTAGTTCTTCAAGAAAACAGTCTTATCCTATTGCTTTCTCAAAATTTACTATTCCAATTAATTAGAAAATTTTTACATTATATCTTTGTTTTATTAGTCTGATTTTCCCCTTAGGAGGCTGTCATCCCTCTATTAACATTTAACAACAAATTCAGATTAAAATGGTAATATTTTTCATATTCACCTCCTATTATATTAACTCAGATGTTTGGATATCAGATTATTAATATATTTAGCGTTGTATTTAGAACATGTCTGCTGTTCACTTCTACTGCCCTGATTATAGAAATTTGCTATGAAAGAAAAATGATCCCTCATTACTTAAACTTAAAACTTAGTTATAAACTTAAAACTTAGTTATAACAAGGTCAAGACTTGTCCCCTCGAGGGCACAGACTTACTTGACACATACCATAAAGGGAAAAATTCCCCTAGTTCTCTTTGATTTCAGGAATGAGTCAAATCTAATAGCTGATCATATAGTAAAGCTCCATATCATTTGCAGGGTATCAAAATGCAGGCCAAGTCTTACCCAGGTGGAGAAATTTCCTTTTCAAAAGAAAATAGCACAATGGGGAAACTGAGTCAAGAGGCCATGCCAAGGTTGTCCCTTCTACTTTTCCCATAACAAACATCCACCTGTAGCAGTTCTCAGACACATGTCATTTTCTCTTTGGTTAACTGACCAAATAATACTTCAACCAATCATACCTGAAATCAAACTTAAAACAATATCAGGAGTTTGCCTCAAATAGCAAAATTTCACTAACTTAGGCCTTGAATTATTAGTTTTCTCATGTTTCCCTAATAGTTACATGGGATTTATATTTTACTCATAATTAAAACTATCCACATAATGGGTTTCAGACATATAGCAAATACCTGATGGTTGAGACAATATATTGAAGTTACATCTTTAAACCACCATATACATTTTCATAATTTTTATAAGTGATAGCCAACAATTTTCAAATGAAAACTTACTCTTTATTATAATAAGTTCATCAATCCCTCCCCTCCCCTTTGACAAGGAATGGAAAAAGGGAGTCCATTTTCTCAGTTCTAGGTTCTCAAATTTCAGTATATTAGATTTTGCAACACAAGGTCAGTAGGCCTGATAAGATCTTATGACCCTGTCTGAATACAAAGTTTCAAGTGACCTACTAGACAAGAATATCTTAAGGGGTCTGTACAGCTTTCCCCAAAAAACAGTAAATCACCATTACCATCACCATCCACCTAAAATATACCACATTAAATATTGAACAGTTTTCAAATGTTTATTTTGATCACATTATTTTAACAGCTCAATTTGTAATCTAACAGCATCCAGATTAAAAGAGAAGTTATTTATCTAACCACATTTCTGAAACAGTGGTTTTTCAAATCCCACAAAATAAGAAAAAATTTGAAAACACAATAACATACACAATACCATGTATTTAAAAGATGAAATAAACCTTATTACCAGTCAGATGGCATCAGTTTGGTCAAATGCATTTCCAAATTATCTTCTCTCAGATAAGATAGAGAATAATTCAGCAAATAAACCCCATTGAATTAAAAAGGAATCTGATTGTTCCATACTGGGCCACTCCATCCAGTATAGAGTCATCACATTATATAGTCAAAAAAGCAATAACAATCTTTAACATTTATATAGTTCTTACAGGCACTGTGTCAAGCACTTTGCAATCATTGTATTATTTGATCCTCATAACAACCCTAGGAAGTGGGTACCATTATTATTTTCTTCTTTACATATCAGAAAACTGAGATAAAAAGATAATGTAATGTTTAGGATCACACAGCTAATGAATTTTTGAGACTTAAGTATAACTCAGGTTTCCTTAAACCATTCATTGTTTCAGCATTTTTTTTCTTTGCATTTCATCTCACAATTAAGAGGAGAACCCATTTCATCACATAATTTATTACAGGGCAAATCTCAACCAAATCAAATCTGGATTTATAA
The DNA here is from genome assembly GCF_028583685.1 of Petaurus breviceps papuanus. Taxonomy (NCBI): domain Eukaryota; kingdom Metazoa; phylum Chordata; class Mammalia; order Diprotodontia; family Petauridae; genus Petaurus; species Petaurus breviceps. Next base: position 1,984,445 of record NW_027186546.1, read on the forward strand.
CCACAAAATCAGAATTTCAGTTTTTCTGGGCTATCAGGCACCTGTGTTTTACAATTTAGAGCCCAGAGTTAACAATCTTTTGGTAGCACTTTTACCTTTCCATAAACTTTTTATTTTCCTTCAGAAATCACCCAGATAGTCAAATCAGTTCTTTTCATGTTCATAACCTAGTCCCATCCTCTTACATTTCTCTGGAACTTTTCAGTTTCAACTGGGTAACAGACAAGGAGAAAAGTCTTTAGAGCCTAAGTCAGGGGTGGGGAACCTGTGACCTTGAGGCCACATGTGGCACTCTAGGTCCTCAAGTACAGCCCTTTGACTGAATCCAAACTTCACAGAACAAAACCCTTTAATAAAAGAATTTGTTCTGTAAAAATTGGTTTCAGTCAAAAGCTGTACCCAAGGACCTAGAAGGCCACATGTGATCTCGAGGCTGCAGGTTGCCCATTCCTGGCCTAAGTAGTGACCTTGCATTCCTATCCCCTTACTTTGGTGCTCATGAGATTCTAAAGACTGAGGAATACACCCCTGAAATGGTCTTTCAGGGCAGAGTATTGTATTTCCTAATGATATCCTAAATTATCTAAAGAACTAATCTTCACTTGTAGTTCTCCTTTGTAATTTAGCAAAAAGCATTTTAAACAACCTCAATTACTTGCAAAACTGGCGTTTTTTGGGTCATTTATGACCTTACTTCTAAGTTACCTAAACAATTAATTTTGTTATATAAGGCTTTGAAAATTCCACTTAAAGCTTCCCAAAGCTTTTTTGTTCCTTGCTACTTCTCCTCTTTAGGTCATTGTGAGTATGTATCCCCATCGTTCACGACACAGGGCCTGAGTCCAGGCAGTGGTGGGGGTGGGGTGTCTCTCCTCACAGGCACCTCTGTGCTATAAAATCTCACTTTCAATACCTTAATTAAATTTTACTCATTTTAACATTGTTCCCTGGTTTAAACAAGCTTTCCTCTTTTCATGGTCAAGAAAGGGTTAACAAGATGCAGTTATTAAGTTTTAGGTAAATTTAAAATACAGACTACATACCAATTTATTTTTCTTCACTCTGGGATTACTTTTAAACTAGCTGTCTTCCTTCATTATACTAAAACAATGGATCTATTAGTCTTTTTTTCCTCCTTGAATGTAAATATTTTATTTTATAATTTATATGTAAAAACAATTTTTAACATTTAAAAAAAATTTTGAGTTCCAAATTTCCTCTCTCTGCTTCACCCCCACAACAGGCAGTTTAGGTTATACATGTAAAGTCATGTAAAACACATTTACATATAATCATTTTATAGAAGAAAACACAAGAAACATTCCTCCCCTTCCCCCCTGCCAATAAAGTAAATGAAAAAATAGTATGCTTTGATCATCATTCAGACTCCATCATTCTTTCTCTGGAGGTGGATAGTATTTTTCATCAAATTTGGAATTGTCTTGGATCTTTGTGTTGCTTAGAATAGCTAATTCATTCATGGTTTATCATTGTACAATATTACAATACAATAGTGCTATTACTACATATAATGTTCTCTTGGTTCTGCTCACTCCACTGTGCCTCAGTTCATGTAAGTCTTTCCAGGTATTTCTGAAAGCATCTTGCTCATCATTTCTTACAGCACAATAGGATTCCATCACAATCATATACCACAACTTACTCACCCATTCCTCAATTGATGGATATCCCCTCAATTTCCAGTTCTTTGCAGTAAGCATCAAAACAATCTCATACTGGCTAAGAAATGGTGGTGGATTAGTGTAGTAAATTAGATACCCAATATACAGTAGCAAATGACCATAAGTAATCTAGCGTTTGATAAACACTGTGAGAATACCCCTACCCAATTTAATCAGTATTTACTCAATCATTGTAATTTAATGGGTACCAGTGATTATATCAGTAAGTGAAGGAAAATAGAATTGTTTGGCTTAGTTATATTGGTTAATGCTGTAAGGATGGGAATTATGATTAATTCAACATGCATTGATGATTATATTAATTGTGTTGGATTTATTAGATTCATGTTGTATTAGGTCTGTTATAAGGATTTATTAGTACTACCCTCCGCTATTTCTAAGTGTATTCTGCTTGAAATAAGGTTTATAAACCTTAGCAATACCCCTCAACCCTATGAATCACAACTGCTACTCCTAAGTGAAGTGACCTTTGCTTTAAAACCACAATTTCCTTAGTCCCCTTGGATACTGATGGTCAAATATAAGTGTTTGGTGGCCCACAGAAGACCCAAGACCTTGCTGACAAGGTCTTATGACCTGTGAAAAATCTTGAGATACTGTTGACAAGATCTTCTGACCTTTGGAAAGCCCTGCTAAGATGGCCTGCAGTTGATCTTCTGTAGTTAATGGCCTGTAGCTGATGACTTTATGAAAGTCTTGGTGATAAGTTGGTTGTGTTTGGGCATTGCCTTCAGCCAATCATGGAAGCTCTTCTGCTTCTGAAGATTAGCCAATCATAGGAGTTTATACACTTCTGAAGGAAACTCCTAAGAACTAGGGGATCTCTCGGGCAATCTCTATGGTCTATAAAATACCTCAGCCCCTAAGCATTGGTGTCCTTGACTGTGAATAAGGTCTTGGATACAGTTGCTTAGGGATCACTGGTTTCCCTAATAAATTGATTGAGCATTCTTGGAACTGTCTCAGTGACTTTTGCTGTAGTTTGGAATTCTGTGACCCACAACCCAAAGATCCAAGCTTTTGGGGTAAGAACTCAACATTTGACCAAAAATGGTGGGAAAACTGAAAAGCAATTTGGCAGAAACCTGGGAATAGAATAACATCTCACACTGTATATCAAGATAAGGTCAAAATGGATAAATGATTTAGACATAAATAATGATATAATACATAAATTAGGGGATCAGGGAAAATGTCAGATCTATGCATAAATTTATGACTAAATGAGATAGCATCACAGGATGTGAAAAAATTGGAACACTAATGTATTATTGGTAGAGTTGCAAACTACTCCTGACATTCTGAAGAACAATTTGGAACTACGCCCAATGGGCTATAAAAGTGTACCTCGCCTTTGACCCAGCAATCCCTCTACTAAGTCTATATCCCAAAGAGATTAAAGAAAAGGTAAAAGGATGTATTTGTACAAAAGTATTTATCTGGCTCTTGTGGTGGCTAAGAATTAGAAATCAAGAGGATGCCCATCAATTGGGTAATGGCTAAACAAGTTGTGGTATGTGATTGTGATGGAATACTATTGGGCCATAGGAAGTGATGAGCAGAATGGTTTCAGAAAAACCTGGGAAGGCATGTATGAACTGATGAAAAGTGAAGGGAATAGAGTCAAGAGAACATTTTATATACAGTAACAGTAATATTGTAAGGATGATCAACTGTGAAAGACTAGTCTACTCTGATCAAGACAGTGATCCAAGACAATTAAAAGGACCCATGATGAAAAATGCCATCCACCTCTAGAGAGAGAACTGATGGAGTATGAATGCAGATTAAAATATACTTTTGTGGGGTCGCTAGGTGGTGCAGTAAAAAGAGCACCAGCCCTGGAGTCAGGAGGATCTGAGTTCAAATGTGACCTCAGACACTTGACACTTCCTAGCTGTGTGATCTTGGGCAAGCCACTTAACCCCAATTGCCCTGCCTTCCCCCCTCCAAAAAGCAAAGTATGTGTGTGTATATATATATTTTTGTTTACTCTATTTTAATTTCAGATTGTGTTTTCTTTCACAAAATTACTAACATGGAAATATGTTTCACATGATTACACATGTATAATCTATATTAAATTGCTTACCTTCTCACAGAGGAAGGAAGAGGAATTGGAACTCAAAAATCTTAAAATTGTTTTTATTAATTTATTTTTAGTTTTCAACATTAACTTTTATAAGATTTTGAGTTCTAAATGTCCCCCCTCCCTTCCCTTCCCCTTCCACATGACAAAATGCAATCTGATATAGGTTATACATTTATAATCATATTAAATGTATTTCCACATTGATCATATCGTGAAAGAAGAATCAGAACAAAAGGGAAAAACCATGAGAAAGAAAAAAAGAGCAAATAGTATGCTTCGATCTGCATTCAGACTCCATAGTTTTTTCTCTGGATGTGGATAGCATTTTTCATCATAACTCTTTTGTAATTGTTTTAGATCATTGCATTGTTTAGAAGAGCTAAGTCTATCAAAATTGGTCATCACACAATGTTACTGTTACTGTGTACAGTGTTCTGGTTCTGCTCGCTTCATTCAGCATCAGGAATTCAAAATTTTAGAAAAATGATTAATTTTTTTACATGTAATTGGAAAATATTTAATAAAATAAATGTTTGAGAGAGAGAGAGAGAGAGAGAGAGAGAGAGAGAGAGAGAGAGACAGAGACAGAGACAGAGAGAGAGAGAGAGACAGAGACAGAGAGAGAGAACTGACTCAGGAGTCAGACCTTGGTTGAAAGTTCGCCTTTGATATTTAGTACTTCTATAAATTTAGGCAAGTCATTTAACCTTACTGGGTCTCAGTTTCCTCATATATAAAGAGAAGGAATTGGATTACTGCATCTCTGAAATACCTTCCAACTCTAGATATAGAAATTTTGATTTTGATCAGGGAATTGACTTGACAATAAATACAGTGAGGCATGCAGGTAAAAAGGTGCCATTATTATCTCTAATTTTAAGAAATGTTGGGTTAGTATCTAGTGCCAAAAAATGATTCAAAAGAAAACTCATTTGGTGTTTTCTAAGCAGTCTTTTAACCAAAGTTACATCTAAAGTCATTAAAACTTAGCCCCTGTGTTGCCTGGGCATGTACCCAAATGGGGAAAATAATCCTAGTTCTTCACTTGCCCTAGACTATCTGTCTTGGTAAGCAGTTTGCAAATTGCAGAATTACATCTGTTCTTTGGAAGTGATTATTCAGCTTTTCTTTGAGAGGGAAAACAGCCTCCACAAAACCAAGGCCAAACTATCTCTTGCCTAATTAATGGAGACTATTAAATGAAATGAAAGGGCTCTGTTGTAAGCCTCTGTGCATGTGTCTTTTTAAATTTATCATTTACTAATTTAATATTTTAGTTTGTTTTCTTATGTAAAATCTGTTTATTTTTCTGTTTCTTAAATGAAAAAAAATTAATAAGTCAGTGAGTAAGATAGATGAAATTCTACCATTACAAAATGTGTTTCCTGGATAATGGAAACTATTATTTCCTGTTAATTTGAACAATTTGGGCACATTCTACAAAAGCTGAATTGAAGATTTAAAGGAAAGAGGGTGCTATCATTGGTTACTTATATCTGATGGAGATCTTTTTAAAAAAAGTATCCATAAGACTCAGATTCTGATTTCTAATTGCCAATGTTATTCATCATAACTTCTTTAATAGGTATATATTCTCCATGTTTTATTTATCCAAACTCTTGATTTGTTAGAGCAAGATCATAATCAACATCAGACTAGGAAAAAAGGACAAAGATGAGGTCTAATTTGTAAAATAACACAACTCTAATTTGATCTTTTCAAATAAGCTACTGATAAAGAAAAGTAGGAAATAGATAAAGGAATGGACATTAGCATAGACTGTTATTATTTCCTACACAATATAAACTCAAGAAGAATGATGGCAAAATAATATCAAACAGCCTGTAGATCATTTTATCCAATAAACATTTGATCTCCTTGCCAACCACAAATATAGTGAAACCAAGGATAACATTGGCTTACAATATATACTCATTTGGGCAGCTAAGTAGCATAGTGGAGAGAGTGTCTGACTTGGAGTCAAGAAGACCTGAGTTTAATCTGGTCTCAGATACTTCCTAGCTGTATGACCCTGGGCAAGTCACTTAATGCTATTTGCCTCAGTTTTCTCATCTGTAAAAATGAGCTAGAGAAGGAAATAGCAAACCATTCCAGTATCTTTGCTGAGAAGACCCCAAATAGAATCATGAAGAATTAGACACAAGCAAAATAACTCAACAACATGCATTTGTGAAACTTTATGAGGAAGGTGGTAGTAAGTTATGGATATCATTACATCATAAAAGGGTCAGAAGCTCTGGAAGGAAAAGCAAGTATAAAGAAGGTTTGGCCAGAGTGTTAAGTACACAAAGCCATCACAAGAGTTTTAAAAAATGAAATTTGAAGAACAGTACACAAGAGAAAAAATGGAAAATATCTGTCAGATGAAACTCTTGAATTCTCAGGGCCAAAAGGGAAATTATTTTGATGAAAAAGAAAAATGAGAGTTTTCTGAAGGAGTTGACACAGATGACTAGGAAACTTATCAACTAACATTTTAAAAAGGCATGTGAAGGGAATATTCTGTAAAAATGGGAAATTTATGAGGGCAGCTCTCCACCTTTCCACCATCCCACACTAAATAATAAAAGGAAACAGTCAGAAATTTGGCACTGACAAGAGAAATAGGAAAGGAATCCAAAACAAGGTCAATTTTTACAAAAATAATTTTAAAAAAATGACAACCAACTTGCCTGTCCCATCACTCCTAGTGCTCCCCTGGCACTTCTACCCGAACATCTGCCCACTTTTACAGACCATATACTGCTTCATGACAGTCCTGCTACTTTTAATAACTGGGGTCAATTTAGGTGTCATAATTTTGAAGCTAATGACTTGTCAGTGTGCCAAGGGGAGCTCTTCTACCAAATCAAGTTGAAATCAATGAATCGCACAAGACATGAGGCTTAAGGAAAAGGGTGCATTTGCAGAGGTATATGGAACATAGAGGAGAAGAAAGTGCAGTTGGGAAGAGAAAAGATATGCAGTGTTGATTACAATTATTTAAACAGGACTGGAGGAAGCAAAGTCAGTTGAAAGAGTGAGAGAAAGAAAAGCGAAACAAAGGTCTTGCAGCAAATTGTACTTGAGGGTGAGGGGTTGAAGCTTTGCATTAAGAGAGGTTTACTCTCCAGGATTAAGATAATGGTCTTGTTGTACCCTATCTAATCTAATCTAATCACATCTGGAGTATTGATTGCCCTTTTTCTCTTTCCATTTAAATCCCTTTTTCCCCTTCACTTTCCATGTAAATCCTTTTTTTTCTTCATCTTGTTATTGTCTCAAATATCTCCATCTAAAATTCAATTGTTTACTCCTTTCCAGAATTTCTTCTTCTCAAGACTTTATCCTTGTCTTTCTCCCTTACAGTCTTTCCCCATCAATTTGTTGTTTCAGTCATGTCTGACTCCATGTAACTCCATTTGGGATTTTCTTGGCAATGATACTGGAGTGGTTTGCCATTTCTTTCTCCAGCTCTTTTTATGGATGAGGAAACTGAGATAAACAGGGTTAAGTGACTTGCCCAGGGTCATACACCTAAGTGTCTGAGGCCACATATGAACTCAGGTCTTCCTGACTCCTAGCTGTCCCATCCAAGCCAGAAATAAAACTGAAGGATTTCAGGATCATGGAGCTAGAGCTGATGGTATAGATAGCTAAGCTGCCAGACTATGTAATAAATTTGGACTGGGACATTATCTTGGTAGGCTAAAATAGGAGGCTACATATAATAACTTCTTAATGGTATCATTGAAAATAAAATTTACAAATCATAAAATAACTTATATTTTCAAAGTACTTTAATGTTTATTTTTCCCACAGCGCTATAGGCTGTGAAGACTAAAATGTTAATAATAGAGCAGGATGAACTTTCAAGTTTAATCACATTATTAGCATTTTTGCCATCACTTTCTAGACAATCAACAAAATAATAAGTTAGTAGTAGTGTTTGCTGATTTCTGAGGTGCAAATGCAAAATTTAAGATTAAATTTAAACGCATATGGTAGAATTCCACCCTCTCTCTAGAAGGTTGGCTGTTAAATATTTGCCAGCACATTCCTGACTAGTTATTGTTATTCCCATTTTATCGAATAGCAAATTGAGGTTGAAATAATTTTAATTACTTGCCTGCAGCCACATAGATAGTAAGTATATCTAGTAAATGTCTGAATCCAAATATTAACCCTGGTCTTCTGTCTTCAGCTATAGCACTCTTCACTGCAATACATTGCCTTTTTTAATAGAGATTAATGCAAGAGCATACATTTTAGATTGAGTATCAAATGGGAAATGCCTGGAAAGATAACAGTGACTATGAAAAGATCTGGGAACCTCTGCAGACCTCTGCCTCCTAACTGTACTCTAGCTTCTACACTGGGACCCTGAGCTTCTGTTTGGTGAGGGTTCTATATTTCTAGCCCAGGCCCAGACTGACCATATTGCTCTCCAGTCATCCTTCTGCCATGCAACTACGTACATAACCTTGCTCCAATTCTGTGCCTTCCTGTCCCCCATCCCTTGTTGCCATTACTGGAAAGGATGAATCCATCAATTTTCCCATAGCTTCATTAGCCATCTCTTTGCTTTCCTAATCATCATTCCCTTATATGTGTATATCCTCCTTTTAGAATGTAAGATCCTTGTGGACAGGGATTATCTTAATTTGTTGTATCCCCAACTTTTAACACAGTATCTGGTATATTGTATCCACTCAATATTGTTTTTGATTCATAAATACCTATAAAGCAATTACTGTGTGTTACACACTATTGTGGGCACTGAGGACATAAGTTCAATGAGTAAAATCAAAAGAGAGGGGGACATATTTAGAAACAAAAATCATGTAAAAATATCAAATACACACAATGAATGAAACACTCCTTACTTGCAAGGATTTTGCATACTAATGAGGGACACAAGCAGTACCCATGTATGTATGTATGGACACGAGACATGTGCTTTCATATAGAGTTCCTCTGGAACTTATAGTCTTAAATAGTTACCTAGAGCACTGAGATGTTATGTGACTGGTCCAGGGTCACATAGTCATCATGTGTCAGAGGCAGGACTTGAATGTCTACTGTTCTTGCTTCAAGGCTGATGCTTGATCTCCTATAAAATGCTGCCTCTGTATAATTCATTTATAAAGGTAGAGTAGAATAAGGTAGTAAGTTCCACCTTACTCTTGCTCAGACCATATCTGCAATATTGTGTTCGGTTCCGACCACTATGTTTTAGAAAAGGTATTATGAAGTGAATCAAGAGGAGAGTTACCAAGACAGAAGAAAACTATGTCATAAAAGCACAATTTGAAGGAATTGAAAATATTTAGCCTGAAGAAGACTCATGAAGGATAAAGTAGTTATTTGAAAATATTGGGAAGATTGTGAACTCTTTCAATTTTGAGTTTACATGATTCTATTCTATTGCATTAGGGAACAAGTAGAATTTTCTGCACGCAGAAACACATACAGAATCATGTGGAGATGGGGCTGGAAGACATGTAAAGAACATTGTTTTTTGAAGGCCTGGCCTTCTTAAGAGAAATGCCATCCTTAGCTATTGATTTGGTTCCTTTTCTAGTTGGGAAATAATCTACCAGAAGCATGCCAAATTCATTCAGATTCTAATAAACTTGCTCATTGGTATTAACCCAGAAGTAGTCAACTCTTCTAGAAATTTTCTCCAACTTAATAAATAAAACCCTATAGAGTCATAACCCAAAAGAAGGAATTTTAATTGACAGGGTTAACAGTGAGTCTAGCTGAGGGGTCAGGGTCTTAAAGGGCTTGATATGTGCCTGCAGAAGGAATCGCGGTTATCTAATGATTTTTCAGATTTGTCTGAGTCTTTGTGACCCCTTTTGGGGTTTTCTTGGCAAAGATATTGGAGAATTTGTCATTTTCTTCTCCCCATAATTATACCTTACACAAGGTACATAGTTAATGTCTTCCCAACTGAAGAGAAGAGATAGGAAGAAACCACTTTATTAAGCAAATCTGAACACTAAGGGATGCTTAGTGAAGGGATTGTGGTTTAGAGGTATGGTGGGGATCAGTTGGGTCACTGACCCAAGGGAAATCTGAAGACAGAAACAAGGCTCTGAAACCAAAGCAAGGCATAGATAGAGGTCAAAGTCAAATAGAGACCAGATGGGTTAAGACTGATACGATCTATCTGGTTTGTCAATAGCTGTAAAGGATCCTGTCCCCTTTGATTCTTAAAGGAAGCACTTTTCAGTCAGATTCTGCTACATTTCTGGGATGTGACACACAGGCCTCCAAAACCACCATAGAAATAGTGTATTAAGACCAACACCACCAAATCTACTTTTAACCTTTCTTCCTTTGTCCTTACGTTTTAGGGAATCCTTGTGGTCTACTGATTCTCTTGATTGTCTATTCTAGGAAAAAATGTCAGGATATTGAGCTTTAACTCAATGAATCTGGGAATGTGTTATGCTGTTATTTGGCATTATCTTTTTAAGAAAACTTTGCTCAGACTAAAGAGAGTAAGTTGGATATCTATGATTCAAAAGGCAATAGAAAAACCCGCAGTTTCAAAAAAAAATCACATCTCCATGAATAAAAATATTCAGCAACACAAGGGGAGCATAGCACATTTTAAAATATCAGAACAGACAGACCAGGTTATTCTTTCTCCATTCTGCTATATACAGCTTCTGTTAGATTGTGTGCTAATGGAATCCTCACTCACAGGATGTCATCCACATGAAGAAATTCTAAGAAAATTGAAAAATGCAACTTGGTTTTCCTGGCAGACATGGCTAAAGCTTTTCTAGTTTTAATGTTCTGAATGTTCCCCTCAATTTCAGCACTTCTCTCATTTAAATTCGCTCTACTAGCATATCTTTATTTAATCATTTCACTTTGAAAGCCATATACTTTGTCCATTTCAAGCACTTTTCTGTTCTCCTTCTGCTCTGAGGCTGAAAGAGTATTTTCTCTGACTCATTTTTTGGTAGGAAATAAAAATGACCTTTAAATTCTTTAGAAGTTGAGACACCTTCCTTTTCCCAGGCTTATTTGCCATCATATGTTCCACGGATACCTACACAACACCCTTAAAAAAAAGTCCAATCATAAACTTGGATATATGATAGATGCTTCTGTGTATGGTAGTAGGGATTCTGGTTTATTAATTTTAAAACTAGTTCGACTCAGAGAAACATTTCAATAAAATATGTTTGGAACTATTTGTCTTGCCAAAAATGAATTGCTGCTTATTGTAACCAGATCATCTCCTAAGTTGTAGAAAAGGTCTACTAAGATATAGATGAACTACAATTTATGTGCACACAGTGGGAGTTCTTATTATGATATCATGACACGTGTGAGGTATAAAGTAAGTTATGACAGTTCTCATAATTCTTTACCCTGGACTCTTACTGTGATCTTTAGATGTACCTATCCTTAGTAATTTGAGTAAGCATTTCCACTGAAATTCTACTGTGATGTCTCTCAAAGGCTATGTCAGAAAAGGTAAAACTCTCTTGGAAGAATTTCAAGTACAGATCCAGTTAAGGATTGTTAGATGTTGAGGTGTTGAGAGATTAATTACCAAATGTTGTGATGATGATTTTTAATTTGTGTGGGAAGTGGTGTACAGTAGCTCATGAAACCATCTATGGTTCAGCAAATTTTATTCCAAATGTCAAAAGAAAGGTATATAATTTTTGAACCAGTTAATGTCACTTCAGTTCTTGGAGAAAATTCTAGAATAAATGGTTTCTCTTGAATAGTTTTTTAGAATCTAGAAAGCGATGCAGTGATTACAAAGAAAAATATGCTCATGCCATATTAAGCTTGTTTTTGACATTTTTGGACTTTTTAAAAATGTTTTTGACAAATCAAGGGACTATTATAGATGTAGTTTGCCTAGTTTTATCAAAGGGTCATACACTTCCTTATTATATTTTTGTAGATAGTTTGTAGACAGGCAGACTCAATAATAATATTTAGATTCACATGTGCTTAGTTTGACTCAAAAGATACTCATTAATGCATCATATCAATGTGGAGAAAGATATCTAGTGGACTAGCATCAGGCAGGTCCTTCTTGGTATCTTTCTATTGAAGATCTACTTTCATGAAGTCATATTTATGATTTTTATCAAATTTGTAGCTGGCAGCATTGGGAGAGGGACTGGACCTATGATTTCATTTGTATAAAGAACCCCAAAGTAAGGAAACTCCCTCTACCAATGTGGGCAGCACCTTCTTTGCATCTTATGGGCTTAAAACATTACCTAGAGCAACACAGGCTACATGACCAGGTTCACGTAGGTAGTATGTCAGAAGTAAGACTTGAAGCTAGGTCTTCCCAGCTTCTTGGCCAGTTCTCTATCTATTATGCAGTCCTGCTTCACTAAAGGGAATAGTTAGAATCTATGACAAGATTAAAAAAAAAGAAGTAAAAAAGCTCTAGGTTAGAACAGTGGGCCAGATATAATTGGATGAAATTGAATTGGTATAACTATGAAGTCTTTTTCCAGAGCTAAAATTCATCAAACTACCATGACTAAGTAAAGGACAGGGAAAAAGTATAGGTCACCAGGTGTGTAGCCCTAGTGAAGCAGGGTCTTGCCTCTAGCTCCTATGCTAGTTTGGTATTTAAAAATGAGGTGCATTGGTTTTCAGATTCAATGGCAGTATTGATTTGATTGTATTTTCATAGCTGGAAAGTAGAGTTAAGCAGGAGGAATGGTATGCATATGATAACAAGCAAGAAGATGGTAGAGGCATAAAGGACTAACTTCTTAATTTGAATCTAGCATCATCATTTTGCAATAAATGTATTTTTGTGGGCAACATGTTGATTTTTTATTTTTTTAAGCATTTTTTTTAAATTTTTTTAATTTTTTATTTTTTAAGGCATTCTCTTTTTTCTTTTAATGGGAAAATTTATACCATTTATTATAATAAATGATTTCTTTGATTTGTTCTGCTCTGAGGCTGAAAGAGTATTTTCTCTGACTCATTTTTTGGCAGGAAATAAAAATGACCTATACATTCTTTAAAAGTTGAGACACCTTCCTTTTCCCAGGCTTATTTGCCATCATATGTAAGCTTTCTAGGTTTTTCAGACAGCATCCTGCTCATCATTTCTTATAGCACAATGGTATTTCATTACAATCATCTATCACAGTTTATTTAGCCATTCCCCAAATTGATGAGCATCCCATCAATTTCCAGGCTTTTTGCTACCACAAAAAGAGCTTCTATAAATACCCTTGCAAAAATAAGTCCTTTTTCTTTTTTTCTTTTTTTAATATCTTTTGGATATAGATCAAGTATTGATATTGCTAGGGGAAGTTGGGTGATAAAGTGGATAGAATTCTGGGCCTGGAGTCAGGAAGTGTTATCTTCCTGACTTCCCTCCAGTTTTGCCATCTTCCCTCCAACATTTGTTATTTTCCTTTTCTGTCATATTAGCAAGTCTGATAGGTATGAGATGGTACCTCAGAGTTATTTTGATTTGCATTTCACTAATCATGGTGTTTTAGAGAATTTTTTCACATAACTATAGATAGCTTTGATATTTTTTTTAGGGGGGGTGCTGAAAACTACTTGTTCATATCCTTTGGCCATTTATTAAGTGGTGAATGATTCAGGTCTCTGTATTTGAGCTTTAACAGAGATACTTGCTATAAACAGTTTTTCCTCTAGCTTTCTGCTTTCCTTCTAATCTAATTCTTCCCTTATCAATAGATCTGACAGGTAAACTATTCCATGCTTTCCTAATTTGCTTGTGTTATCACGCTTTATGTCTAAAACGTGCTGTTTTATTTGGGGGGTGGGGAGGGCAATTGGGGTTAAGTGATTTGCCCAAGGTCACACAGCTGTTTTTTGTGTTAAGTGTCTGAGGCTGGATTTAAACCCAGGTCCTCCTGACTCCAGGGCCAGTGCTCTGTTCACTGTGCCACCTAGCCACCCCTATCATGTGCTGTTTTAACCTCATTTTGGTATATGGTGTGAGATGTTGGTCTATTCCTAGTTTTTGCCATTTTCCAGTTTTCCCAGCAATTTTGTCAAATGGTAAGATCTTGTCCCCAAATTTTGGAACTTTGAGTTTATCAAACACTGAATTACTATGGTCATTTACTACTATGTATTGTGTACCTAATTGCCACTGATTGCCACTCTGTTTCTTAGCCAGTTCCATATTGTTTGATGGTTATTACTTAATTAGACAGTTTGAGATCTGGTATTTTCAGGTCACCTTCCTTAACATTTTTTCATTGATTTCTTTGATATTCTTCACCTTTTGTTCTTTGAGATCAATTTTGTTATTATTTTTCTACCTCTAAAAATTGTTTTCAGGTTGTTTGGTATGGCACTCAATAAGTATATTAAATTAGATAGAATTGTCATTTTTTTATATTGTCTTGGTCTATCCATGAACAATTAATATTTTTCCAGTTGTTTAGATATGATTTTATTTGTGTGAAAAATGTCTTGAAATTGTGTCCATATATGTGTTTCTGGGTTAGTCTTCTCAGGCAGATACTCATGTCAATATAAAACACCCAAGTGTTTTATTTTGTCTACAGTTATTTTAAATGGAATTTCTCCTGTCTATTGCTGCTGGATTTTGTTACAATTTATAGAAATGCTGATGATTTATGTGGGTTTTTCTTATACTCTGTAACTTCGCTAAAATTATTAATTATTTCAACTAGGTTTGTAGTTGATTCTCTAAGTAGAACATCATATCATCTGCAAAGAATGATAGTTTTGTTCATTGTTCTTCCTTCAATTTCTTTTCTTGTCTTATTGCTATGGCTAGCCTTTCTAGTACAGCATTGAATAATAGTGGTGATAATGGGCACAGTATTAAAAAAAATCTATCCTTATCTCTTTTTTAAGTTTCTGTTGGCATCTTTTTTTTTTTTACTATAGTTCCTTCTCTTTTCTAGTAGAAGTCATTGAACAATGGTATGACATAGTTAGACTTATGCTATAGAAAAATCACTTTGGTAAATGAGTAGAAGATAGACTGGAGTGGGATAATCATGAAGCAGGGAGACTAATCAGCAGATAGTTGCATCAGTGCAAGTATGAGATAAAATAGTCCTCCACTAGGTGTGAATACAGAAAATGGAACATATTCAACAGGTATGAAGGTAGAAATAAGAAGATTTGGTGATAGATTAGATATGTGGGGTGAGTGCAGGTGAGGAGTTGAGGAGAACACCAAGGTTGCCATCCTGGGCAACTGAAGTGATGTCCTTAAAGGTAATAGGAAAGTTGGGAAGAAGGGAAGGTTTTAGGGAAAGATAACATGTTATAGATATGTTGAGTTGAGATTTATGCCTAATCTGTGATGTCAAAAAATCAGTGTCCATATGAACTAGAGTTCAGGTTACATGGATCTTATCGTCATCTGTATAGAGATGATAATTAAATTAATTTGAGATAATAAAATCACTAAGTTAGAATAGGTGTATGTATGTATGGAGAGAGAGAGAGAGAGAGAGAGAGAGAGAGAGAGAGAGAGAGAGAG
>NW_027186546.1:1999776-2147958 GCF_028583685.1 Petaurus breviceps papuanus
AGAGAGAGAGAGAGAGAGAGAGAGAGAGAGAGAGAGAGAGAGAGAGACAGAGAGAGAGACAGAGAGAGAGACAGAGAGAGAGAGAGAGAGACAGAGAGACAGGGAGACAGAGAGACAGAGAGACAGAGAGAGAAAGAAAGTATGGATGAATATCCATCCAAAGAGAATGAGGAGTGGTCATAGAGATAAGAAAATCAAGCAAGAACCATGTCATGAAAACCCAGGGAGGAGAAGAAAGTCAAAAAACTGTCAAAAGATGCAGATGTCAAGAAGCATGAAAACTGAGAAAAAGCCATTAGATTTGGTAATTAAGAGATCATTAATACCTTTGAAGGAAATGGTTTCAATTGAATGATGAGGTTTCAAGGGAAAGTGCAGAAAGTTTAGAAAAAAATGAGAGGATGCCATGATTGTAAAAGACTTTCTCGAGTACTTTAGCCAGGAAAGGGTGAGGAACTAGGATGGTAGCTAGAAGACATGCTCAGGTCAAGGGACAGTTTTGTAAAGAAGTGGTGTCAAACTCAAATAGAAATGATTCCTGCAGGCCATATGTTGACTTAGAAACCCACAAATTAACATTATCAATGTTGGGTTGTATTTTTATCTATTTTGTTAAACATTTCCCAATTACATTTTAATTTGCTTAGGTTATGCTATATGTATAAAGTGGCCAGTGAATTTGAAACCTTAGTAAAGAATTGGAAAGACTTAAACATAATTATAGGCAACAGGGAATAGCAAATAGATATGGGAAAATATAATATTGATAAGGGAGTGGGGATGGTAGAAGAAGCAATATGTTGTAGAAAACATGAATGAATAGGATGAAGGGTACTTGTATCAGGGTTCACCTTGGCAAGGAGATGGGATGCCTCTTCATGTGAAGTAGAAGTAAAGGAATATTTGCAGGGAAAGACATTTGAGTGGTATGAAATGAGGAGGAGGGAGAAAGGAAGCTCTCAATAAATAGTCTCATTTTTTTTCCAGTGAAATATAAGCTGAGAGCATAGTGAAGGAGGTGCTGTGATACACTTGAGGAGATGTGAAAAGGTTTGTAATAGACACTCTAGAGAGTGGGATAGTGAATCAGGAAGGTGTAAAAGGATTATCTTGCTTCGTTGAGGGTCCAGTTGAGATTATATAACGGAAACTTGTTAGGGAACCCAGTCAGCACAATTTTAAGATTTTTCCAGCCCATTTAGTGCCATGTGAACAGGAGCAAAGACAGCAGATGGTGGGGATTCCTGTGTACTGGATAGTATAGAGTTTAAGGAGACATAATGAGAAAGGGATAGGGTTGTTACTGGTGCAAATGTGATGGACTGGGAAAGCACTGAGGGATGGGAAGATAGAAGGTTACAGTGAAAATGAAGAATGGTGTTAATAGAATGCAGAAGGAAATAGAGAATGAGAAAAGATTATGATTAGATAAGGGATTTTCGGAGTTCATGACCATGGAAGTGGAACACTTATGGGTGATAGTAAGATCCAGGGTCTCAGTGAGGTAGAATGGAGGAATGGGTCATGGGAAATGAGTACATTGAGGAACTGAGAAGTTAGAGTTGAGGGAGTTTTAATATGTATGGCGAAGTCCCCTAGTATGAGATCAGAAGTTGGAATGGAAAGAAAGACTTTGAGCTAGGCAGTGAACTCATTGGGGAAAAGAGAGTGCCCTGGTAGTTAATAGATAACAGCTATCAGAATCTTGTTTGGATGACAAATGGGACAGAATGAACCTGAAAGAAGCAGAGATTATGCAATGATTAAGATGGTTGAAGAATCTGTGCTATTGGAGAGCAGTTTTTCTATTCCATTATTTCTATTATTCTGTTGTTTCTATTCTATTCTATTAGGACCAGGGATAAAAAGTGTGAGTGAAAGTGAAAATGGTACTAGAAAAGGTAATGAGAAATGCCATGTCATCAGGAACAAGGCAGATCGCAGTGAGAGACAGATGGGGCAGGGGGAGTAAGAAAAGAAAAGGTTTAAAATAAAAGCAAATTTGTTAACTATGATGTTCCAGAGAACACAGTGAAAAGTACAGAGACATGATTGGTCATTGCTTTGATCAGAGTTCTTAAATCTTCTATTTTTTTTTACTTTACAATGTTACTTTCTTTGTATAACTTATTCTCCTGGTTCTTATCACTCCATTTTTCATCAGTCTAGTATTCTCTGAAATTATGTCTTTTTATCATATCTTAGGGTGCAATAATATTTCTTTAAGTCCTTTACCATAACTTGTTTAGAAGTTCCCTCATTATCTAAAAGGCAATCTGAAATACCCACTTAGATTCTAGTTTTCCCCTCTCTATCCTCTTCTCTAAACTATTTATTGTTCTTCCAATTCTTTCCTATAGAGATTTTATTTTTTTCACTTGCTTCATTTCTTCTAGGTATTCACATAGTCCTTGTAGAAAATCCACTTTTTCCTATAAGTCTCTGCTTGCAGTTGTTAAGGACTTTGTCTCTCCTTTGGAGGGATCTCCACATCTGTGATGATTTTTCATCTTGATCAGGGTTTTCTTTGTTTACTCAGGCTACAGCCAGTGCTATCCTTTCAGTGGGGTGGTTACTCCCTAGGTTGCCTAGATGTCTTGACTATCCTTCACTTCTTGGGGTCAGTCCATCCTGGATTTTTGACCTTCATAGTATTAGATATTCAGGACCTTTTCTGACATCTTAGAAGAATATTACAACAGCCCCTGTGATTTTGGGCTATCCTGGTCTGAGCCATGCTATCTACTACTGCTCCTTGGGACTTCCAAGGTACTTACTCAGGGGCTTTTGACCAAGTTAGGGTTTTTGGATCATTGTGGGGTTTTCTTGGGAGAGCCTCTGCTCTCCTCTCTGAATGCACAGTCTTTCAGGCTACTTGTATTCTTGACTTCTTTCTGATAGTGCTAGGTGGCTGACCTTAGTTGGTGCTGGCTTTGCCAAGTGATTCCCTTTCTCATTACCCTTAGGCTTCTGGATGACGTTTTATGAAATTCTCTGATGGGAGAGGTCACTGCTATAATCTCTCGTTGGATATCTTGATTATTTTAAGTCAAATGAGTTTTGCTGGAGCTGTGGGTGCTGGGAAGTCTGCTTTGGTTTAAGATAGCCTTCTTGGCCAGACTGTTAAACAGTTAGGATAAGTACTAATATAGAATATACTTTGAGGTATATTCCCCTTTCATTCTTATTTCTTTTTCATTATTTTTCCCTTCCGATTCTATATTGTTCATTCAAATGAACTTTTTAATTATTTTTCTGCATCTATAAAGTATTCATTTGCAGTTTGAGTGGTCTAACACTAAATTTGTAAATTTATGTAGTATTGCCACTTACATTGGCATGGCATAGTCATAATCACTGAATATGCTTTATTTAGGGTTTATGACTGGGCCAGGCCACTACAGTACTTCATTCTTTATTTCTTTAAGGACCACTCTGTAATTCTTTATCTATATAGGTCTTGAGTGTGCCTTGGTTGATGGACACTAAGATAGTTTTTTGTATTTGCATTTGTAGTTGTTTTGAGTGGGGCTTTTCATTTTAGCGTTTTCTATTGCTATATAGAAATGCTTTTGATTTTTCATAGGTTTATTTTAGATTCTTCTACTTTACTGAAGTTTTGGCTCAGTCAATTTAATTTACTAATTTATTAGTTCCTTTGATTTTATAAGTAAACAATCATGGCATCAGTAAACAGGAATAGTTTTGTCCCTTTTTTGCCTGTATTTATCCTTTAATTTATTTATTTTGTCTAATTGCTATTGCTGTCATGTTTAGATCTATATGAAATAATAGCAAAGAAAGGAATCATTTTGCTCTTCATCAGTATTAACTATGAAATAATAAATAGTAAAAATAGCATTTTACCCTTGTACATAATGGTAGCTTTGGGTTTTAGATATGTACTATTTTATAATTTTAAAAGAGTCTGTCGATGCCTATGCTTTGTAGAGTTTTTAACATAAATGAGTGTTGTATTTTGCAAAGGTATTTTCTGTGTCAGTGGTTATAATCATTTTGTTTTGAATTAAAAAATATTATTTAATTATTCTTGAACCATTCTTTCCTATAGTTTGTAGTCAACTTAATCATAGTAAATAATTTTTGGATATATTGCTGTTATCTCTTTGCCTGTTTTTTTTTACTTGACATTGTGTATCTTATGTAGCTTTTTATTGCTTTATATTTACCCAGCTTATATGTTAAAACTATATTTGCTGTAAAAAGGTTTGTTAGTATTAGTATATTATCTCTTAATTTTTGTGAACAACTTTACTTATTCAAAACAATTGCTGATGCAAATGAAAATGAGAAATGAATAGAGAAATGGATACTGACACTAATTGGATACATTTCCCAGAAAAGCTCAACCAACATGAGTCAATTGTCATAATGAGGAGATGAAAAATAAACTTAAAATCTTGCACAGAAGGGTGATAGAAGATTATGAACAATATTACCTCTTAAAATAGTGAGAAGTAATAGAAGGAAAAACAATTTTCATCATCAAGGACACAGTCAATATACTTGGACTCTCATGTTTGTCTCAGATTTGCTTCAAAACAAAGTGGAAATAGCAAAGATGGAAAAAGCAACTGGACACAGAAATGTTCCAAGATAGAGGCAGTACACTTTTTATGGCATTGAGAAATCCATTCTCAAGATATTTAAAAGCTTACCACAGACTTCAAAAAATGAACCTTATAATCCTTTTTTTTTTTTTATTTTTAAAGCAATCGGGGTTAAGTAACTTAAGGTTACACAGCCAGTTATTTCTGGGCGTGATGTTAAGTATCTGAGCCTGGATATGATCCCCAGGTCATCCCAACACTAGGGCCAGTGCTCTTACTCGCTGAGCCACGTGGCCGCCCCTATAATCCTTTTTTTAATGTAAGTGAAAGATTATCAGTAATTTTCATCCTATATCTCTTCTTTGTCATCTCTAAAAATATTTATCAGTGTAGGCTGTACATGCACTGAAAGCAACTTTGATGAGGGTATGAGAAGGGAATGAGCATGACTTCTCAGATGATTAACACAATTGACTGAAAACTGGAGAGAATGCAAGATGATATTGTTGACTAGAATAAGCATTCAGTAAAGCAAAATGCCACCATAATGGCTTACCTCTAAAAAGGTATGATTCTCTTTCTCTCTGTCTCCATCTCTGTCTCTGACTGTCTCTGTCTGTCTGTCTATCTCTCTCTCTGTCTTTTTCTCTGCCTCTGTCTCTCTCTCTCTCTCTGTCTCTCTTTGTCTCTCTCATCCTCATATATAAATTAGGTAGATTTTCTTGAGATAACTTTGTTAAACCTCTATTATCAATTGAGGTATAAAAAAGGGAAATGAATCACAAATAAATTACATCAAACTATTTGACACCATCATTGTTGATGTTCAGTACAGAACATGAAGCAGGTTTCCCTATACATGACAAATATATCCTAGATGTTTTGTAGATCCCATTTTGTTGATTTCATAGAGTCTTATTACATTATAAAGCTTGCTAAATGACATCCATAATCATTAAAAAAAATTCAGCCTAACTGCTTACAAAGTAAAAATAAAAAAAAAAAATAAACAGATGAAGAAAGCTTATTGTCCAAAGCATGATAAATGATTATATGGACAGCCCATAGAGCTTCTCCATTAGGGCATATATTTTGGACAGATACTGAAAATGGACAATGAGTTGGGGACAGAATTGAATAAGTTTAGGAGAGCAGGCTGATTAGCTTTTGAAGAATTTAAAAGATATGTCTGTTAAATAGCAATACTCTTCTGGTGATTCTGTGTTATTGTGTATCCCAGAATACCCCAATCTCCAAAGAATTGAAGTTGAAGATCTCCCAAAGGTCAAAGAAGAGGTGTATAATGGGCATAACTATGTATAGCCCTTTACAAATGAGGAATTATGCAGAAGGAGCAGTGTCAAGAATGTCATCAGAGAAATATATGACTGGAAAAATATGGGCCAAGGACATAGTGAGAGCAGAGCATTATGGGTAACCCATATGCTCCAATGATATCCATGCAATGCTAGGAAATTACTGGAAAGTCCCTAGCCCTTTGAGTGGACCCTCTCTATAGGATTTATAAGAGAACTTGTCAAGAGATATACAAGGCTGAGAAAGTGTGAAACATTAGTAAGCTGCTGAATTATAGTATTTGCATCAATGAAAACACAAATTCATTGAAATATGGATACAAACCATATAGAATAAGTATGATTGGAAGGGTGTAATCTATATCCTTCTAATATATCAGTGTATCCATATTCACATAGATCCATCAAAGTATGAATTATTGCTCAAATGAAAGTTTTTTAAGCTGGAAACTTTTATCTCTTTTTGCAACTCTAAAAAATTCCATTTTAATAAGCTACTTTTTTTTTAACATTTCACATAAAGGTAGAGACTGTAAGTACAATAAGCAGTTTGAAAAAAAAAGATCACTGCTTCAGACAACAGCCCAATCTCTTTTATTGACAAACTGACTTATTATTTAATCAATTTGAATTCAGTCTTCAAAGTATAACATTTCTATGGCAAAAAAAAAAATCCTAAAAAACAAAAAAAAAGCCCTAGAAGACACATTAAGAATAGTGCCTTTTCCCTATCATCTACCTTCATCTGTCATTTAAGTACTCAAATTTCAGTTATTTTTCCCCACTCAAAAAAAAAAAAGAATTTTATAGCTGTTTTCAGCAAGCTGTCATGAATGTCTTTATTGTTACTTGGGGATTTGTCTCTGTAATTACCTCCTCCCTGATATGATAATATATTGACCTTCCTTATTCAGCCAGAATAAAGCTGGTGACAATTGTACTACCCACCTCCTACATATAACTTCACTCTCAATCAGAAAAGAAACAAAGAACCTTTGAGACTTGGAATCACTCATACTTCAGTTCTTCAGTGTTTCTTTGATGTGGAATCTAGAAACTCACTGAGATTTCTTCTCAAAACTTGAAAACTTCCAAAAAATCCAACCAATCCATTTGTCACCCTGCTGGCTGTCAAAAGAAAAAAAAAATGCTAGAAAGTGTGTGCTGGGATCACAGAATTCCAAATTTTCTAACTTGGCAGCCAAAGTAAAAAATGAGTTTCTAGCTATCTCTTTTCTTTCACTGAAAGTAGTAAATATATCATTAAGCAATACAAGGTCACAGTGCATGTGTATGTCTCTGTGTGTGGTGTTACTAAGATAGGTCAATAATCAAACTTTTTTATCTATCAAACCTTTTATAATTAGAGTCTACTCAGAAGTCTAGAGGAGAAAGAATGAGGTACGTGCTAGATGACTTGCTCAAATCAGATTACATGAATTCAGCAAAAATTACCATCACCATTAGCATTCATAGGACATGGTTGGAGAGATAGTGGCCCACCTTGGCAAGCCTGACACAATTTGCCCTCCGTACATGCCCATGGTGTAAGGGTATGCTGGAAAAATGTTTCAAAACTAGTTCTGAAGAAAAAAAAGTTTGCAATGTATTCTTTTAAATCAATCTGCATTATTACCATTTCTTTATCACTTTTTTAAGTCTAAAAAATCGACAATTCTATTTCTGAGGTGTATATTCTCACCCCAAAAATTTAACAGTCATCTGTCTGTATAAACTGATTCCAGCACAATCCTAATTGCCATCAGGATTCAATATTCTTTCCTATTTTAAAAAATTCAAGCCAAGACTGCTTTGGTATGAGATCTGTAATTTCATTGATATAGGTGAGGCAGTAAGAATTCTTAGGGAGGAAGTTGCTTATACCTATGCAGAACAGCATCTGTGCTGTAATTTATAGTCTTACAAGAGCTGCATAGTGACCCTCTGAGGTTGAGTGACTTGCCTGGGGTCACTCAGCAAATATGTACCCAAGGGAGACCTATAACTAAGGTATTCCTGAATTACGAGACCAGTTCACCTGGCTATTCTGCCTCTCAAATGCCCATTAATGCTATTAATATCTTGTATATAAGGTATATATCTTGTATATAATATATATAACGTATAGTAAGAACCAGGCAGACAAAATACATAATGACCACATCAATATAAATGAAAAGAACTACAATAACAAATTAAAACTGAATGCTGCAAAATTATAATGACCAAACTTGAGCCCCAAAAGAAGGCTTCTAATTTTAGAGTTTTGAATCTCTCTTCTTACTCCTGTCTTCCTTCTTTTCCCCATTCCTGTCCTCTCTCTGTCACACGCACACATACATGCATACTATGATGTGTATGCACATGTATGTATTTATACATACACTTATATGAACATATATTCATGTATAAAATACTAAAATCAATTTTGGATTTTTATTCTTTTTTGTTTTTACGTTGTATGATTTAGTCTCAAAACTAAGGGACATTCCATTTCATTTGCTTAACAAAGGGACATTTTCTCTTTAATCATACCTTATAAAGAGATTTTCCTTTCAAATATGGTTAAAGGTGAATTTAAGAAATACCTTTCTTTGGGTGGCTAGGTGGCACAGTGAATAGAGCACTGGCCCTAGAGTCAGGAGGACCCGAGTTCAGATCCAGCCTCAGACACAACACAAAAAACTAGCCATGTGACCTTGGGCAAGTCACTTAACCCCAATTGCCTTACCCCCCCTCCAAAAAGCAAAAAGAAACCCAAAACAACCTTTTTTAATTTGGAGTAAACAAAGACTCTTCTCTCCTAGTTTGTTCAACATGAACAAGACAAATGTTTCTTAGTTTTGGTGGGGAGAATATCTCCCAGAATCTTCTATTAATATGGATCATTTCTTCCATCAGCATGAAGTCAGTGATGTCAGGTAGGATATTGTCTTCTTGGCATTAGTATAGAAAGACTGAAAAGGATTTTCAGATTTTAAGAAGGATTTCAGTCTAAAATGCTGTTGAAATATTATTACTTAATATTACAGAAAATTAAGTGGTCTAGGTACATGCTTACGCACGCG
Organism: Petaurus breviceps papuanus; assembly: GCF_028583685.1. Taxonomy (NCBI): domain Eukaryota; kingdom Metazoa; phylum Chordata; class Mammalia; order Diprotodontia; family Petauridae; genus Petaurus; species Petaurus breviceps. Next base: position 2,008,732 of record NW_027186546.1, read on the forward strand.
CGTGCAAACACACACACATACACACACACACACAGAGTCAGGTCAGATTTCATAAAATGAACCAGAAAAAGTAGAAAGCCATCGAGTGAAACAGACTGAAATCACCTTCATTATGTAGCTGTCTTGTACTTTTTAGGAAGACCTGCCACCCCCACCATCAGGGTTGCCCTTTTCCATTTTCTGTATCCCATGGTTCCCAGGACATCCTAGATCCATCCAAGGCAGCTGAATAGAAAGAAGACTTACTACCACTAGGAGCTCTCTTCCTTCTTGCTGCTTGATTGCTCACATGGACTATATGAGATGGATGTCAACCACTTTGTTCCTTCTAGGACATGAAGGACAACCAGCTCTTAGCATCATCTGTTCTATGACTTTATTAAAATCTTCCAGGTCTTAACTATACATTGCCCTGTCTCTTTGTCTTGCAATCCTAGCCACTATCATCTGATAAATTTATGTAACCTAATCACCTTTGGGCTTTTCTATTTGCCCTGCTGTTGAACTTTCCTTATACGTGCTGTGTCCCCTAATTAGAGTGTGAGCTTCTGGAGAGCAGGCAGGGTCTTGGTTTTTCTATTGTATCCCCAACACTTAGCACAGAGCTTTGGACATAGAAGTGCTTAATAAATGCTTTTTTAATTTATTCATTTGTATAATTTTAACTCATGTTTGAAAATTCTCAATCAATGGCTTCTCCCAGCCTAAACTATGAACTGAGTTCACAAGTCCCTCTCTAATCGATCTCAGTTTATATTCCCAATCATATTTTCCTTCCCTTCCAGTCACTTCCTCATAGCTTACACACAAACTGGAACTTCTACACTGAGGTCTTGCTCCCCTTTGCCTCCCCTGAGGTGAAGGCCTCACCTAAACCATTATTTCAGGAAAGCTAGAGCATGGTTCACTTCACTTCTTTCTCTCTGGCCATATCATCCTCACCTACTACCTGGTTGTCCTGGAGAATCTTCTGCCCTGGGGGCCCACTTTTCTGATTAGGGACTGCCTCTCCTAGAACTCTGTTTCAGGAATGCTCCAGATACACTACGTTTCACTCCTTATCTTCCAGCCTTCTCCAGTTCACTAATCACCTTGTCACTGTAGATACTCTTTCCTGAAGTTCTGGAAGACATCATCAAATCAATTCTTCCATTGTTCCTGGATGGAGCATGTCAGTCTCCTCCCCTCTTGCCCCATCCACCATCCCAGGAAGTTTCTGGAGCAGTGTCTTTCTCTGGCCACCCTTTGCTTTTTGTCACCCTGTTCCTCTCTTATTGCTGTCTTTGTAAAAGCTCCTTGAAGACAGGGACTCCCTTTGCTTTTGTATCTGAATAGAGTGAACTTGGAGAAGACCTGAGTTCATTTCTGTTCACACATTTACTAGCTGTGTGACCCTGGGCAAGTCTTAGCCTCAATTTTTCCTCATCTTTAAAATGGGGATGATAATAGCTTCTACCAAAGGGCTGTTGTAAAAATCAAATGGGATCACATATGTAAAATAATTTGCAAAGTTCAAAGTATTATACAAATGCTAGTTATTGTTATTATCATTATTTTCTGCAAAACTTTTCCCGATTATCCCAGCTCCATCCCATCTAAAATTACTTTGTAGTCATTTTGCATATGTATATGTGTACACTCACACACACTCACACACACACACACACACACACACACACACACACACACACCCATCCATCTTCCCTACTAGAATGTAAGCTCCTTTATGGCAGGAAATGTTTTATGTTTTTCTTTCTATCTCTGGCAGTTTAGCAGTGTCTGGCATATAGTAGGCATTTAATAAACGCTTGCTGATTAATTATTTCTTGTGCATTGATGTAAGACAAAACTATCTCTGCTGCTACCAATTGAGTTAAACTTTCCTTTTTCTCTGGTTTCCCATATAGTAAAATATTAGCACAGATATGATTCAATTCCTCTAGCATTTTGTTCATTCTGAATTCAGAGTAACAAATCTGCATTAACGTTGACAGATGATTCTTAACAAACTCTGGATACTGCCTCTCTTTATCAAGTCAATGATTGTATTACCTTTCTCTCTACCATATCATACTCTTTATTAATATTGACTGTGTAATCTACTAAAAGTCTATATTTTTATTTTTTTAAAAAGCTCATTTTTTAAACATAAACTCCTTACTAGTCATGTTCCCTATTTGGTTACTTGTAAAGTTGATTTTTTGAACCCTAGTAAGATTTTACATTTCCCTCTTAAGTTTAACCTTATTTATTCTAATATTCTAGTCTATTAAAGTATTAAAAAAAATCTCTCTTCCATATAGTATGTTAGTTGACCCTCTCAAATTTGTCATTGGTGGCTCATATCAGTATGCCATTTATGCCTTTCAGAGGAAAGAAAGATCACTTTCACCTTGGGGGTAACCCTCCTACAGAGCTGAAGTTAGAGGAAGCATGAAAGTGCCAATGTTACTCACAAGACACAGTCTTCATGAGTCAAGATAAATTGAACTGACAATTTTTCAGTCATAGACAATTCTGTTTCATATGTAAAAGTTCAGATTCAATTTATTTCAAATTTCAAATTCAAAGTATTCAGCCAAATAGAAGATAAAGAAACAGTGAGCATAGAGAAAAGAGAAACATTGAAGTTACATGAAGAGGGGATATGTATCAGCATATCTATGCTGTGATAATTTAGGTTTTATTGCTCTCCAAATAATAATGGATAAGAACAGCTGGGTCTTTTTTACTTTGTTCACTTAATAGAAACTTCTGGTTTAATGGATATTATTATATTATGCCTAATGTAAAACTTCTCCTTTCTTCAAATTATATAAAATGATAAAATGAAAATTTAAGTAAACATGTAAACAGAATGCTTGAATAGTATTTAGAACATGTTTCTAAACTGATTTTTAGTGAAATGAATATTGTAGCATGGTTTATTTTGGGAATAAAGTGGTAATCAATCCAAACTATGACCCTTTAGTGCTAAGTATAAATAAATATAAATGCTAAGTATATTTCTAAGACTTTACTACCAGACTGCTGCTTTTCAATTATTAGTTGAATTGTCCTTCTTCTAAATTATTCCCATATATCATCTTATATAAAGCAAGGTAGAGAAAAAAGTAACACAAAATATTAATTTCTTGAAAGTGGAGACTGGGTTTTTAGTTTTGTTTTTTGTCCTTGTCTCCTAGCACAGTTTTATGTACATCTAAGAGACTTCACAATGTTGTGCATAGAAGGCTAGAATTAGGGTCAGAAAGGGGTTTGAGGCCAAGTCTTGTTTTTGACATATTAAGTGTATTATGAAGACTAAGTCATTTAGCTTCTCAGTGTCCCAGGCAATAATAAGATTTGTAAACCAGTTGTTCATCTGCATCAGAAGAGGGAGTTTCTGCATTGGGGGTTCCTTATAGTGATGATATCACAGGCCTGGACAAAAACAAAACAAAAATCCCAAAATAAAAACTACCAACCCAAGGTAGATGCTTAATAAAATTCCTTCACAACCTGACTCCAACTTACATTTCTATTCTTTTTATTTGTATCCCAAATATTTAGCACAATGCTTGAAACACAGTCAAAAATTAAAAACATGAATTGATTTTTCTCCTTCATTCATTCATTGGTCCAGCCAAGCTCTTTTTTTTCCTCACACATGGCATTCAATTTTCTGTCCTTATTTTATTTATATTCTTATTATATACATTCCTGTGTATGTAATTTGGTCCCAGAACCTCATCCCTTCTCCCTAGATTCCTTCTCTCTGGGTGCAATAACCCTTTTATCAAGTTTGAGGATTAGGGAATTCTACATAACAGGATGCAAAGGACTGGACTGATTCTCAGGTTGCACAACAAGATACCATGGCACATCCCATTTTGGGTTACTTGCTTGCAAGTGCTAATTGGAGAGTACAGACAAAATATGTGAACAAAATGGAGTGATCCTGAAAAGAAACTAGGTCTGGATTCACACAGTCATATGTAAATGAGCTGCCAGGAAACAGGACACTTGAGCCAGTTTTGACTTCAGTAAACACTTTTTCTATGAGGGGCTTCTTTCTTTCTGGTGCATTCAGTCCTTTCCTCTCAGAGACTGGTTTCTCCTAGGGATTCTCTTAGAATTGTTGATATTTCTGACCCTTTCTGCAAATAAAACTGTTTACAGCTAAAGGGAGTAACACTTTGTCTACAGACTGTCATTCCTTCTTGAAGATGAGCTCTTTGAGGACAGGGACTTTCATTTTAGTCTTTGTATTTCCACTGCTTAGCACAGAGTAGGTGCTGAATAAGTGTTTGCTGATTGGTTGGTGACTCATTCCTCCATTCAACTCACTTTATTTGGGGGAAAAAAGTATGCCAGTAGTCAAAAGCAGACCTGGGTAAGAGTAGAACCATATACTCTTTCCCTTGGTAATCTCATCCAACACATTGATATGCTTTTCCCCTTTAAGCAGACTACTCCCACGTGTATGTCTCCTCATTCTAAACCCATCTGTTCAATTATGTATTGGCATCTTTACACCTGTACCTCAAACCTAACACATCCAAAATGGGATTTATCTTTTTCCAAAAACTACTTGTCCTCACTTTCTTTTTTTGACACCATCATCTATCCATGATTCGTTCTCCTTCAGCTATCATTTTTAATCATTTCTCAGATTATATCTATTCTTTGTTGTTGTTGTCAAACAGGCAATCACATCATGAGACTTAAGTGAAAACCAGGTTTATTGTAAGAAAAATGAACATGCATATGGAATCCAAAGACTTCACAGTCCTATAGACAGTACGACAGAATGAGGAGGAGAAAACACTTATCTCCACCTAAAGGGTCATGGCATGGGAGGGGAAAGGTGACCAAACCCCACCCAAAGGGGATGATCACGGCCATGGCAAAGCCCCATTCTTTTCACTTGGGAAATGCTAGACTATGAAGATAGGAAGGTCTGCTTATGTGTAAAGGACCCCAGCAGTATAAGCATTTTCCCAGCCTGGCACACTGACTAGCACATCTCTCACCTTCAAAGGATACACAGGGAATCCAACTTGGGGTGCAAACAACAAATTATGTCAGTGGGGAGAGGGAAAGGAACTTCATCCTTGATGCATTTGAGCCTCCTGCATGCTCTGGGTCCAGTGTTTCTGGCACATATGACAATACAAAAAGACAAGTTCAGGGGAATTTTTAACAGTCCTTAACATCAGCCATTTTTCAACTCTTTGTGCCCGCATTGGGGTTTTCTGGGCAAAGCTACCAGAGTGGTTTGCCATTTCCTTCTCCAGTTCATTTTACAGATGAGGAACTGAGGCATATGGAGTTACGTTACACAGCTACTAAGTATCTGAGGCCAGATTTGAACTGAAGATGAGTCTTCTTGATCCCCAGTGCTCTGTCCACTTTGCCACCTTGCTGCCCCTTCGAAGCCTTTAGTATCTTCTAATCCCATATACTCCTTTCTAGTCCCATTTTTACCACTTTAATCAAGGATCTCATTATCACCTGCCTTGACTGTAGCAGTAGATCCTTACTTTTATTCCCTAACCCCATCTCAGTTTATCTTTTATTGTTGCAAGATTGAATAGTCATTTTTCAAAAACAAGCTGAATATATCTGGAACTCAGCCAGCTTGAATAATTCTTCAGACACCAGGGTTAAGGTCTTTGTTTTCACTAAAACATTTAAACATTACTTTAGTAGATGATCTAGGACATCAAGGCCTCCTATCCAGAGTGGTTTCCCTATTCATATGTTTCAGTGACTGTTTTGTACAAGTTTATTCTAACTCTTTCCCATGGTCACTATTGCCTATCAATATGAAATATAAACAGCCTGGGCTTACATTCAAGATGCATCAATATATGACATTTGCCCCAACAAATTTATTTTGTATTTTAGTCAAATAAGACAGGATGCAAGCTCTTGCAACAAAAGTTCAAGGAGGTGAATTTAGAATTGGTTGAATGGACAGATAGAAAGAATTACCATTAATCCTTCAATATCCCCTTGGAAGGAATGTGTTATGACTAAGAATTTTTGTTTCAGTCAGTTTTGTTCATCATTTTTACCAATTACAGATAAAGGCACAAATGGCAAACTTTTTGTCATGACTTCTTTGGCTTACCCAATTGGAAATGATATCTTACAAATCTTTGCAACTTCATCAACAGCTAATACAGTTATCTGTACTCAGTGAGCACTTAATTAATGATATTCTGACAAATTCATGAAATATTAGAGGTGGAGGTGACCTTAGTGATGAATTATTCCAATCCTTTCATTTTTATAGATGAATTATTGAGACCCAAACAGAATAATAACCTGACCAAATTCACAAAACTAATTAGTGGCATAGCTTTCTTTTATTTTTAGGACAAAAATTTCATTTGATTTTACAACCACTCCATCACCCATTTCACATCTTTATCACTTCTCAACTCTATGGGAGGTATTATGTTATTAGGCAGAATAACTGTCACACAGACAGTGTAATGTTATATCCATGTATAGTGAAAGTGAAATAATTATATGGAGCACTTGACACAGAGTGGTAGTAAGTAGGGGAAAAAACTGGCACCTCTGCCTCTCCATGTAGCGGTACCAAACAGGTGGCTGCCTGACATTGAAATTATAAACTGTGAGTGCAAGGAAAGAAGAAAGAAAGGTAGCACAGCTACACAAAGAAAGTCAACTGTCACATCTCCAACACCAACGTAATGTTAGGCATTTTGTTAAATAGGATGGACCTTTAAATCTGTCTTTGACTTTTTGAGGTCTTTTGCCCAGTAGTGGGTCAATTGTATATGAAAAAATTAGTAACATTTCTAGTATATTCTAAATTATTTTCCAGAGAAGATACACTAATTTCCAGCTCTGTCCAAAGAGTATTAGAATACCGACTTTGAATTTTTGTTTTATTTTTTATCACCTTTGTTAGTGTGATGAGTGTGAAGTGAAATCTTAGAATTCTTTTAGTGAATATTTCTCTTATTTTTGGTGATTTGGAGCATTTTTCACATGGTTGTTCATGCTTCAAATTTCTTCTTTTAGAATTTTTATGTCTTCTTGACTACTGCTATTGATGAATGGTTTTTTAGTTACTCACACAAACACATTTATGTATTCATATATATATATGCATACATACATGTCAAGTTATCTATATATCTTCAACTTCAGACATTTTGTCAGCTGTTTTATTTCAAGTGTTTATATATTTTTAATATCAGAATTTTCATCAGAGATGTTTGAGACAAAGATTTTTCTCAGAAATTTTCTTATACTGCTTGCCTTGGTTTTGTTTCAAGAAATGCTTTCTTTTTACAGAATTGAAATTGTTTATTTTGCCTTTTTATGTTTTGTTCTACAATGAATTCTCCCATAAAAACCAGCAGGAAAGATATCTCATGTTTCATATTTTATGGTTATATGTATTTATGTATATTCATACATATTACATAATATATAATTTGTTTTATATAAATATATATACACAACAAAATTATAATACATATGTATAATTTGACTTTTATGCTTAGGTCATTTATTTGAAGCTTATTATATAGTATCAAATGCTGGCCCAAACTTATTTTTTGTTTAAATAATTTTTAGTTTTCCTAATCTTATCAAATAAGGAATCCTTAACTCAATGGTTTTGGAGCTACTTTTAGACTCTGAGAATATTAGCTGATTGTGTTTGCTTTTGGACCTTTCTTTTTCTGTTTGTTCTACTGTTCTGTTTCCTAATTTTTAGCCAGTACTAAACAGTTTCCATGATTATGCTTTACAACATAGTTTAAAATTCTAAATGTCTCATTCTTTCAGATTTCTGTTATTTTGCCTAGTTCTAGACATCCTCTGTTAGTTTAGTACTGTTATCATTTTTTATTAATTTGGCATGCACAAAACATAAACAATGAGCATTCTCTAATTATTTCTCTTCCCTTATCACTATGAAGAATGTATGATAATTGTTATTACAAAAGCCTACCCTCAACATATTTTATGCATAATGTAGCTATTTTGTGTGGAATTTCTCTTTTCATCATTTCCCCCATTTTTTTTTGGTAAGTATACATAAAAGCAGCAATAATTTGTGTGGATTTGTTTAGCATTCTGAGGCATTGCTGAAGCTAATAATCAAATCAAGTAATTTCTTTGCTGATTCTCTGGGGTTTTCTAAGTAATCATATTGATCATGATGTCTACAAATAGGTGTAATTTTTGACACTTCTTTGTTAATATTTATAATTTTTATTTTTCTTGTCTTAGCTCTTCAGACAGTTCCTACCTTTCTTCTTCATTCAAATTGATTTGCTTTTTGTCTTCAAAATTTAATTATTTTGCATCATCCCTATCTTCTATAGAATTTTGGTCCATGAAATATTATCTGTCTTTCCTCTTAATAGCTGTTTTCCCAAAGGTTACAGTGCTTGTCAGCCTATGTTAGAATTTTCTTTCCTTCCCCATGACAAACTCTAGGAGGGAGTGATGACTTCTCCCCAGGGTTTTCATCATTTCCACCTCAGAAATCAATCTCTCCCTGTTAGTGAGAATAAGATCTAGAATAGAAATTCTACTGATTGGTCCTTCCACCTTTAATCATATGAAATCATTCTTAAAGGAAGTTTATTTAAAGCAAAATTATTAACTGCTCGACTTTTGGCAGACAGAACTCCAGGATACATCTGGATGATTTAAATCCCTTTATTATTCCCATTCTTCCCCTCTCCCATTATGACTATGTCATGTGTCTTTTCTAAGCTCACAATCTATTTCCCAAACCTCACAATTATTTCCTTATTTTATCTGGATAATCCAATGTATACTCCAATGACAAAAAATTACTGATGTTATCCCTTCATTGACCTTTAACCAAATACTACTGTTCATCATCCCCTCTCTAGCTGTAGGATTTTCTAAATTGGTGCTATGACCCTAAATTCCTAAACACACACACACACACACACACACACACACACACACACATGCTTCCTCCCCCCACCTCTCTCTCTCCCTTTATCCCTCTCCCTTTTTTCCTCCCTTTCTCTTCTAGCCTGTTTCTTTTGAATGATATTTAACTATACAGCACTTATTAAAGGCATGGGTTTTATCCCATCAAGTATGAATGATATATATGAGGTTAAATTTGCCTCTTTGCTTGAGGACCTCTTTTTTTTTTTATTTTTCATTTTCATTTCCAAATTCTGTTCTCTGCCTCACTCATTGAGAAGGAAGAAATACAATACCCATTGTATGTAGTAAGTCATGCAGAACATGTTTCCATATCAGCTATGTTGCCAAAAAGCAAGAAAAAGAAAAACATGTTTAAGTCTGCACTTAGAATCCATCAGTTCTCTCTCTTGGAAGTAGATTGTATTTTTCATGAAGTCTGTTGATCAGAACTGCTGAGTCTTTTACACAGTTGATTTTTGTTACAACATTGTTCTTACTATGTATATTACTCCCCTGGATCTGCTCGCCTCACTTACATTAGTTCCTATGAGTCTTCCTAGGTTTTTCCAAAAGCAACCTTTTCATCATTTCTTACCACATAATAGTACTCCATCACAATCATATACCATACCTTGTTCCATCATTCCCCAATGGATGAGCATCCCCTGAGTTTCCAATTCTTTGATACCAAAAAAGAGCTGCTATAAATATTTTTGCACATGTGCATCCTTTTCCATTAAAAAAAAAATCTCTATAGGGTATAGATCAAGTAGAAGTATTTCTGTGTCAAAGGGCATTATGTATGGTTTCACAACCTTTTGGACATAGTTTCAGTGTTCTCCAGTGTGGTGGAATAATTCACAGCTCTACTAACAGTGTACTTATTTTCCCACATCCCTTCCAGCATTTGTCATTTTCCTTTTCAGTCATTCTAACCTATTTGATGGGTATGAAATGGTACCTCAGAGTTCTTTTAATTTACATTTCATTAATTATTAGTGACTTAGAGCATTTTTCATATGACTATTGATAGCTTTGATTTTTTCTTCTGAAAACTACCTATTCATGTCCTTTGACATTTATGAATTGGAGAATAGCTTATTTTTATAAATTTGTAAAATTTATAAAAAATTTATAGAATTATAAATTTATTAGAGAAACTTTCCCCCAGTTTTCTGCTTTTCCTCAAATTTTTTTTGCATTGGTTTTGTTTGTGGAAAATTTTTAAATTTTATGTAATCAAAATTATTCTTCTTACCTTTTTCACATTTTGTTTGGTCATGGACTCTTCCTTCATCCATAGATCTGGCAGATAATTTTTTCCACGTTCCCCTAATTTGCTTATGAAATCTCCCTTTATGTCTACATCATTTTCCCATTTTGAGCTTATCTTGGTATATTGTGTGAGATGTTGGTCTATGCCTAGTTTCTGCCAGGCTACTTTCTAGTTTTACAGTTCTTTTTGTCAAATAGTGAGTTTTTCCCCAATAGATGGGGTCTGGGGGTTTATCAAACACCTGGTTACCATGTTCATTGCTCATTAGCTTCTGTATATTGTCTATCTAATTGATTAACCACTCTATATCTTATCCAGTACCAAACTTCTTTGACTATTACAACTTTGTAGAATAGTTTGAGATGTGGTACTGTTAGTCCACCTTCTTTCATATTTTTTAAACTGATTCCCTTGAAATTCTTGATCTTCCAGATGACTTTTATTGTCATGAAGACCCTTGTTTTACCTTGCCTGTTGCCAAGACTTTGGGGATTTGTGTATACTGTAGATGTTTGGGGATAGGTGTTCCTTTCTTGGATTTTTTTTTTAGTGTATATAAAACCTTATGGAAGTTCATAGCTGCTACATAGCTGCTATTCTTCTTTCATTGCAGCTACTCTGAAGCTAGAGGAGAAAGAGACAGAGAGAGGGAAGAGAGAAGGAGAGACAGACAGAAACATAGACAGACAACATCCACCTATGAAAGAGGCAATGTATTAAAATTCTTTGTATTCTTTGTCAAGGGTCCTGGTCCTACTCAGTGCCTTTGTATTTATCACATACCAATCCTAAAGTATCTGCCAGGAGCCCTTACATTTCTCTCAGACCACTGAACTTCTATGCCTTATGCCTTCTGGGGCCCCAATACCCCCTTTCCTGGACTGGGAGGCAATTCCAAGAAACATGAGCTCTTTTAATTGGTGGTTTGTCTCTTCTATTCTGGCACCTTAGGTGTGAAATTGGATTGAATTGAAATGCTCTAGGAACGTTTTTCAGTTAACAAATGGAGGTTTAAAAACACTCAACAAGGGGGTGGTTAGGTGGTGCAGTGAATAGGGCACTGGCCCTGGAGTCAGGAGGACCTGAGTTCAAATCTGGCCTCAGACACTTAACACAAAAAACTAGCTGTGTGACCTTGGGCAAGTCACTTAACCCTGATTCCCCTCCAAAAAGGAAAAAAAAAATACTCAACAAGGATATAGCCTTGATTCAATTGAGTTTAGCAGCTTCTCTCACTTTGGGTCCCATGATCATTCATGATTAGACCTTTAAAGTAGCAGATGGAGCTTCTTATGCTCCTGGTCCTTTATGTATTCAGGTAAAAGGGAATCTACATCAGTGGTCCAAGCCATAGATCCCTTGGGAATTACATCTTAAGGACGGTTTTTAATGCATTTTTTGTGGGGGGAATAGCCTTAGATTGAATGGAGTAAGCTTTAGGAAAAACTAGCTGAATCTATGGAACCTAAGAAACATTGATTGCAAAAAAAGAGGGGTACTCTTTCCATTAAAGTTCCCATTCCCTTTCTAACAGAACCCATTGCAAAGTTCTGTTCTAGAGAACATACTTTAATAACCCTAGAGTATTCCTCCTCTGTGGCAGAAAAACTCTATTCTTATTCCTTCTTCTTGTTCTCCTGCCCTACTTTCCAACAGTCTAGCAACAAGAAGAGACACACCAAGACAAAGAAGGAAAAAACTTAATTCAAAGATCCTTTTACTTTCAAGATCTCCAACTTCTCTCTCTATATGAATGACTTCCCTCTGCTCTTTACCTTTCTGGCTCCCCCTGCCCCTCCTGAAAATTATTGCTTCGCTTATAAGGGAATGTAGGCTGTAGTCCAAAATTTTAAAATTTAATTCTGCATGTAGGCAAAAATTTTAAAATTTAATTCTGCATGTTGCCTTCTTCCTGAGCCTTTTAATCCCCATAAGTTGTTTTTCCTTTAAATGTTATTTCCTTATTCTCTTGGTGTCTTTCATAAAAAAATCTAGCCCTCGATGAGTGAAAACCTTGGATTCATTACTATATCTTTTCTTGTTAATTGTAGATACTTACCTTTCTTGTGATTTTCTTATTTGACATATTACATTAAAATATACCATTCAACTCTGATTTCTTATAAAATAAAGACTTAAGTTTCTTCTTTTATTATAATAATTAACTTTTTCCATTGATGATTATTTTTATCTGCGCACTATTGGGTATAAACATATTTCATTTGCTTCTTATAATATCAATGCTGACTTCTCATAAATGATAAGTAAATGAGAATTATTCCAGATAATTTTCCATGGCAATGAAAAGCCTTTTATTGACTTCATGCAATATTTGTTATTTGATATTGAAATTCTGAGGTTTACTATGTTTCTTGGTGAATTAACCTAGCAGTATCTGTTTGTATTCTATTATCCTGCAGATTCCATTGATTTACACTTTGCTATTTCTGTTACCTCTGGGCAATTTTGATTTATTTCATGAATTATTTTTATTTATTGCCTCTCGTCTCTGCGGAAGACACCCATCCTTTGCTTACCTTTTCTTAAAATATTTATTGATGTTACTTGTTTTATGTCACTGTCTTTTTGTGAGGTTGAAGTAAGATAATGTACAAAAAGTGCTTTGGAAAACTTGAAGTGATATACATGTCAATGTTATGGGGAAACGATTTATTTTTTCTCTACTTTTTTTTTTTAAAGCAATTGGGGTTAAGTAACTTGCTCAAGGTTACACGGCCAGTTATTATTTCTGGGTGTGGTGCTGAGTATCTGAGCCTGGATTTGATCCAGGTCATCCCGACACTGGAGCCGATGCTCTTACTCGCTGAGCCACCTGGCCGCCCCTAAGCAATTGGGGTTAAGTAACTTGCTCAAGGTTACACGGCTAGGTGTTTCTGGGTGGGTGCTAAGTGTCTGAGCCTGGGATTCGATCTCCAGGTGTTCTCAACACTGGAGCCTGTGCTCTTACTCGCTGTGCTACCTGGCCGCTCCTTTTCTCTACTTTTGATGTTTATTATTTTATTTCATGAATTTGTCATTGTTCTGAGGTGATGAATATGAACTTCTAGGTTAAAATGTAACTTCTTATTCCATTTTTTTGTTTGAAGTCCACTCAATAATATTTTAAGGAAAACGTGTAGACTATAGGAGCAAGCTAGTTTTCTTAGTATGAAATAAAATAAGAATAATGTCAGAAACACTAAAGCTAGTAATGAGTTGGGGCTTACATTTAGTGCCAAGGAGAACAAAAATGGTCTTTTGAAACCCTTACTCTGTTTGGAATAAGAAGAAGATCAAAGAAGGTCTATGTTTGTCTTGAGGGGAAAGATAAGACAGTAATAAAAGATGATTTAAAAGAGGCACACATTCTTAACTCCTGTTTTGCTTATATTTTCTCTGCAAAGGAAATTAATCTTCAGACTGGGAAGTATAGGGCAAAAATGGTTTACAGGGAGTTAAAATACATTATAAGCCAGATGGCAAGAGAACACTTGACTGTCCTTAATAATTTCAAGTCACTAGGCCCAAAACAAAGGACATCAAGGGTATTAGAAAAGCTATCACACGTGATTTCCCAGGCACCACAAGTGACCTTTGAAAACTCATGCAGATAGGGAGACGTTATTGATTTAGCAAAGATGGGAAAACATTGTATCATTTTATTAAGCAAAAGAAAATAGATTATTTGATCTACAGACTAATATGCTTAAGGTTCCTTAACCTTTTCTCCCTTTTCCCCCCTCCCCCACAACAGGACTATCTTTAAAAACATTATTTGTAAGGACTTAGAAAAGAAAGCAGTAGTCATTAGGAACCAATGTGGGTTCATCATACCAAGTCACATCAAGCTCACCTCATTTTCCTTTGACAGGGTTACTATGGCGATAAATCAGGGAAATGACATGGGAGGAATAGTGTACCTGGGTTTCAGCAAAGTCGATGACCAGGGACCTCATGATATTCTTGTAAAGTAGATGGATAGTTGAGAAATGCATGATTGTAGAATTAAGTGGGTTCAAAACTTGTTGAACAAAGGTATATGTGTTATATGCTCTCAGATTTCCCCTAATGTTGATGGAAAAGAGTCTTATGTGGTTTTCATAGAAGATATGCAGCCTAGGTGGTACCAGGAAAGCCTTTACATCAAAGGTTAGCTGTTACCAGAAGGCTAGCCATCAACCCCAAAAGGATCTATGAAATGTAGCCACAACATTAAAATAAAAGTCCAAAAGTAGTGGAAACACAGACACCGTATGTGGCTTTCTTGGCCATTTCCCTCTACAAAAACTTCAAAAACAGTGAGACGTGTCAAATGAAGCAAAATATCCACAAGTAAAGAAAGAAATGCCTGCAAGGTAAATTCCCACCAAAAGAGAAAAACAAATAGGAAAGGCCTCCATAATCATTCATACAGTTCTTTCTGTCCCTCTCCCACCCTCAGTCAACACTAAGGACTGAAGACTAAGGTCTAGGGACTTTGCTTCAAAGACTGAGGGTTCCACACAGTCATTGTCAGTTCCTGCTTGCCGCCCTGATTTAGGACTTGAGATTTGGCTAAGGGTGAAGTTTCCATGTAGCCGGGACTCCAGCTACATAAGCAAAATAAATTAGAAGTAAAAGCAAGTAGGGTAAACCTTTGGCAGTCATCCTTAATGAAGCTGCCCCTTGGCAGAGATTCAATCAGAAATTTTGCCCACTGTTCACCCAAACTGTCAGTTTAAGATGCCAGGGTATAGATTGTGTTAAAATGAAAAAGTAAAGGAAAACTCTGAATACAATAAAGAAGCAATATGGGTTAAGAAAATTCTAGGACAAATCCCCAGAAGAAGAAAATAATACTGTAGTAGCTACAGGTAAGGAATGAATTGGCCACAAAAGCTCTTCAAGTCTTTTTACCTTATTTCCAGTAAGTTACCAGATAGGATAAACATTAGGAGGTGCTGTGGAAAGACACATACACTTGATGCAGCACTGGTGTAGCTTTAAATTGGTTCAACAATTATAGAAGCAATTTGGAATTTTTTTAAGAATGTGAAGGAAATTTCCATATTATTTAACCCAAAGATCCCACTGCTGGACTTATAACTGAAGGAGGTCAACGATAGAAAATGTCCATATACTCCAAAATATTTATAACAGCACTTTTTGTGGTAGTAAAGAACTGAAAAATAAGTAGATGCCCATTGAATGGGGAATAACTAAATGATTTATACACATATGTGGTGAAACATTATTGTCCCATAATGAATTATGAATATGATGAATAATGGGAACTATGAAGAGACCGACATGAATTGTTACAAGATGAAAAAGCTGAATCAGGAAATCAGTATGCACAATGGACATGATATAAATGGAACTAATTTTAAAAAATATAGAACTGAACAATGGATGATTGTTGGGTATGATGGGTGTAATGACCAATCTTGGCTCCCAAGAATAGGTGAGAAAATCTAGCTTCTTGTGTCCTTTCTGGGTTGAAGGAGGAATATAGATATGAGATTTCACATATATTTTCTAACTCCCTTGATATGTTTATGAGTTTTGCTGAAGTGCTTTAAAAATTATTATTTCCCTAGCTTGGGGAGGATGAGAAAATAACTTTGGAAATTAAGATGATCTTCAGACAACCACTACCAATACATTTTCTAAACAAAAAAAAATGAAGGAAAATAGTAGACATATTTAATGAGAGCAATTGATGAAAGAATTGAAAAGGAGAAGAAACTCAAAACAGAAGCTAGAAACTTTAGCAAAATAGTAGACACCTTGTGGGGAAAAGGGACTGAGAAAACAAAATCCAGAAATTAAGTGATACAAAAAGAAATATTAGAATCAGTTAAAAATATATTAAAATTGGAAGAACATATGAACAATTTTCTATCAGAAAGAAATGACCTACAAAACCAGAGGCAGAAAGATCATTTAAGAAAGATCAGACTTTGAGAAAAGCCCAGTGAATCAAAAAACCTGGATACCAAGGTCTGGAATAACACAGGTTCCCACATCACCCAAGGCTCCTAGGAATCTCTGCAGGGTAACCATCCTAGTAATTTATTTGTAAATAAATAAATTCGTTACTCCTTGTAAGCAGTCATCTGTGGCTATGAAGCCAAAAGACTTCACCACAGCAGCCAATCTATCTGTAATCTTTTCATTCTCTTTTTATACTTCACTACTGCTACCTTCTGAGGCTGGGATAACAGTGTGATAGAGCTCAGGATCAAGTAGCTTGATGCTTTCTCCTTGCCATGATGCTGACTCTGTTAACTGATACTGACAAAAGGGACCCAAAGAGTTGGTGTGAAATATCAACCTGGAAGGAGATGTCTAGAGGAATGACATGAATCCCTCTGCCCTTGGCTCTATTCTCTTTAACATTTTTGCAACTGACATGGATATATTTTGTGTTTACTTGAATATTTATTTACATGTTGTTTTCCAGTGTAACAAATTCCTTTAGTGCAAGAACTGTTTGTTCTTTGCATAACATAATTTGTGCATAACCCAGAGATAGGAGATATAATAAGTACTGAGCAAATCCTCACCAGGCTAGAATAACCTAAATAGATGGAATTTAATAGTGATAAATATAAAGTCCTGTGTTTGGACTCAAAAAGTCACCTCTGCAAGACATTGCATCTAGACAAGAGTTCATATGACAATAACTTAGGAGGTTTAGTGGACTGAAAACTCAATATGTAAGAACATAGTGCGTTAGCCAGAGAGAGAAGAGCTAATCTGAACTTTGTTTGATCTGTTCATCTTACTGGTATAAGTATCCCTCCAAAGAAATAGATTACAAACATACATACCTTTTCATCTTATACAATTCCTAACTATATTCTCCCATAAATCTTTGCCAAGGCTTATCCAAGATACTGGGGATCTTCCTTTAGATCCTTTGACATTGCCAGGACTATTTTTTTATTTGAATTTTGATTTTCATCAAAATTAGTAAGTGTAGTTATTATGTAGATTTGAAAACCTTCTCTAATTTACAATCTTAGAAAATGGCTGTGTGTTCTGAAATGTTAACTGACTTGCCAGAGTCATCTACTATTATGTATTAGAAGCGAGACTTCAGCCTAGTCCTTGCTGAATCCAAGAATGGGACCTGTATCTGTATCTGTATCTTAGGTTGCCGTTCCCTAAAGGTATATCATCAGAAAATGGGAGTTGCTCACCTTTCACTCCAGAGATATCTTTTATGTGACTTCTCTAGAATAGTACTCTTTTGGTAATGTGTTGCAAACTACAAATTCATACCATGACTTTTTCCATTGTGCTTTCAATTAACTTCATTTTAATTCTTCAGAGAATGAAATAATTCCATGTTTCCCTACCATGCAGATTCACTGGAAGAGTATTGTTGTTAATAAGAAATGAATATTTGTTTTAGAGAGGATCTTTTTAAAAAAATGCATATACTCTTAAATGAAATCTATAAACACCCAAAAATGTTTGATTCAATTGCCACACACACGAAAGAGTCTTACACACTTGAATATGTGAACTTGAACAGACATTGAGACTGGACAATGATCTGAATCCAGAATTGAACAAGAAGAGTAATGTGGGCTGCATTAACTTTGGGAAATTTCACAGTATTAATATGATCTCAGACAACATTAATAATCTCCAAAGCAATGAAGGTTATAGTTCCACTGCAGTTTGCCCTAATTAGTCACATATGAAGTATTGTGTTCATTTCTGAGAGCTGCATTTTAGAAATGAAAATGACAAGATGGAGCCTGCCCAGAGGAAGTGATGAGGACAGCGAGGGGACTTGAAGCCATGCCACATCAACATCAGTTAAAGGAACTAGGGATGTTTAGCCTGGAGAACAGAAGACTTCGGGGGGAGCAGGATAGCTGTCTTAAAGTATCTGAAGGGCTGTCATGTGGAAGAAATAAGAGATTTGTTTTGCTTAGAACCAGAGGGAGAACTAGGAACAATAGTTAGAGGTTGCAGAGATGCATATTTAAACTTGATATAAGGAAAAAATCCCTTGTAATTTGAGTTGTCCAGAAGTTGCATGGTTTTTCTTCAAAAAAGGTCTTTATGTTAGTTTTAGAGAGGATTTTTTTTAGGGTGTGGGTTGGTCTAGGTGGTATTGTAGATTCTTTCTGAATTTGAGATTCTGTTATTCTGTGATACACTGAGGGTATTCATGAAGAAAATATAAGAAAGGAACAGGTAGGCTTTTGAAGGCAGCAGCTAGGTGGCACAGTGGAGTCAAGAAGTCTCATCTCTCTGAATTCAAATCCAACCTCAGACACTTACCAACTGTGTGACCCTGGGCAAGTCACTTAACCCTATTTGCCTCAATTTCCTCATCTATAAAATAAGCTGGAGAAGGAAATGGTAAACCACTTCGGTATCTTGCCAAGAAAAAAACAAAAAATGGAGTTACGGAGAGTTGGACATAATTGAAAAACAACTGAACAATGATTGGAAACAATTTTAAGCAGTAGACCCATGATTCACTGAAAAATATAGAGAATGCAAGATGCCTATGAATTTATTGTTGGTTACAAAAACAAACCCCAAAATATTTTACTCAGAGCAAAACGTAGCCATTCCATATTTCTGGATGCCGTTACAGAGAAAATTTTGTTCAGTAATTCTTACTATCAATACTACCAAGTAAAATAATAATATAGCAGATTTTAAAAATATATATGTATATATATATGAATGTGTTTTAAGGTTTGCAAATGCTTTACATATGTTATACCTTTTGATCCTTACAACAACCCTGTTCACTATATGTTACTATCCCTATTAAAAGAAGAGGAAACTGAGACTTAAAAGATTAAGTGACTTGCCCAAATTCATTACCTATTTGAGGCAGGATTTACCTTCTTAGCTCCAAATGTGGCACTTTACCATATTAAAAATACAACACAGGAAGGTATAAACTCATTACATGCACTCACCACTGTCATCCAGGCTATGTTACGCTGAATCCAAATGGAGAAGGGATTCTTTGTAGATTGAGAGATCTTCCAGATGGTCCTGCTTGTCAATGCAATTATGTTATTTGCATAAAGTGCTACAATACTACTCAATGAGATCCATGGTCCTCAGTCAAGAGTACATACAGGAAAAGCCAAGAGAACGGAAAACAATCATTACTCAGGTTATTACATGCAGTTGGTTGGATGGGTAGTCTACTGAATTAGTCCATCAGTACATAAATTTCAGACAGGACGGAAGACAACAATAAGCTGGGCCTCCATCTAATCTCCCTTCAGTTCAGTTCAAGAAACATTTATTAAGCACCTACTATGTGCAAGGCACAGTGTCAGGCATACAAAAACAAATGAAATAGCCCCTGCCCTCAAGGAGCTTACATTCTCAGGTTAGAGGTGGAGGGGGATTAGTGAAGGTGAAGGCAGAGGATAGAACATATCAGCAGATAGGTACATACCAGATATATACAAAGTAAATACAAAGTAATTTCACTCACAACTGGGGTCATCAGCAAAGATTTTGAGTAAGAGTTGGCATCTGAGTTGAGACTCGGGAAGCTAGGGGATAATAAGTGGAAAGGATGAAGGAGGGAATTCTGAGCAAGGGAAGCAAAAGTGATTCCCAGTTATATTGATTTCCACAATACTAATGCAACGTCAGGGAAACATATCCTTTCCATTTCCAGCAAAGGTAGTTATATAGTAAATTTTCTTTAAATTAGCATGAGGCGGCATTGTATAAGACTTCTAACTTGGAGCCAACAAATTCTGTTTAACAGCTAAAAATTAGTGGAACTTTTTAAAAGAATAATCTGATTTACTACAAAAGATACAATAATCATTCTCTTTGACACAGTAATTCTATTATAGGGAACACATTCTAAGAATGATATAAAAAAAGTCTATTTCAAGATTTATGGCAGCGTTATGGTTGTGATAAACCCAGAAAAGTTCAATGCCAAAAGAAGCAGTGATATCATTGTAACTCTAAATAATGAAAAGAGCACTACACTTAAACAAACAAACTCAAAAGACTTGGATTCAAGGCTCAGCTCTGCTGCTTCCTGGCTGTATAATCTTGGGAAGGTTACTTCATCGCCCTTGTGTCATTTTCTTTATCTGGAAATAAGGGGTTGGATTAGATGATAATCTGAAAAGAGCCTTTTAGCTCTAACATTAAATGACTATGAATTTTAATGCAATTCAGAATGACATTTATGAAAACTATTAAAAATGCATAGGCATATGAACTAATATATATAGTAAGAGAATCAGAACTGGAAAACCAGCATACATTCAGGTTATAACTATATAAGAGGAAATATATGGTTACAAGCACAGGGATAAAAAGGCAAATATAGTGGAAGACAATGGGAGAAATAAATAATATCTACTATCTGCATAAGACTGTGCTAGATACTAAGTGGGATATAAAGGAAATGTAAAAGCATCATTTCTGCTTTGCCCTATAGGAGCCTACAATCTAGTTAGGAAGACCAGATTTAGAAATGTAAAGTATTTTGGCATATTTACTGCCGACATCAACAGTAGTGGAAGTGCTAATAAATTCCCAGAGACTAAATGAAGACAGGCTTGTCTTTAACACTGAAGGCTAGATAGGAGTTGGATAGTCTGAGGAATGAAAGAATGTCATTTTAGGCAGCAAAAATAGTATGGGCAGAAGTTTGCAATAATTGTCTCTAGAATAAAATACAAACCCTGTCTCTGTCCCTATACATAGGCTGTCCCTCATGCCTGGAATGCATTCCTTCTTCACCTTCACCTCTTGAAATCTCTAACCTCATTTAAAAGCCCAGCTCATTTGCCACAGGGTAGCGTAGGGATTGTCTTTATTATATTTCCCAGTTGGTAATGTTCTCTCCTGCTTCAAATTATGGTATATATGTTTATCTGTTGTCTGTTGTATGTTTTATCCCCTACACCCTACCCATAGAATGTAATCTTCTTGAAGGGAAGACTCTTTTTTCTTTGCATCTCTAGAACCTAACCGTTGTTGTTTTTGAATTGTTTCAGTCATGTCTAACTCTTTATGATCCCATTTGGGGTTTTCTTGGCAAAGACACTGGAGGTGTTTGCTGTTTCCTTCTCCAACTCTTTTTACACATGAGGAAATTGAGGCAAATAGAGTTAAGTGACTTGTCAAGTGTCACACCACTATTAAGTGTCTGAGGCTGGATTTGAACTCATGAAGATGAGCCTTACTGATTCTGAACCTAGTGTTGTATCCACTGCACAGAGTGGGTGCTTAATAAAACTTTGTTGGAATATGTTGTATTGGACAGCCCATGCACAGGCTGAGGAAGTAGGAGATGGGCTGTGATTTATGAGTGAAGCTAGAACATGGACTGTGTTATTTCAGTAATAGGAAACAAATATGGAAAGGTAGCCTGGAGCAGTATTTTATCTTGGAAGCAATAAGGAGCTATTGAAATGTCTTGAATAAGGTAAGCAAGGTTGTATATGAACTTTAGAAAGATTCTGTGGCAATTGTGTAGAGGATGGGTTGGAAGAGGGAGAACTGAGGCTGAGTGACTACTTTGGAGGTCATTGCCAAAATCTAGTGAGGAGTTGGAAGGGTTTGGAAAAAAAAATGGATAAAAAGTATTCATCTTAATATGATAAAAGTATCTATCACTTACTATGTGCCATGCACTGTGCTAAGTGCTAGGAATAAAAATAAAAAAGCAAAACAGCCCTTGCCCTTAAAAACCTTACATTCTAATAGGAAGGAGATAACACATCATGGGTGAGTAATAGCCAGAGAAGTAAGTTTTTTTTTTTCCTGAGGAGTTAAAAAATGGTGAATGACATCACAGAGCAGTTTGTTGTCATCCCCAGTTCAGAAGCAATGATAGCATTGATTTGATTACAGTTCCCAGAGTAAGAGTTTGAGGGAGGAAGAGGTATGCATATGGTGACAAGGTACATGGTAAGAAGACTGCTAGGGTAGGTGAGTGGCAGGCTGGGTGATGAAGCAACTGGAGTCTGAGTGAGTTGAGTTACTGTGTGAATAGAGATAAAGGGATAGAGAGAAGAGATGGCATGAAGCTTATTCCAACAGGATATGGCGACTTTCGGGATATAGTGAATGAGGGAAAGTGAAGAATCAAAGATGACTCAAAGATTGTGAACCTGACTGAATGCAAGGGTAACAATACCTTCCAAAGACATAAGGAGATTAGGAGAATGGACAGATTTGGGGAGAAAGAAAATGAGTTCAGTTTTTTCTATGTTAAATTTTCCTGTGGGATATCCAAGTGGAGAAACCCAGCAGCCAGGTTACCTACAGGACTGGACATGGGGAGAGGGCTGGAGTACAGAGATTTCAGAAATCTATCTAGAAGTGATGAATCAGTGAGCTAAGGGGATCATTAAGAGAAAGTGTATAGAGACACTATAGAAGAGAGCCGGAGATAGAACTCTGGGGCACATTGATGCTTAAGGAATACAACACCAAAGATGATCCTATAAAGGTCACTAAGGAGAATCAATCAGATAGACAGGGAGAGTACCAGGAAAGCAGTGTCACAGAAGCCAAAGGAAGAGATGATATCAAAGAGGAGAGGATGGTTAACAGTGTAAAAAATATTTTTCCCCTATATGATGGTCCTTCAAGTACTTGAAGAGCTATCATGTACCACTTAAGTCTCCTCTAGATTACACATATCCAGATTCTTCAGCCTTTTTTTCTATGACATCATCTCAAGGCCAATCTGGTTGCCACCTTCTGTTTAGTTTAACAGCACCCTTCCTAAATGCCCAGGACTAAACACAGTATTCCAGATCAAGTCTGACTAGCGCATCATCACTATTACCTTCTTGGATACTATGCCTTTTCTAATGCAGTCTAAGAGTGCATTTGATTTCTTACACTGCTGACTCACATTGAACTTGCAGTGCACTAAAGCCCCCACGCCTTTTTTTTAAGTCAACAAGACTTTATTAAGCACCTATAATGTGTCAGGCACTGTACTCTAGGTGCTGAGGATACAAAAGGCAAAAATTAATAAGTCCCTACCCTCAAGGAGCTTACATTGTACCAGGAAAAGGGGAACAACATGTCCACAGATAAGTAAATACAAAGTATATACAAAGTAAATACAAAGTTGAGGATAAAAATAAATAAAATAAAACATAAAAACCAAAGCAAATACAAAGTATTTTGGTCCTCCCATCTTTTTTTTTTCTAGACTCATTGCTGTCTAACTATATCTCTCCTCTCTTGTACCTGGGGAACTAATTTTTTAACCTGATTGTAAGATTGTATATTTTTCTTTTAAATTTTTATCTATTTTTATCTGAACCAATGTTCTAGCCTGTTGAGTTGTTTTATTTTTTTATCACAGCTCATATCTATTTCTTTTAGTCATCTCTCTGTTTTATGTCTTCTGCAAATTTGATATGAAATCTGCCTTTATTTAAGTCATTTATAAAAATGTTGAACAGCACTGACCAAGCACTACTTGGGATACTCCATCAAAGACCATCTAAGTTGATATTGAACTGTTAATGACTCTACCTTTGGTATAGCCATTCAACAAGTTCTAAACCCAATTCGTTATGAATACTTCAGGACTATTTTCCCACAAATAGTAAAATCTGTACCATATTCTATCCAAGTCACATGTCTTTTCTATTAGAAAAGTTTCAGGGTAGCAGTAGAAAGGGCACATAGAAGGCTAAGAATCACACAGTGCTTAGTCTATTAAAAATGAATTTAACTGGAAGTACTCTAAAGGTGAGGTTGTTATCCAAATACCAATAAATTCATATGCTACTAGAAGTACTGAAGCAAATCAATATCGATCTTCTCATGATAAATGAGACTGAAAGATAAAAGGAATTACAGGTGAATGGAAGAATAGATTTGAGGTTCTCCCTGGAGAAGCAATAGATTTGGCAAAGTTGTCCTCATCATATGCCTAAAGACAATTTAAAAAATCATTTTATGGAATATTTGGTCAACTTGTCTTGCCACACTAAAGATTAGCAAAGGCAAAAAGATAATCAGGAAGGTAGCGTCAGCTGATAATAATTATAGTAGTAATATAGCATTTACATAGTGCTTTAAGATCTTCAAAGCACTTTAAAAATTTGGTCTCATTTGATCCACACAATAACCCTTATGTATCAAAATCTATTGCAGAAGGTGAAGAGGTAGAAAAATTCTACAATGAACTAGATCCTCCAGAGCAAGTCAATATATACTTTTGATACTTAGCAACTTCAAGACAAAGGTTGGCATAAGGGAAATGGTAAAATAAAATAAAAAATGAATAGGATAATGACTTATGTTTGAGAAATAAAAGAGGCCAAAGTCTTACAGACTCTTCAGAAGCCATAAAACCTTATACCGTATCATGAATACTTTAAATTTAATTCAGCAAATATTTATTAAATGTCTATTCTATGTAAGACATTCTACTAGGTAAAAATCAAAAACAGTATCTTCTGAGAGAGCTTACATTCTGAGTGAAATATGATATTAAAAAATACAAATATACACATGAAAAATTTGAGGAAGAAGACAGAATTAACAAAGATTTGGAATCATGAAAGACTTCCTGGAGGCGGTGGCACCTGAGCTGAACCTTGAAGGAAGCTGAGGGCATGAATATGGGACAGTGAGTAATTTAGTTTAAGTGGAATTTTGAATGTTTGAAATGAAACCAGAATGCTAGGTTGGTTGCAGATCATGATAGATTTAGGATTTTATATGCCATAACTAATGTGGAACCACTAAAAGTTTTTGAAAAGGGGAATTATTTTAACTGAACAGTTTGTTAGGAAGATTACATGAGCAGTGGTATAAACAATGAATTGAAATGGGACAAGACCAGTTAATAGGCTATTACAATAGTCCATTTGAAGGTTGATGAGGACCTGAACTTGGGTCGAGGCAGTGGTAGGCACTTAATTAATGTTTGTGGGAACTGAACAGAATTGATTCTATGTCAAGAAATCAGGATAAAAACCATGTTGAAAACTTTATAAGTTGTAAGAAATGAGAGATACACAAGAACTGGCAGGGCAAAAAAGAGTCATTACTTGAGTTGACTGTATAATCAAAATTTGTGGCATAGCTCGCGAGATGCTTTACGATGGGATTTGGCTGTACATCTAATATTATTGTCTAGTTCTAAGAATTAAGCACTCAGTTCTCAGATCAAAACCAAAATAGTGAAATCTTACAGAAAATAGTCATTTTCCATTTGAAGAACTCAACTTTATACTAAGTTCTTTCAACCTGATCTTACTAAACCAGAACTGCCTCTTTTCTTATTCACTTTTTAAAATGCAAAATGAAAGAGATTAGTTTTAAGTAATAAACTGGTTTTTATCCACATACCCATAACAATCATGTCCTCTCAATCATGGTATTTTTAGTGTTTGAGAATCAAAAGCAATGATTATTTACATTGAAAACAAAAAGAAAAAGAAATGAACATTCCCTGTTTTGTTTTTTGACAATATGACTAAAGATCACATTTCTATAATAAGAATTGGGAAAAAGAAACACAGTGTAATAGGTAAAGAACACATTTGCTGTTTTTATTGGTGCCTTTAGGGCAGTAATACTGAAAAAGGGGAATGCAAAAAAACAAAAACAAAAACAAACAAAAACAGGATGGTGGCAACCCACATCTTTTTTTTTAAGAGTACATAAACTCCGATTTTCTTTTTATTGTGGCATGAATGATAACATAAAACCAAAAACATGAAAATATACAACTTATATTACACTATGTGTTATGAACAAAATATAAATCTATAACTCTATGTTATATTTACATAATTATTTCTCTTATTAAATTTCAAGTGAGATGGTAGGTTGCACATACTTTGTTTTAAGCTCCAGGCATTTGATTGTCTCTCTCTCTTTTTTTCCTTTTCACTTGTAAAATTCAAACCGTAAGAAGGACCAAGAGCTTTAGAGCCAATGGAGCTATATAAATACTGTTTTAGTGAACCAGTGACAGAAACACTGGGGAGGATAGAAATCAATCAGTAGAAAACCCAACATGACATCATCTTCAGTCTGCGAAACTGACAGAAGAAAATTTTTAAATGTAAATACTCTAGAAGCCAAGCTAAACACATACCCATGCCCTATAAGATAAGGAGCTACTTGAATTCACTTTAAGTGGACTTATTTTTTCCTTGCAAAACTGTAGTTTTTATTTTGTCAGTAACTCGGTAGACCAATATTTCATAAATCTACACATGTGAATATAGTATGTAATTCTTTAGTTACAAGTGGACAATCCACCTAGTAGAATGGGTGAAAGTGTAACTATTTTTGTTATTTAAAATGTGATATGAGAGGCTTCCTCAGGGACAAATAACTGCTCATGTCTTTGGATTAAGAAAAAAAAAACATGAAAATGGAATATAAAAAAGTTGAAGACAATTTACTTTTTAATAATGATTTAAGTAAAGAAAAATTCTATGCATAAACCAAATCTTTGAATTTATGTCATGAAAGAAAGGCATTCTTTCATATTTATTTGTTGTAAGACCATTTGGTCACCCAACTAATTATATATTAGAACAATAGTTATTATTCTTTCTGGGGCCTGATTACATTGCTGTTAAATTCAGATGCTAAATGTATTTAAAAATTTGTTTGACTAACTTAAGGCATGAATGTATTGAGAAAAGGTTTATATTTCATTCCATTGAGGTAACCAGCCAAATTATTAACAGCTTAAATATAAGCAACTTTAATCCACTTTCTCCAGTGCTTGTCTCTTAAATATTCACCAAATGTATTCCATTGAACTGCTGCCATAGGGAGGAGTGTGTGTGGACACAAGAGGAATAGTGAAAGGGACCAAGAATAGAGATGCCAGATTAAGATATAGACTAATACCTTTGTTGTCTATTTTAGATGAAAACTACCTTCTTTTCCTCCAGCTTGTCTATCATGGGTACCATGGAGCACAAACAAAAGCAAGGAGAAAAATAAGGCTTTATGACATTACAGTATTGTCAACCAATCAAATGTAGAAAAGGCAATGAGTTAACATAGTAACCTATAAACTTTAAATCATTTTATAAATTAGCATAATTTTTTAAATAATAAGGGAAAACTGGAATAGAAAGTGCCATCCCATAAGTCAAATGGCAGAGGTGAGGAATATGATATAGGGTTGCTGGCTTGCTTTATGCTCTGGACTACACTTGTTTTGTCTTTCTGGCACACATCTTATTTAATAACATTTATTTCTGAGTTTAAAATTAAAGTTTTGTTAAAGTTCACAATGAACAACCCAGAGTAGAAGATGTGGCCTTCTCCTTCAGGGAGAAAAAAAAAAAGGTTTTGTCATTTATTCACAAGGGTGTCACAATTGGCTCTAACCATGAATGCCTTGGTGGCCCCTACCTGGAGCTAAAACAAAGTATCCTTGTAGCCCAAAGTCACAAAATTAAAACAAAGCATATTTCTAACATGGTGGAAAATAAGCATCCAGCAAACGTGAGAGGTGAACCCACATAAGTCAGAAATAATTTGTTCACAAAGACAGGGAACAAATTTTTAAAAATCTGTTTTCACATTGTACTTAATAATGATATAAAAACAAGTGTCTAGTTTTTCCTTATCCAAACAGAGTGCTTAAAAAAAAAAAGAAACAAAACAAAACAAAAAATTGGCTCTAGATGACTGTGGTAATTAAATAACTAAAATGAGTGATGAGAGAGCAGAAGTTAATTAAGATTGAACACAACACTCCCATTAATTCACTCCTTCATAATAAACATCAGAACTTGACATCGCTGAGGCCAAAATTTTTTTAAAAGGGAGGGAAAAAAGATGTTGGGATAAGTGAGTTTTTTGTATATATATTTTATATATTTATATATATATATAGTTTTTTGTACTATATATGTAAAAAGTTGGAGAAGGGAAATTAGCTTTAAATATCTTAACAGCTTTGTTGGCTGCATTTCCAATTCAGAATAGAATAAAATAGAATAGGGGAAATAAAATAAATTATACATAATTTACTAATCTGGGAACAGCTGACCATTATCATCATCATCATCATCATCATCACAATACTAGCAAGAAGAGTCAGTTCAACTGAAATATACAGTCATCAAATACAAACAGAAGAACAAAGGAAACAAAATCTCTGACATGCAGGATATGAATAGCTCCTCCAAGCAGAACCCCAGAGCAAGTCTTTTGAGAGAGAGAAAAAATGAAAAGGATATTTTGTTCCTATTCAGAGGTATAAATCCAAATTGGTGGGGCTGGGAGTATAGGTCAGGAAGTGGCGGGGTTGAGTAAAAAGATGGAGTGAATAACATCACACATCCAAATTACTGGTTGGTATACTGTCCTGTTTCATGACCATTGTTGGCAATTTCCTTGGAAAGTCTGCATTTATTTGCAAAGGCCTCACACTTTTAGTGGCCCTTTGGCAAGCAAAAAAATAAATAAATAAAGCAATCATCACCTGTTGTCTCTCTATGTGCACACACCCTGCCTCAGGAGAATATCTTTAGAGGACGTTTTTAGCAAAGGCAAGTTCAGCAGACAATGGTGGCTAGAGCTCAGATATTATCAATTTACTTTGGCTATAGTTGCTTTTTAATTGAATCCTGCTGTCTACTATGTGAAAATATTTGTTATTTTCATCATCGTGAAATACAAAGAGACTCTATCTCATCACAAAGAAAAATGGGGGGAAAAATTTACACAACACAACACCTTAAAAAAATCACCAGATCCAATTCCTGGTTAGAAAAGAATGGAATGTTGAAGAAAAATGCTTACTCAATTTCTGCCAAAAGGCCAGACTTACTCATAATCATACAGGTCAAAGGATCTTAGCAAAAACAAAATGAAACAAAACCCTCAAATAGCCAAAGGTTAGTGAAACTAATCATCAAAGGGAAAAAGGCATCTGCAAACAGGTTGTGTATGGTTAGTGGCTTCTGTGTTATACATGCACACTTCTGTTAAATAGGACCACCAGATCCATCCAATGAAGATAATATTAGAAGTTTAAAAACATAATTTCTGAGCCCCATACTTGATTAAGTTGTCATTTGAAGTGCAAATTAAAGGTCAAAGTTACTTCCAGACCAGTCACTTAGAGGATGTGGGATTTCATCCCCAGATGTGGGTTTTACTCACAATGGTCCAATATTATTCTTATTAGTACCATAAACATACACACATACACACAAAAATCCAAGGTCAGAAAATATTTTTCTCTAAATTTTTTTTTATGTCTCTCTTTCTCTCTCTCTCTCTTTTCACCTGAGAACGGCACCTACAGTTTCCAAAAAAAAAAAAAAATTCAAATCTCACCAGCTGCTGGTATATTAGGTTCTTTAAGGGATTGTCTAAGACATAACACTGTCCTAACTGAGAAAGAACAGAAAACAAACCAAAAAAATGAACTAGTTCAACACTTCAGTACAAATTTGGCACTTGCTCAAAGACGCAGTGTGGTGTGCAATAGATGAACCAAGTCCTCGATGAAGAAAATAATTGCCTATTGGGTATCAGATGGCAGAAAAATAAAAATAAAAAAAAACAGGCTCTCTTTCCCTCTTCCCCTTTCATACACTTCCACCCCTAAAATATGCAAAGGTATAGAGATGGAGACAGTGGAAGGGAGTAAAGAGAAGTTTATCTTTCTTTTTTTTTCTGTCAGGTGCATTACCAAAACAAAACAAAAAAAAATTATTATTTTTTTAAACTGTAGCACAAAACAACAAAACACATTCACAAGCCACTTGTTGGCACTGTGTACCTGAGTGAGAATTTCTAGAACATTGTAGAACAAACAGCCATAAAGTTTATTTAAAAAAAAAAAAGAGTTGACGGGTAAGACTTCAGTGCTTGGATATAGCAGCTGAATTACTGGCATTATTTTACCCATAGCTTATTTCAATCTCTTGTTGTTGATATTGTTGCTGTTTTATTTTTTCTCCTTCCAAAGCCTTTTGATGCAGGCTGAGGTCTATTAGTCAGCTGATGTCCCAACTAGTTAAGACTAACAGTTAAAATAACAGTCAGTGTATGAGAAAGTTAATGTGCTTGGCCGCTGGTAGGGATGAACCAGCTGGGGCTTCGTCGGGCCCCCTAGGGTCACCACGCTCGTCGGACTCTTATCAGTTGGCTTGCCCAGCAATATGGTTCTCACTGTCACTCCCGTAGTCCACGTCTGGGTCATCCTCTTCTTCATCATACTCATCATAGATTTCTCCATTGATATCATCGGCCTGCATTTCTTCCTTGATGTGCGGCTCCTCTCCTTTTACACCATAAGTGCTTTGGATCACAGGCATCCCAGGTTCTGGGCTGCTGGACACACTCGAATGCTCTGAGGGCAGGTGAGGGGAGGGCATTCCTGCCATGGCAATTGCTCCAGGATAGACAACACCAGCCGTAGCAATTGGGATCTGTGCTTGTTGCCTATATTTGGAAATAGAAGAAGAGAATTTGGGTACTTCAGAAGCGGTGGTAAACTTACCCATCTCAAACCAATAACATTTTGGGCATCAGTGTCTGATTTCAAGAAACAGCCAACATGATCATACCTATTTTATGCCCTCTTATAGCAAATTTACCCCCATTTCTGAACCTATGGTCATATAGACAATATAGGGCTTGAATCTACTCCATGATTCAAATATAGAGGTGACAGAATTTTGATTGACAAATGTGATTAACAAGGAAGTGGAAAGAACCCAAAATTGAGACTAAAACAATGTAGCTATCCCCATTAGAGTCTGGGGGCAACTGTAATGAGAGGGTGTAGTGCCAATGCAATATTTACCACACCCATGATCACAATCAAGACTATGATTATAAATATTGCATGATATTCTGCTTCCTGTGGGTTTTGCTGCACCCTTCAGCAAATTCCCTCCATCACAGACTCCATGTGATTGCATTCAGCCTGTTAGGGGGTAGAGTTTACTTTCAAAGCAGGGGAGGTCTTCAAACTCCCCGCAGGTCTATTAAGGGTCAGGGAAGATCTTCAAATTCCCATTCTCATTATAGAGGGACAAGGAGATTTACAGTAAGGATAGGTAATAATCAATAGTTTACCCTTGACTAATTCATTCATTTATGTTCAACTATTCCATGTATGGCATTTTTCCAGGAACTGGCAAACATTAAGCTGGGTACTTCTTCACAGTGTTGGAGGCAGTAAAGAGAACCTTTTTTTCAAAAATGGAGGAGTATAGGGAAGATGTGAAAATACTTTTTATTTCTTGAATTCCAGCCATGCTAGGCCCAGGATTTATTGTTCCAAGAAGTTTGAGTGTCCTTAAATCCTCAGTTTTTTAAACATATGCACTTGCTATTTCCATATCATATGAGATGGTATGTATATTCCATTATACTAGTACCATTATGGGAAACACATTGTAATGTCACCGTTCTTTTTATCTAGATTCAGAAGTCTTAGCGTATGAGACAGAGTTGGAAACTCCTAAAATGAACATCATCTATTAAGAATGGAAATCTTCTCTGTCCCACAGCTTCACTGTTCCTTGAGTATAATCCTTATGCTAAATACAAATATTCTGAAAGAGTACATATTTGGTTTGAATCATATGTTACAGTTTATGATTTCCTCTTTTTCATCTAAACATTCATTCTTCACCTAGTCAAGTGTTTCCTTATGTCTGAAAGCAGCTTCATGGCACATTGACCTCAAGCGAACTATTACTTCTTGTTTCAAGAAGTATAGTTATTCATCTTATTAAAGATTGCAAGTAACAGAATTTGATTTAATGAACCAAAGAAGCTACTAAAATTTGGAATTTGATTTATAAATCTAGTAGCTTGTCCTTGTTTTTGCAAATTTGAAACATTTTAGTTGAAGTTCTTGTTTTTAGAATGTTAAGTAAGCTAATACAAGTCAAATTTCAGTTTAAAGAATTTGATGACTTTTCATATAAATTAATTTATTTTAATAAATGAATACTTTGCTAATTTAGAAGTACTATACAAATGTTTGCTATTATTATTAGGAATAAGGACAGGATCTGTAATTCCCTTGATAAAGGAAGGTCCCAGATGCAGAAACTTCCTTAACTATCCAAAATGGTACATTTTCTGCAATGCAGTGTTGTTAAAGCCGTAAGAAATTGAAAGGCTTGTCCAGGGTCACATAGCCAGTATATACCAGAGGCAGGACTTGAACTCAGGCATTCCTTATTTCAAGGATAGTTCCCTATCCATTACTCCATCCAGCCCATTATTATTTTTAATTTTTTTTCACTGTCTCTAGGGGACTTGGTTGGCAGTTTTCAAATACCCTTCTACTTAGGTTGTCTGCATACTCGTATTAAAATGTTATGTTGTTACTAATCAAGTGAGTTTGGTATACCACTAAGTGTAATAAATATAAAGGCTTTTTCCCAATTTAGAAGAAAAAATAACGAATGAACCATACCCAACATTAAAATATTGCCTCATCTCTTGACGTCTGTTCCGCATAATTGCTTTATATTCACCAATCCTCAATTTTTTTCCATCTACGAGGCAGGTTCGCTTTGGCCTGGGCTTATACTTATAGTCAGGATATTTTTCCAGGTGCTGCTTGCTAAGTCGAGCCTGTTCTTCATAGTATGGCTGTTTTTCTAGGTTTGTCATTGCTTTCCAGCGAGAGCCTATAAAAAAAGCAGTTAGCATATTCTAACTTGGGCATCTGAAAACATCCTAAAAAAGAAAAGCATTCAGAAAAAAATGTAAATCTGGGGCTACAATATTGGTCAAAATTTGGGTATTAATAAATGGGTTTGACTTGTAGGTATAAAGTGTAAATCCTACTACTTTAAGAAGAGAGGCTTTGACTGAGTTTTTGGGATGCTACAGATGTGATGATAATTAATTTATAGTCCTATTTTTTTTGCTTATTTCATATCAGTAATTAAATCAAATTCCCCAGCAAAATATTAAAACTCTGATGTGCTCTTATAGCACACAACTAATTTGAATAGAAACATGCTTCATTTTGACATTGAATTCTGATATAATGTAAAAATCCTTTTATGTTTCATCATGCATTTCGATTGAATAGCTCAAAGGACTAGTTATTCCTTCCTTCATCTATGATACTCAGTTTACAGGCTGTAGGAGACAAGAAGGAAACAAGGAGGAACAACATGTGATCCCTGCTTTCAAGAAGCTTCTATTCTAGCGAGGAAAGAAATGACATGTGCCCAAACAAATAAAAGACAAAAAGAGGGGAATAAATAAGGGCACAAAGCAGATTTAGAGGAAGGAGACATCACGTTTCACCCTGTGTGATAATGCAAGACATTATGGGGGAAAATTATGTTGATTCTTGAAGAACAGGTAAGATTTAGATGGTAAGGGGGAAATAAGGTGCAAGAAAAAAGAAATTCAAGGTGTAAGGAATAGTCTAAACAAAGGTAAGGGGATAGAACATTCCAGGAAATGTTGGGAAATGAGATGTCCAGTTAGCTAAAGCATAGTTACGTGAAGGGAAGAAATGTCAGAGAAGTCTAATGGTATCTTTTGGCACCTTAGAGATTGATCGTCATTAAGCTGCCTATTGTGTTTTTAGACAGTTCTAACTTTTAGGAAATTTTCCTTCAAGTTGAACTAAAATCTGTTACCCATTGGTCCTAGTTCTGCTCTCTAGATCTACAAAGAATACATTTTCAATATGTTAATCTTTATTTGAATGGGGACATATTATCTCTTTTAAGTCTTCTCTTTTCAAAGAGAAACACTCCAAATATGATCCAAATGTAATGAGATATTGGCCAGTGAAAGTCCAGTCCTTATGAGCATGTGCAATCATTCTGCATAGTATAATTCACCATGTGGACTTTGGAGCATGTGCAGGTATGCTTTGACTAGTTCCTGTAAAATTACTGTGGGTCAAAAAGAGGCCTTTTGATTAATCACAGCCCAAGAAGAAAGGAGATAAAGGCTTCTTTCTTTACCCAGAGGATTGTACTATTTCATCCTCCTTACTTGAATGCAGCCAAGGAGAGAGAGGGATTGATATGGCTGGTTATTGTCTTGGGTATGCACCCTGAATTTTGGTCTAGCAGCCAATCAAAAGGTTCCTCTTTGTCACACAGTAAACAGAAAACAATCACAGAATATCTGTACGTGTTCCAAAGTCCACATGACATATTTCATCAGGAAAAACATGCTGTGCCAGCTTATAAGGACAGGGCATTTTTACTGTATGGTCCTGCAGGATAAACAAAAATTCACTAAATATTTACTAAGCACATACAATGTGCAAAAATTACTGTTGTTTCTTTAAACTCCATGAGTCAGTTTTAAGTTCCCCAGCCAACAGGCTGAGACTCCTTTGGATATGCTCCATGTTAATAAAGCACATCCAGAATTCCAGATGTGATTTGATGAAAGCAGAGCAATCATCTCCATCATTCTGTGCCTTCTCATCCCATTAATATAGCCCAAATTAGCATTAAAGGAACAATAGAGAAGTTTGTTGTAGTCATTTGCTTCAAAGTCAGGAAGCTCTGGATTCCAACCCTTGGGCAACCTTTTTTCCCCCCAGAATTTATTTATTTATTTATTTTTAGTGCCCAACATTCATTTCCACAAGATTTTGAGCTCCACATTTTCTCCCCATCCCTCCCCTTATACCCTCCCCAAGATGACAAGCATATCGATTACTCCTCCCCTCAGTTTGCCCTCTCATATATCCTCCCCCCATTCCTCCCCTTATCCTCTTCCCCCTTACTTTCTTGTAGGGCAAGATGGATTTCTATACCCCATTGCCTGTATCTCTTTTTTGGGGGGCGACTTTCTAATCTAAGTCTTTACATTGCAGAGTTTGTGCCAATCTTCATTGATGAAGGGAGTTTCACCACTAGAAGTTCACAACACCAATAAAAACACAAATTTGGTCCAAAAAAGAGATAGGATTAGTGTTTTTGAGAGTCATGCCATAATGAACCTACTTAACAGCTATAAGTCTTTCTCACATACATTTCTTTTTAGCTATGCCTGTTGTTCACTTAGTTTTCTGTCATGTCCGACTCTCTGTGACCTCACTTGGGGTTTTCTTGGCAAAGATGCTGGAGTGGTTTGCCACTTCCTTCTCCAGTTCATTTTACAGATAAGGAAACTGAGACAAACAAGGTTAAGTGATTTGCCCAGGGTCACCACAGGTTCTAAGTAGCTGAGACCAGATTTGAACTCAGATCTTCCTGATTCTAGGACCATTGCTTCCTAGTTGCCCAGTTGGAGAACCAAAACCTCAAATAGGGTCATAGAGAGTTGGAGATAACTGAAAACGACTGAACAACAACATGTGCCAACAGTGTGCTAAATACTGAAGCTACAAAGAAAGGTAAAAGCCAGTTCCTGTCCTCTAGGAATTCACATCTAATGGAGGACAGAGCATGTAAACATTTTGTGCAAACAAGCTTTATGTAGAATAAATATGAAAAATCAACAGAAGGAAGGCACTAAAATTAGGAGAGCTTAGGAGAGGCTTCCAGAAGAAAGTAGAATTTTAGCTGGTACTTGAAGGTAGCCAGGAGGCAGAGATGAGGAGGTAAAGCATTCTGGGCAGTAGGGATGGGAAGTTAGAATGTATTCTGTTCCAGGAACAATAAAGAGGCCAGTGTTACTAGATCAAAAATATTTGGCGGGAGGGAGTCCAATGTGTGAGTCTGGGTTCAGCCAGTCAGATATACAGAATATGTAGCATAGCCACCTAAAATGTATATATGGTCACAGACACACAGACACACACAGACACACACACACACAGACACACACACACACAGACACACAGACACACACACACACACGCACACACACACGCACACACACACACACACACACACACACCCTAAAGCCATCATTTCAATTAAATATGCCTACTTTCCTTCTCAAAGTTCTGCTCCTATATCTGATAATGGTATGGATATGTTTCTGTGAGATGTGAGAAGTACAGGCTTTGGCAAGGTCTATGGTGCTGGGAATACTCTGAGCAAGTAACCAGTAATAGGACCCCCATCTTGCTGATGATAGAGAAGTTTCTCATCATTAGTCTGGACACTTGTTGGTTATTTCTTTGGTTGTGGTGACCCATGAAACAATGAAAAAAATGCCTCTTCATGAAGGAACACTGCATAGATCAGGCAGACATAAATAAGTTGTGATTTATTAACAGGAAAATGATGAGATCACAAATCTATTTGAGTACTGGATTATGTCTACATTAAAATTCTATTTAAATATTCACCTATTTATAAATTATAGGCATTGCTAATATATTTATTATAATAAATATATTTATATATTACTAAATATATTTCTGTATAATACTATACATTTATTATGTATTTTAACAACAAATGTATATTAAATGCAATAAATATATAATATATTTATTATACAATGACTAAATAAAAAGTGAGAGAAATGAGCATGATGGGGTGTGTGTGTGTATTTGGTCATTTTTCAGTCATGTCTGACTCTTTATGACATCATTTGGGGTTTTCTTGACAAAGACACAGGAGTGGTTTGCCATTTCCTCCTCCAGATACATAACTTTAATAGTTTTTATTAGTTTCGAAGTAAAATTTCAACTTGAGTTAGCATATAATAATAGAGACAGGGACTGCACCTGTAATGTCATGGGCATAAGGAACTCCCAAATGAGGAAACTTCCTCCAGGTGGCAGCAGCAGGAGTTCTCTCTGGAAGACAAACCCCAGTTCCCAGGTACCACTTCTGAGTTCATAGATAAGCTAACTAGATCAACCAGAGAATATTTTCTGGCACCCTCCACCCTCGGCTCTCCCTGCCCCTTTTCCTCTAATTCAGTTCTAGTTTGGCTAAAACAAATAAAATAAAATAAAATAAAATAAAATAAAATAAAAATACAAAAAAAAACTTCTTGGGAGTTTTTTATTTTTTGCTAAATCATTTCAGTAAATTTTCCATGCAAGTTATATTTCTTGATTCTGCTGATACTGTTATGTTTATATTATAGCTCATATGGGGGAATCAGCTCATTTGCAGATAGGCATACCTATCTGCAAGTGATTAGTGTAGCCCTGCACAAATTTGAAAAAACCATTTAGGGTATTCTAAAACCATTAGGTATATTAGCTTGGAGGAGATAAACAGAATCAACTGAAGAAAAGCCCAGCCCACCTAGGAACTAATACTGTTGCTTTTGTTTGGCTTCCAGAATCATCAAAGCAAAGTTCATAAAGCTTGTTTATTCTGCTTATCTCAAGTGATAGGTAACCTCACTTTGTATTGTTAATAGCCATCTTTCCAAGATGCCTGTTTGTAAATGGGTACATTTAGTCTAGGTAATATGGCCTGAAACCATGCGGAGAAAAGGAAAATAACTATCCCTTTACCATAATTTCCTGTTAGAAATATACATATATGTATATATACATATATATGCCTAGATACTCATGTGTTATGTAGATTTATAGATGTACATAGTTCTGATTTAGAAAAACAACTCCATAAAAATCAGCCTCATTGTATGAAAGCTTATGCCTGGAGGATGCATTTATTTTATTCTTTCTATAGTTAAAAACCTCAATAGCATACTTTTTGATTTATTATTGCTTTTATATATCTATTGCTACAAGTATCATCAATATGAATCCTGCTGGTCAGGTCACATTCTCTGGATAGCTAATGCTAAACTCTTAAAGTCTCATTATCTAGCTCAATCATGGAGTATTCTCCAGATAAACACAAAAAATAATGTCCTTATGATCATTTTCAAAGCTAGTACTCCAAGGATACCAAATTATAGAATATTTTTGGAATAGGTCTACTTTGTTTGGAATCTTTTGTGCAAGGATCCTAGTATTTTGAAATGTTATAATTGTAAGGATTTATACAGATTTGGTTCAATACTGGGTCCATCTCATAAAT
This sequence comes from Petaurus breviceps papuanus, assembly GCF_028583685.1. Lineage (NCBI taxonomy): Eukaryota > Metazoa > Chordata > Mammalia > Diprotodontia > Petauridae > Petaurus > Petaurus breviceps. The sequence goes on from NW_027186546.1 coordinate 2,046,871, forward strand.
CCTCCTGATAATAACCTCCTTCCCACCCCCCCACCCCCCAAAAAAACCCCACAACAACAAGAAAATGTTTAGCTGAAACAATAAGCTTTAGAGTATCTTTTATGGTAACAAAGAATAGAAAGCAAAGTAAATGTCCATCAGTTTGGGAATGGCTAAAAAATCCTATATGTGAATACAGCATGTTTGTACAGTAAAATATTACTGTAAGCTCTTAATAAATGCTAGTTGACTGTTATAAAAGTCAAAATTCAGGTTTAAGTTATGTTCCATGCTAAAGTGGAGGTGATGAAGACACTATTAAAATAATTTTTGTACAGCAACTTTGCTGTCCACATAGAACTGCTCACTGCAGTTCAGAGATGAATGTAAACAACCAGCTCACAGCCACCGAATTTAAAAGAAATCATACTATGCCTATAGAAAATCAGGCTTTGGGTATGGAACAAATGTAACCTATTGTGTTGCCACTGCATTTCCTATTAGTTTGGTTTTCCTTGAAATGTGCTCAAACTTTTCTGTCAAATTTAAATCTTAAAAGTAAATCCTTGGTTTTCTTCTTCCTTAATGAAGGCAGCACCTGCATTACAAGCATGTTTGTTCACCTCAAGAAAAACAGATGTTGCATATAGGCTCGGTCATGACACATAACTAAATAATACAAAACTACGTTTTTTTTTTAAACTCATTACTATAAGGAATTTTTTTAAAATAGGAAGATTTCTGTGATCTTGGAGTAAAAAAAATGAGAACTATAAGAATATACAGATGATGACTACAACAATGAAAACATGAAAAGATAATTAAAGGGAAGCTTTAATTGGAAAACCATCGATGGTTCTAAAGAACAGACAACAAAACCTCTCTCCTTCACAGCAGAGATATAAAGGGCTGCTAGGGCAGAAGCTTCTCTCTTAGAAATTTCTCTTCTTATAGTTCTTGTTACTGTAAAGTTAGACTAGATCCAATATTTCTTAGGATTGTTGTGCCAAAGTATCTGATGCAGAGATTCCAAGTTCTCATTGTTAGTGGATAACCCACTTAGAGAAGTTGACAATCCAGTTTTCAAATGGAGACATGACTTTGCATAATGTTAGACTATGGCATGTGGCTCTAGAATGAAAAGCTAGCAAACAAAATGCATACTATTTATCTTGTGTCCCATGCATATTTGAGTCATGACGTGACATGATAAATGAATATATCCATTATAAATGAGTATGTTTGATAGATAAACCCAAGAACTTTTGTATTTTTAATTCAGAGTACATATTGAAAAATTTATTCACCAAAGCAGTAGATATGACTTCCAAAAAGTCATCCAGAAAGAAATTAAAGAAATTACGAAGGAATTAGAAGTTTAAAAATTAAATATGTAGATCACAACCTGAAATCAGGGTTGTGTTCAAGAGTTGGCTCTGATACTTATTAGCTGTGTGATCATGGGAAATTCAGGTAAGCCTTCCTAACTTTAGTGCTCTAGAATGCAAAAAATGAGGGTAATAATTTTGGTACTATATGCCTCACAGGGTTGTTATAAAGAAAGTTTTACAAATGTAAAACACTGAGGCATTATTATTGCTGTTATCTTCTGTGGAACATTTCACATTTAATTGTGTTTCTAATTTCATAGTTTACAAATTCATCAGATTTTTATGTTGTCTCCCACAAGAATGATGCAGTAATTATTTTCTATTGATTATTACTTTACTTTGTCTCAAGCATTGTATTTTCCAGCCAAACTGGCCTCTTTGCTTTCCCACACATGACATTGTTTTCTGCCTCTGTCCTTCTGAACAAGCTATTTTCCATTAGATCTTAACTCAAGGATCAAATCCTACAGGAGACCTTTAATGACTTCTCCAATGTCTAATGCTTTTTCCAGACTCCTTCAAAAGAAATTACTTTGTATTTGCTCTATATGTACCTAATACATACTTATCTATATCTATTTCTCTATACATCCATGCTAATGGAATATAAATTCCTTAAGTGAAGAGAATTTTTCCTTTTTTTCAGTCCTTGCATATATTTCCAATAACATAGTAGGTGCGTAATAAATTCTTGTTGAATTGAATTATTAGTGGTAGTAAATGCCTATTATGTTAATTTCTTTTTTTGGATTGGATGTATAGTCTTGTGGATGGCTCACATGGTGTGATTATCTCCACTTTATACACGTGAAATAATTTTTTTCAAAAGACATTGTTGATACTATGGCAAAAATTCAAGATTTCTGACAGTCTGGTCTGTGTTTATTCCATTAGAATATACTGGTACTAAATGTTTTATTCTAAGTTCTTTAAGGAAGCTTCAAAGGCAAGTATCATCATTTCAGCGTGTTCTATCCTTTGATTTCTCTTGTTAAAAATAGCATTTGTCATATTGTAAAGAAATGTGTTTTGCTTCAGAAGCCCAATTCTTGTAAAAATAAAAAGGTTGATTATCATTGATAGGTATTTCAACATAATTTTTATGATAGATATAAATAGAGTAATTTTTTGATGTATTTAATACAGAATAACTAGAAAGTAGATTTTTTTTCCTGGATGTTTTCATATCAGAGTAGATTTCCATAGTCTGTGTATACAAAAAGCCAAATCATTCTAACTGAGTATATTTTTTGTGTATTATTTACATGATACCCTAAATTTTTACTCTGATGATATGTACTTGTAGATTAACTGATAAAAATAGAGTCTTCACAAATATATTACTTCAGTGTAGCATCCATGTAGAACACTACATGACTGGAAACTTGAGAGGGTATTATTCTAGTAACTAAAAAATTGCAAGGCAACACAACTAATCAAGGTAAAGTAAAGTACACATAAGGAAAAGCATACTATACTGAAACATAGTCATTATAATGCAAATAGATTTGTAATCATAACCTACTGGTTATTATTTCTACCAAATTTCATTAGGTCCTCATAGTGAGCTTGTGAGCTGGGCAGGAAAGGTCTTATAATCCCCAATTTACAGATGATGAAAGAGGTTTTTGAGAAATTATGACTTTCCTAAGGAAACAAGACTATTAAATAGTAGAAGCTTGAAGAAGAACCTTTCTTCTGACTCTTAGTCCAGTAATCTTTCTATATCTACTGCATATAATTCTTGGCTTCAAAAGCAAGTCACTAGGCATTTTTACAATGAAGTTTGCTACTTTTGCAAATGCTGATTAAAGATTACTAGTATATTTAGGAAGTGAGGAACATAAAAGAAGGATTGGGCCTTTGGGGGTAAAAGATGGCAATTATATACCTTGGCATTACAGCTTTCCAAAGAGGAAAGAAGTCATTCTTTCTTGCATACATGGAAAATGATAGCAACAGTATGGTTACTAGTGATTTTAAATACCATACTGTACTTAGGAAGTTTCTAAATGTTTATTATCTAACCATCAGGCAATCTCTAAAATGTGTAGCTCAGTTTAGTTACCTACAAAAATATTTAAAATCTTTTTTCTCTGTCCCATAAGGTTATTGCAAGATATTTGAATCTTTTCATTATTAATCACAAATTAAAATCTGAGAAATACCCTTTGGAGAGAGGTGATTGCACAAAGAAATTGCTATCTTCCAAGTATGAACTTCATTTATAAAGAAAACTAAAATCACATAAACTTTTAGAACAAAAAAAAAAAGGATTTTCAATATCAGCTATTCAGAAATGATTCAGACAATGCCAGGCACCTTTGAAATATCCCAGGAAGCACGTTGCTATACATTTAGATGTAATTTGTATATCGGGGAAAAATAGGAGAACAAAATAACAAAATTACTTGATAATGACAAGTACAACCTTTGTCACCTCTTTGGCATCCTGGGATATAGTTTTGGTAACCAACTACATTGACAACATGCCTTGGTGCCAGGAAATGATTCCTGGGAATTTTTATGGGTATGACTAGTCCCAAAGTACTTTAAATATAACTATGAAATAAATGCAGACATTTTCAAAATCACATAGTATAATGGGGTAAATTTCTGCTAACTATATAAGTCATATTTCTGTTTTTTTGGTCACGCTATACTTCATATTTTCTAAATATCCCTTGAAAAACATTGACCCATTCCCAGCTATTTTCAGTGGAAACAAAATTCCTGTGACCCCTGCACAAAGCTTTGGTACAATTCCCTCCAAACAAACCAAGAATGGATGGTGAAAAAGCCATTTTAGATACCTCACAAAGAGATGAAAATACCTACTTGATCTGGGAGTCTCTAGTTACTCACCCTGGGCCAGTTAAGAGGGACCTGCTGATTTCAAAAGATTGGTCTTTTGCAATCAAAAGGAGACCTTTGAAATATGTTTGTCAAGGAGGACATTCGGGTATTTCTCTTGATTGCAAAGGAAGAAGGTTCAAACCAGGAAATAATATTTGATGTTCAAAATAAAGGAAACATCTCACATTGTCTTAAAGAGCCCCCTTTTCCTCCTAAAGCTGACAACAAAACAAGGAAGAGCTAGGACTGAGCTACACTGTCTGTCACCTCTATGGGGTCTGTAATGAATTTGCACATTTTACTCCAACTACTGTATGTCTAATCAAAAAAAGATGTCCCTGTATCCCCCTGATCTAGCGCCAAACAGTAAAAGGTGATTCCTTATGTTAACAATTTCAGCAGAATGGCTTATTAAAACCAGATTTTAGGGTATTATAAAATGCTTAGAAGCCCTTTAAAATGTCAACTAGGATCCCCAGAGACCACGTAAAATGTCAACCCAGCTCAAGCGCCTGTTTTAAGCAGAATGAATTAGCAGCGTGCTGTCGGAGGTTGTTATCCAAAACAATCAAGCTCTCTTTGTACTTTCTATATGAAATGGGCCACTCACTCAGAATAATCTTGTAGATTTCCATAGATGACTTATTTATTTAGGACTAAATATTGAGGCCATCCCCTCTATAGAGACCCTTGTTAATCTGCTTTGTATATAAATGGTATCTCTGTAATTAACCCTCAAAAACTACTAAATTTAGGCGATATCCTTTTCTTATTCTATGAAAGGGTATCTGACATGACTAAACTATTCTACTGAAATTATAGTATGCCCTATTTAAAATATATATATATATATATATATATATATATATATATATATATATATAGTGTTATCTTTCTTGTTTCATTTAAGGATTTTGGAATATTTCACAAAATATCATTTTTTTTGTTAATACTGTAGTACCCCTTATTCTAAATAACACACAATCTCAGAAGTCACCAAGTACAACCTATACTTGAGTAAGAAATCCACTCTGTAACATAACTGACAAACGATTATCTAGACTTTGCTGGAAACCCTGCAGTGAGAGGGAAGTCATCATCAATTGATTAGACATCTCCAGGTGTTACAAAGTTTTACCTTAAAACAAGCTTAAATTTGACTCTTTTTACCTTCCAACTTTTTCCTCTAATTTTTCCTGAGCCAAGCATAGTAAATATGACCCCTCTACAATAGGACTACCCTTCAAATACTGGAGACCATTTATCATTCAACCTGATAACAAAGTGTCCTGTTTTTGAGTAAGCATCCTGAAATGATCTCATCCTCATCTACAATGATTCTAGGGCACTTTACAATCTTGACTGCTTACCTTTACAATTTAACAGCCCTTCTTAAAATTTGGTGCCCCAAACTGAAGATAATTCAGATATGGTCTGACCAGAGAGAATAATACATTGGATCTTAGGGATTTCCTTAGGCCTGGAAACTATGCCTCTCTTTAATTTCCATAATGCATTGTTGACTCATTGATCTTCTAGCCTACTAAACTCCCAAACAAACCATTATCTTTATCTTTCCTCTTATGGTATTTGTGAAGTTGGTTTTTATGAACTCCAGCATAAGACTGTACATTTGTCCTTATAAACTTTAAAGAATTTCTTTGAATAATGACTCTGAAATGTTGACTACAGACTTGGTAAACATTCCATCTATTCCCTTATCCAAGCAACAAAGGATCAACCACAGATCCCTATAGGGTTCTCCATTGGCTGCCTCTTTCCTAGGTGACATTAAAACATTAATGACTACTTTTTGGTTCTGGTTATTTAGCCAATTATTAATCTATTACATGCATATTTTCTACCCCATATCTTTCCCTATTTTTTTTTTTTTTGCTTTTTGGAGGGCAGTTGGGGTTAAACAACTTGCCCAAGGTCACACGGTTAGTTTTTGTGTTAAGTGTGTGAGTCCAGATTTGAACTGAGGTCCTCCTAACTCCAGGGCCCGTGCTCCATTCACTGCGTCACCCTCTTTTTCACAGGAAAAGAATGAGGGATTTTGTCAAATGCTTTGCTAAAATTAATGTTATATTTACAATCTAGTAACTATTAAAAATTAAATTAAATGAGAATACAGTGAATTGTTCTTTCTGAAGTCATGCTGGCTCTTTGTGATCCTCACTTAATTTTCTATTCTAGATATTCTAGAGTTTTCCCAGGAACTGATGTCAAATTCACTGGCCTATAGTCTACATGATCTATTCTCTTTGAGAAAAAGTTGGGACTTCTGGTTTTCTCTAGCCCCGTATTCCCTCCATTACTTGTAATTTCTAATTCAACAAAAAAACTATTTTAATTAAAAAAAAACATACAATCAAAAAAATTGGAAATGGGTCATATGTATGTACATACATATGTATATATATATATACACAAACACATGTACATAAATATACACACATTCACAATGGGTTAATTTATGTTTCTAATCATTTCATTTATTGTTCTATAAATCTATTTTTCAAATGAACCAGAGTTCTTTTATATAGAAAAAGAAATTTTTAAAAGACATCAAAATATTTTACATACACATGTAACCCCTCCCTCCCAACTTAGATGCAGTGACAGAGATTATATACTCATAGAGGGCAAAAGCATTTGTTCAATGTCTGCTGCTTGGAACCTTACTTAAAAATATGACTTAACAAGTGATATTTAATGGCAACTATATTAGCATTAGATTCTTTCCTCAACCAGAATCCTATGTTAAGACCCTTTCTTTATATACTTACTATGTGTAATACTTATTACTTTGTAGCCTTGAGAGACATTAATTGCTTGCTATTTATTTTCCAAATAGTAATTTACTGGTATAATATAATGTTTATTTTCTGTTTTCATGATGAGCTCTTAGAAGACTGAAATATATTTGTTTAACTTGTTCATGATGAATATTTTATGATGACATTGATGGCAGTGATAGAAAGAAAGGGCATGGAGGCAAAAAGGAGAGGAGTGGAAAAATTTCTCTCTTGTTTTCCTGGGACTTCAACTGAGATCTTAACTTAAACAGCTTTCTTTAAAAAAGGGTGGATTTCCTATTTCTGTATACAAATGCGTGAATGTACCTTTGTTTCTGTCGTTTCCATATTACACTGAAAGCTGCAAAGGTTGAAAAGGTGTTTTTTTTTTAATTCTGCAAATATGGTCAAGGCTAGAAAGAAATAATAGTGTATTTTATATACACATAATTTATGTAGATATATATCTCTGTATATCTATATTCATCACTGAAACTGGTGGAAAACAAGAACCAAATTAGTTATGGAAGCAATTTTCTTCTCACAGTTCAAATTTTAGTATGAAGTATATTATCAGAGGAAGAAACCCCCAGTATTTATGTATATTCTTTATATTAGCAGGTAACCTGAATTTTTCTGGCCTGCAAATCTTTTTACAAACTGTAAAAACTGCAAATTAAAAGTATGCTCATTTTAACTATTACTAATCTACCTCTTACCTAGTATCTTGCTGATGTTGGAATTGTGCATGTCAGGAAAGGCTTGAAGGATTTTCCTCCGTTCATCTTTAGCCCATACCATGAAAGCATTCATGGGACGCTTGATGTGAGGTTCATTGCTCCCACGCCCTCTGGATTCCCGATAAATTCTGGACTCTGAGACCCCAGCACTTCCTAAAAGAAACAAACAAAACCACACAAACACACACACACACACACACACACACAGAGTGAAAATTATTACAAGTTTTTGTTTACATTTTGGGAACTCTCTTATGCGAATTTGAAGATCTTTTGAACCCCTTTTCTATTAAAAACTTTTCAGGTTTTGGGGATATGTTTTAATCAGGTCTAGTGTTATTAAACAGTATATTAATGTTTTGAATCATATTGTAACATTTCTTCCTTTACTTCTATAGTCACATGACAGTTGTCTGTTCTATGATTTCCTTCTCTGAGTTGGATGTGGCACCTTTGGATTGGGGACAGCAAACCATAATTAGGGTTTATAATAATGTAATAATATTAATTATTTTTATTAATTAATTAATAATATAATAATATAATTTTCAGAAATAATGAAAAAGTTAAAAGTCCTTTTTTTCTAGCATGAAAAATACAAATCTAGTTAGTTTTGAGTGAAACATAATTATGGAAGAGGAAATTATAGAGGAACTTAAAAGGTTGCTATATACCTAAGAGTACACGTAACTTGTTTCTATGCATGGCTTCTTTAAAATATAGTTCCACTAGATGAATATTTGAAAACAAAATGCAAGAGGTCTTAGCTAATAAGTGACAAACACACATCTCTAGTATGTGTTTGAATTTCATTTATTTATTTGAAATAGCATGCTTGTAAATGCACAAAATGGCATAGTAATGATAGACTATAAAGTGAAATAGACATCTGAAAGTGATAGGGAAAAGAGCAAATGCATTAACATGTAGTTACATATGCAAAATACATAACCATAGCTTCGAAATATATAAAACTATTCACTTAAGTAGTTTTCCCTCCTATCCGCTGAATTAATCTGAAGAAATTGTATAAAATAAGCATTTCTTCAGAGCAACTCAGTTGGTAGAAATTCAGTAAACTAGATTTTATCAGTGTTAAGTCAGCCTTACAGTGTTAGGTACCTTTGGAAGTCACATTAACTCCTTTAGGTACTGAAGTACTATTGCATATTAGTACTCATTAAGTTACTGTCTCATTACACTGATGGTCTCACATAAGTTAATACGGTTTCCAGGGATGCCTCACTTAGATGATGAATAAAAAGAATGAAAACTCCGATAGTTCTTAAAACACCATGCAACTGGTTCTCAATGACTACATTTACAACAGATGCATCAGATCTGCCACTTTCTTGATCTATGAGAATAACAGAGTGAAGTTTGGTAGATTCTAATACTTCAGTTAGTCATAAATTAACTCCTTGCATTTCTTTGCATTTTCCCTAAAGAAACTACTGCAATTCACTGTGACCAGAAGTTCACTGCAGCAACATATCTAGAAAGAAGAATTTTTGAGGTCAAAGAATCCATAGTTATTAACTAGACCTAGGCCAAATAGGAATTTTTCATTTTCTTTTATGTACAGCCATTTTATATTCATGATGTGATCTCTGACTTCATGAAAGTTTGAGGGCATATAAACATACCTGAATGTTTTTTAAGAGAAGAAAAATCTTTTTGATGTTTTAAAACTGATGACCATTGAGGTAGATCTCAGAGTAGTTACAGAATTTACATTTACAAAATACATTAAAAATAAACAATCTTCTTTTTAGTGACAAAAATAAGTTCATCTTTTAAAAGTGGCTTTTGTCATGATGGCCTTTGTGTGTGTTGTCAAACCTTATAGTGCTACTGATTTGTTAATTTCTTCTTAGGGAAGTAAGGTTAAGTGATGGATCAATCTATAATTATAATCACCATCATCATCATTGACAATATGTTGAAACTGAAAGTGTGACTACGTTTTGGAATATATACAAAATGATAAAAATGTCAGACTTTTTTCCTTGTAACTTTTGAAAAAAGGCTTGAATCATGCCCCTATCTCCTCCATCCCTGCTTCCCCCCAAGCCAAATATACATTTATATGAAACAACATACATTATGTATGAAACAACCAGTTAAGTAAAACTTTTTGTTTTTGCCTCAATCAGCCATAAAATTACTTGAGTTCTATTTTTAATTGCTTAGTGTAGACTTGCTCTTAGAGCAGGATTAGACAAAAGCAAAAAACAGGTGAACAATGGGTATATTCTGAGGGCTGCTGCAAAGTCTTATCTGACTTAGACTATCTTCCCTACTGGCTTGCCATGGTGCTGGCTCCCTTGCTATCCAGCCTTCCTATTATTCTAAGGCATCACTCTGGGGCAGACAATAGAGACAGGGGCAGTGTCTCTAGAAAGACAGTTAAAGTGTACATATATTGCATGATACAGGAGATAGATTCCTAGTCATAAGTGTAGGATAAGTGGAATTGACTTCTTCCTCCACTAATGAGTGTTTCTGATTTGACTACTTGTCACCTTGGAGAGCTTAAAAAGTACAAAGAGCTTGATAGAAGATACAAGATAGGGGAGTTTCAACATGAGTTATGGGGAACATAAACCTAGATAGCTGCTGTGACAGCTTGAGTAAAGGAACAAGAAGATGGTAGTCGCTCAAAGTATAGGATGGTGTTAAAATACAAATAGAGTATTCAAAATTAGGAAGTAAGTGGAGTTCCTAAAGATAAAGTTTGATGACTGACAGCCTTTACGTAGTGTGTGTTTATAGCAGATGTTGTGTTAATATAACAAAAATTCATTTACATGACCTCGTTTATTTCATAGACTGATAGACTCCTAGAGCTTGGTGGGTACTTTCATTAGAGGACATTGATCTAATGTCCTTATTTTACAGAAGAGGAAACTGGCTCCGAAAGATGAAACAATTGCCTAAGGTCATATAGTGAGTTAATGGTACAGTTGGTACTAGAAACCAGATCTGACTTTCAGTCTAATACTCTTTCCATTACTTTGTTTGGTTTTGACTTGTCATTTTTGTAACTGGAAATGTATCCTGTTCAGGCATTGTTCTGGGTAAAAGACATGTATAAGTCACAAAAATAAGCCACGGATATAAAACTCTGGAAAATGTGTTGTAGAAATAAGGAATGTAAAAAAACAACAACAACAAACAAACAAACAAAGAAATAAGGAACGTAGGAATGAGATGATCCTTGTTGTTAAAAAAAGCATTTGCATTTGGTTGCAATAAGTAGACCCCCTCTGCACATTACTGGAAACAAATAATTTTCACCAACCATCAGAATCTCCACTCATATTGAAATCCATCATAGCATGGCTGAATTTTCCTTCTTCATTCTGTTTCACTGCTAGTTGCTGAGTCAGACTCTCTAGTGTTGTTTTGTCCTGAAAAACAATAATGATGAGATAAATGTAGTTGTGGGGAATGTTCAGAAGCAAAATAATCAGGTCATCTACCAGATGGGGAGAATGAGGGTAAATGATCCAGGTGATTTCTCAAGGAATTTCAGGTTGTACAAACTCTTATGGAGGTTTGGAATTTATGTTTGGTATGACTAAGGATACAAACGTTTGGCTCATTGGATCCAAACTTCCCAAATCACAAAATGCGCATAGAAATCTCATGGAAGCAACCTGCTTTTTGACATTTCAAATGTCTGCTTCATTTCCAGCCAGACTGTTGAAGTATAGATATGGCATTGGGCCCAAAGAGAGTCCTCCAATAGTCAGGTGACTAAATAATAGAAACATAATTCACAGTAGTGCCCTCTGTTGCCATCTCCCTAAATGCCATCTGCATTCTTCATGCAAGGGTAATGAAGATGCTTAAATATTCATTGCTAATTGCTTGTCAAGTCTCTGTACATCAAATGTGAATGCCTAGTACTTGGACCACAATTTGATTTGGACTGCTAAGCCAAAATATTGAATTGGCGAATTGTTTGAGACACAAATATACAAAAATTAGATCTGTAAAGACTTCAAGTCATTTAAAAGCATACAGATTATGATTTGCATTCATGTAGAACATGCCACTACAAGCTATCCTTTTAATTTTTTTGGTAAGAAAAATGTTAGATCTTAAATTTATTTATGTTGAACATGGCACTGTATCAGATTAGGAAAGTGGTTTATTTTAAGGACACTAGAAGCCTGCAATGGTCAATTTAAATCTTTTTCTTATCTCTTCAGTATTATCCAAAGGGAGGTAGGTTTCCATTATAATTCTAAGATGCAAATTGAGTCATTCAATTTGGGGCACTTTTTTTTTCTTTTTCTGATGGTTAACTCCATTTTCTGAAGTATATTTGTTTATAGTCTGTGTGGATGAACTGCATACATTATATTCTATGCTTGTACAGTTAGAAAAGACACTCACAAATGGAAATGTCCTATGAGAAACCTCCTCAGATAATTTATTTTTCATGTACAAGATCCAACTAAAACCCCACTAAGAACAAATGAGAACAGTTTTTTGAATCCCTAACACATTGGTTGAGTTTTCCTTAAGAAGACTCATAACTACACAATTGCTGAATAAAGACATTTTAAAACAATGACATTATGTCCTCTTCATCACTGATATTTACCTAGGATGCAGTAAGAATTTTTAACAGTTCTAAAGAAACTTTGTAGTTAAACTGAAAGTAGAAAGAAGTTTAACTTAACTTGATTGACCTAGAACTGCCAGAGTTAAAACAGATTAAGCAATTTCGAGTATAAAGAGTTTACCTAAAAAGTACTTTTTTGAAATCGGAATTTTCAACTATTTGATATGCTCAAAGTTTCTTTTGGTTGGGAGGGTTGGATAGTATTGAGTTTGATTTCAACAGTACCAAGGCCACTAGCTGAACAGATGTCTTTTTGCAGTAAATGCAGCTCTTAAGACAGAAAGCAGCTACATCCAAAAGCACATTCCATCAACATGATATGATAGTCCCTGGGTCAATGAATAGTGTTCTGTTCTATCTATGGAAAACACACTGGGTATGGATCATCCATCAGATTCTGATTTAACAGTCTATAGGGCTTTTAATGTTACATATTTTCTAGAGATTTTCCCATTCTGAAGGGCAGTTTTTCAGAACACTGAAGAAAAATGAAGGAAGTAAGAGTAGAAGAAAGAAATGTCAGGCAAATACTGAGATTCTGAGCTCAGCTCTGTGGGTTTTGTTCTGTCTTAACAAAAAGCTGGAATGAGCAAGTGATCAGAGGGGGAAAGTCACACTCAGTTTTTAGCAACAAGGTGACCTCTAACCTACCACTACTAAAACATGCAGTATAATGAAATAATTCAATTAGTCACTGTAAAGTGGAAGTTAAGATAATTCTCAGAGGATGTCACTGTGAAACAGTAGATGTCAAAACAGTCAGCTGTGCTTTTCTTCTGCCCCTTTGCGCTGTGACTTTAGTTAACCCTCGGGCACACAGAAAGGGAAATGGAGGGAGGAGGAGGTGGAGAACATGCCATGTGCCTTTAATTATGATACATTACAACAACACGTGAATCTGAATGGTGAGGTTGCCAGACTTCAGCAAACACTAGCTGAGATTAAAAGAAGAAGACAGCTATGTTTTGGTATAAGGGTGAAACAGTTTCTTAACCCAAGTAGAGAATAATTATATAATTCCACATGAAAACTGTCACTATACTGAAAGTTAAAAAAAAATTACATAGGAGAGACTGGGTGATGTGTGAACAGCCAGAAGATAGAGCTGACTTTACAACAGTCCTGAAGGATTTAAACTTAAATGAGATATGAGGTGAGAGGAAAGGAAGTGAATTGATTACAATGTCACGTGAAGGCTATGGTTATTTATTGAAATACAAATGAAAACCAGCACTGGCTTAATGAGTAGGAAGCACAAGTGTACTGAGAAGGCCTCTGCTCTCCCCCAACCAGGTGCCACTGTACTTGAAATTGCATCACTGTAGAGTCAATTTGGCCTCTTTTGACAGCAGTAAATAAGGTGAAGAAAGAGAAGGCTTCCTTCTAGGGCACTGATATCCAGGGTAGGAGTACAGCCACCAAAGGATATGGTACGGCAGTGTAAAGCCAAGCACGAGCAGCAGATCTGCCAATATTATTTAGAATCTCAATTTATATCAACATTTATGCTGAATAGTTTTGAGAAAAACTAGCCAGATAGGTGATGCAGTGGATAAAGTGCTAGGCCTGGAGTCAGGAAGACTCATCTTCCTGAGTTCAAATCTGGCTTCAGACACTTACTAGCTGTGTGACCCTGGACAAGTCATTTAACCCTGTATGCTTCAGTTCCTCATCTGTAAAATGAGCTGGAGAAGGAACTGGCAAACCACTCCTGTATCTTTGCCAGGAAAACCCCAAGTGGGGTCACAAAGACTCTGACACGACTGACAAATGAGTGAACAACAGCCAAAGAGAGTCACTGCTTCATAATATCAAGTGTGATAATTCAGCCACTAAAGTTTTGAAGGAAAACTAAATTCATTTGTATAAATATATAATTTTTTTAGGAAAATAATTGTCCTATACCCAAGTTCATTATAAATTCTGAAAGAACATCTCTAATCATGATGCTGGTTTCCCTGATCAGAAAACAGAACTAGTGTTTTCTAATGGGGAAAAAATGTAAGTATTATTATTGTCTAGGTGAATAAGTTACTATGTTAGAGACAAGGTTTCTATCATTGCTTCTCCATTTACTTAGATGAATAAACCTAGAAATGATACTTAAATATGTGCTGCAGTTGTCCCTTCTATAAAATGGATATAGACTATGTTCTATATTTGTATGACTATACATATGTATCCATCCATACATATATATATATATATTTCTACATATTTTATGTATTCTTTCTATATTATAAATCCTTATGCAGCATTCTATATTTGTGTGGGATGTAAAGATATATAACTATAGATTACATATATGAGGAAAGATACATTCATCTACTTGAAAAAAGAGCAACATAATTTCAAGATATGTTATTTATTAATGTTCATAGTTACAATTTTTCAAATAAATTCAAGGTGGAAAGTTGTACATAGGAATTTTTATTTTCTAAGAGATAATTTTCTTCCTTTCATTTTTGCTTTTTGGAGGGCAGAGGGCAGGGCAATTGAGGTTAAGTGACTTGCCTAAGGTCACATGGCTAGTAAGTATTAAGTGTCTGAGGCCAGATTTGAACTCAGGTCCTGACTTCAGGACCTGTGCTTTATTCACTGTGCCACCTAGCCGCCCCACAAGAGATAATTTTCTTAAATAAATGTGGCACCGTTTCCCTGAGGCTCAATGATCATGTTTGTGGCTTGTCTGCTCTCTTGGTTTCCTCTTCCTCTTTTCTTTTCTCCTCCAGAAAATTTGCTTATGAGCACTAGTTGAATTATGTATATGTTGTGTTAGGCACATAGTAGACACTCAATAAATATTATGTCCTGCCCATCTTTATATCCCTCTTAATTTCTTGAATAGAGTCACTTCCTAGTAAATGTTTTCTGAAGTTAAATATAATTTACATAAATAATGTAAAATGGTCTATGTTTGTAGGCATGCATGTACAGAGAGAAATACTGAGGATTGTCCTTCTCTAGAAGATTATGGTCCTTCTTGCTAGTGTTCATACAACTATATTGATCAGTTACTTAATGGATTTGGGGTAAGCCCTTCTCAGAAAACTTGTAGGTAGTTTCTGACAGAAACAAAGAAAAGAGCTAGTGTTGGGTTCTCAACCACAGAAGGACCTGGAGAGCAATGTCTGTGCTGAAAAGTGCTCTGCGTGCCCCTCCCCCCCATGAGAAAAACAGCTTCAAGGAAAGAAAAGGCACCATGATAACACAAGGAAGAAAGGAAGTGAAAGGCATATGCTTCTGTAGCAGTGAACACCGTATTGCCAAGGAATAGGAGGGCAGGGAACCATGATCCTCTTTCTCTTCCCAGATATACCTGTAACTCTATGGATTTTACGTCGTGCTTCATCTGCCTTCTCAACCTTGGACATTCCATTCCTCTACCTCTCTTCTTTCATCGGCAAGCTCTTTCTGGGGCTTACATTTTGGGGATGGACCCAGGCCAACCGTGCTTCATTCTCCTTCTGGCTGTGCTTTTGCTTCCCCAGACTTTGGCATCGTACTAGTACCTCCCGTGTCCCCCTGCCCATGTGTGTTATTTTCCTCCATTAGCATGTTAACTCCTTGAACACAGGGAATGTCTTTTTTTTTTTTGCTTAAATTTGTATCCCTAGTACATAGCACTGTGAACTGCATATAGTAAGTGCTTAATCAATGTTTATTGCCTGCCTGGTACAAAGAAACAATAAAGCATTACAAGAGGAAACCCACGTGTACTGAGGAAGAGTGAAACACAGTGGCAGGATATGAGAGAGCAAAGGTATAGGAAGAAGGCAATGTATTCCATTTGGGACATAATGAATTTGAAATAGCTTTTGGTCTCTGAACATGCACTATAATTCACCGCCTGCATACCTTTGTTCTTAGTATTCTCTCTGTTCCTCCATCTTTTCAATTATTGAATTAATATGTTTTTTTTTTTTAATCCAAGTCATATATCTCTAGGAAGTTTCTGATCCTTATAGTCTGGCCTACCAAACCCTTTACCCACAACCACTTGGTTTTGTGACAACCTTACCTATCAGTTTTCACAGAGCAAGTTTCTAATGAATTTATTATGTAATATCAATCATTATTGTCTGTGTTGCTCTTAACCTTTTGCTGGACTATGAGCTCCCTGTCTTATTTAATTAAACTTTGAATATCTTCCAGTGTCCATTACAGTACTCATAAAGCACTTAGTAAATGTTTGTTGAATGAATCAAAATTTTTAAATGCCAAGTTTTGTGCAGTGGATTAACTATGAGTATTATGGGAATTGATAGAACAGGAATGCCAGAGGTGGCAGGAATATTCTGAGAAGACTGTTGAAAAGGTAGTTTGAACCAGACTTTATAGAGATGCTGAGGATCTGGATGGATGGATGGGAAAAGGTGGGCATTCCTGATGAGACAGACTTTGTAGGCAAAGCCCCCAGGGTTGTGTGCAGGGATTTATGGGATGACAAGTAGGTTTTGTTAGTGTGGAGAATGTGAGTTTGGGGACATTATACAGTGCTGTGAAATAAGAATAGATTATTTGTAGTAGGTGCTTAATAAACGTGTTGAATTGAGTTAATACAGAATGAAATAGGAAGCCATTGAAGATTCTGAGTAGGAAAGAAAACATTATTTAAGGAAACTTATTCTGGCAGCTCCAAGTAGGGTAATTTGGAGAAGGGAGATAAATTTATTAGCTAAGATATTGTTAGAATAATCCTGTTTTGAGATGATAGGGTTTTGGACTAGGGTAGTAGCAGTCTGAATGGAAAGGAAGGTGACAAATGTGAATTAGTAAAATTAGCAGGACTTACTAATGAATGGAGAAAGAGAGAGAGAGAGAGAGAGAGAGAGAGAGAGAGAGAGAGAGAGAGAAAAGAAATCAAAGAAGTTTTTAAGCCTATGTAAATAGGACTATGAAGTCCACTAATGAAAATTCAAAAAGCAGGAAGAACACACATTTACTATTTGCTTGTTTGTGTTAGGTGGGGAAATGGAGTTCATTTATTCCATTTGGGGTGCCCTATTTTCTCAAGTCTCTCTCCACTCCAATTCATCTTCTTTACCTCTGCCAAAGTGATTTTCCTAAAACATAAGTCTAACTATGTTACTTCTCTACTCAACATATTCCCTATTACCTCAATGATGAAATACAAAATATTTTGTTTGGCATTGGTATCTCTTCATAACCTGAATCTTTCCTGCCCTTCCAGTCTAATTACACTTTATTTCCCTCACCATTTACTCTCAGAATACCAGGCTTCCTTCAGGACTCAGATACAATGCCATCTTTTCTGGGAGGCCTTTATTGGTCATCTCAGCTGGAGAAATTTCCCTGTTAATGTGATCTTCCATCTATTCTATTTGTATCCTTTATGTACCTATTTAATACTCCCTTTTAATCTCAGTGTATACATAACACAATATTTATTACAAAGTTAGTGCTTAAAAATGTTTGTTGCTGGGGCGGCCAGGTAGCACAGCGAGTAAGAGCATCGGCTCCAGTGTCAGAACGACCTGGAGATCGAATCCCGGGCTCAGACACTTAGCACCCACCCAGAAACACCTGGCCGTGCAACCTTGAGCAAGTTACTTAACCCCAATTGCTTAGGGGCGGCCAGGTGGCTCAGCGAGTAAGAGCACTGGCTCCAGTGTTGGGACGACCTGGAGATCGAATCCCGGGCTCAGACGCTCAGCACCACACCCAGAAATAACTGGCCGTGTAACCTTGAGCAAGTTACTTAACCCTGATTGCTTAAAAAAAAAAATGTTTGTTGCTTTATTGA
This sequence comes from Petaurus breviceps papuanus, assembly GCF_028583685.1. Classification (NCBI taxonomy): domain Eukaryota; kingdom Metazoa; phylum Chordata; class Mammalia; order Diprotodontia; family Petauridae; genus Petaurus; species Petaurus breviceps. The sequence goes on from NW_027186546.1 coordinate 2,065,044, forward strand.
TTATTGAGTATGAAGTAATAGAAGGATATCCAAGAAAGAAATCCAGCAAGTTCTTAGAAATTTATGTTTGGAGCTTATGGTGGGGAAAAAAAGTTAAGAATATAAATTTTATTTCTTTTCTTCCAAAAAACATATAAACTTTCACTGTGTTCATATTTTTGTAAGTCATTGGGCCTTCACATAATGACAAGAGTTGAAATTTTGGTAATGATAATAAATCATTATTGCAAATATGCACCAATTAATAAGAAAGCCTCAGACTTCCTGTGTCAATATTCTAAAACGTAGGTAAAAAGAAAGATCATTCAAAGGAAGAAGACTTTCCTTACTTAAATAATACTAAATTAAATAGTGCATCAATAAATGATTCCTCTATTATTCCCTGAAATTGGAATTCTAGTTGATAATAAGCATTCACATACATATACATGCACAAGGAAAAAAGGTTAGCTGTGGATCAGCTATCATAATGGACTGTACTTAAATAATGTTCCCAAAGCCATAAAAGTCATAAAAAGCACATGCATGAAAATGTTAGATTAGAATAAGCCCATCAAATGTTGACTCAGTAAGTGTTAAGTCTCTTTTGGATGTACTTTAAAAAAAAAGTAGTCTCCTGCTATACTAATGATAAGGGAAGAAAGAACACAAAGAGATTTTTAACCCTCTAGTTATGTGAACTTCCCAGACCACCAAAGAAGATGAAAGATTATTTATAATGTCATAACGATTTATCAGATGGAATTTTGTTTTGTATAAGAGTAAGTAAAATATGAAGAAACAATGAATTTGTCCACCCACCCAACCCTTTAGTTTCAGACTTACTTATCTGGGATCTCCATTTTCTACAGAATAACAATCTACCCACTAACAGAACAAATGGAGTGTGGAGGAGAGGAATCTTTTTTTTATCTTCACTAGGGTTTAAAATATGTATTTTTAAAAAAGAAAAACAAATCTCAATTATATTGTCTTGCTTGAGATTTTAAATAACTCCTATCAAGAAACTTTGGCTCCGACAAAGCTGCCCAAGTATTGTCAGCCTTTTCCAAGAGTTTCTGGATATTTTTTATATGGTAAAGGAGCCATCCTGTGGCAAGATCCACAGCAAAAAACATTTCTTCTAGGATTTTCCCCTGATCATTTGACCCACCTCTTTTAAGCACAGTTATATAGCATTGGAGTGAGACAACCCTCAAAACCACATATTATAAAAGCTTTCAAGACTTCTATACTCTAAGCTTATCCATAATTGTCTATACCTAGGGTGGACTAACTGTGTTCTCGAGGCCACACGTGGCCCTCTAGGTCCTCAAGTGCAGCCCTTTGACTGAATCTAAACTTCACAGAACAAATCCTCTTAATTAAAGGATCTGTTTTGTAAAACTTGGAGTCAGTCAAGGGTACCTAGAAGCCACATGTGGCCTCAAGGCCGCAGGTTCCCCACCTGTGGATATGGTCCTTGAAGACAGGGACTGTTATGTCTTGCTTTTCTATTGGTATTTTCACCATGAAATCATATAGCTTAGCACTTAATAAATCCTTGTTGGAAAGTTACTATGAAAAGTATATGTGTATATATTTCATGATAGCATCCAATTTGCTGGCCTAGATTTGGAGGGAGTTAGGTGGTACAGTGAATAGAGTACTGGGCCTAGAATCAGAAAAATACAAATTTAAATCTAAGACACAATATCTGTGTGAGCCTGGGTAAGTCACTTAAGCATTTTGCCTCAGTTTCTTCAACTGTAAAATGAAGATAATAATAAAAGCCTATACCTCACAGGGCTGATGTGAGGATCAAACGAGATAATATTTTTAAAGTGCTTAGCACAGTGCTAGCAGTCACATAATAGTTGTTATGTAAATGCTTAAACTCTTCCCTCAAAATCTTTGAAAAAGCAATTTTAAGTGGTTGACAACACATAGATCTCTGCTCCATTCAGTCAGACTGAAGAAACTGAAACCTGTTAATTGATAGCTCATTGTGTCTTGAGAGCAAAGCTAAAGCCCTTAAAACAAAGTTTATAAGGTTACTTGCCCTTTTATGTTCTTCTTATCCACAAACCATTAACCTACTCAAGGAATAAGGTGATAGTTGGTTCAGGCTTAAATCCATTCCATAAATGTTTAGGAGGGTGACAGATGTTCCCCTACTAAGTTCTATAGTTAAAAAAAAAAATGTAAAAGTTGATAGGAATTTCCCTTGTGGATAAATAAGGTCATGATCATTGCCTCACAGGATGAGACACTTTGTAAAAGACGGGGTCGTAGGCACAAATATAAAATTCCATTCAGTTTCCGATAGGCATAGGAAAAGATCTATGTGTGAAATCTGAAGTCATTGAGGCCAATAGTTTACTATTTATAAAGCTGACTCTCAAAGGGATTAATAGATATCAGGCCATTCACAGACGAGGCACATTTGCATTACTTTTGTAATAAATATTGTGTTTTTTGTTGTTTTTCTCAGTTAATGATGTGTTGGGAATAGGGGAAATGTGTGGAAAAGAGGGGAGCGGGGAAAGTAGGAAATAAGACTAAATAGTTCTAACATAGAGAAGACAGAGTTGCCTATCTAACATTTGACCAACTTGGACAGAATTTTGTCATAGAATTCTGTTGCTTATATTATGGTTAATTTTTTTTTTTTATGTCTGAGTCCTTTACCAATTCTTAAATTCTACGTTTCTTTGGTAACATGAATAAATCATTTATAGACTGCCAGAATCCAGTGACAATTGCAGAAAATATTGTGCTAATTTCCAACTAGGATCTATTAATCAACCATTGAGGGAAGGGTCAGGGGAAGGAAAGATTGAGGTAAAGCAGATGGGTTAATGTAGAAAAAGCTAAGAGCCCTTCTCATCCCCCAAAGAATAATGGGAAAAATGCACAACCCACAAAGGATGTCTAGTGGGTGGGAGAGTCTGCACATATGTAAACATAATAATCAGAATTATTATTTGCTGGCAATTGTTCCATAAACATTTGTGGACTTAGTAACTAGACAGCAAACAAATGTATAGTGATGATTTTACCCTGTCTTTTTATACAAAATGGAAGTACAAAGTCATTAGATGTCTGCTTCAGTTCCAGTAGATCTCACTGCTGAATAAAAATATTTGGGTTTTCTTAAAGTACAATAATGCCAATCCTTTCAATATGCTACAGGCATATTAAGATTGCAATAAATTCTTGATTATCCGTGGTCACGGGAGACAGGGTTAATCCACATATAATCAAAATCTTCATTTTAGTCCAAACTTTCAATTCCCCCACCCCCTTACCAAAGCTTTATAAAAACTGCTAACAGTGAACAAACCTGATACATTTGTTTCATTTTTTAATATCTTTGCTCTCACGTGGAGATACTAATGAATGATAACGTAAAAAGAAGTAAAAGCAAAGATTTCGGAAAAGGCAAAAAAAACAAGCTAGTATTTATCCTTCATGTAACTGTAATTTGAATGAAATTCCTTTGGATAAGAAAGCTGTATACATCTGTAATCAAGAAGACAGCTGACTAATGTCAGATTACACAAATAGTCTGGCCTCCATTCTTAGGTCTACTTCCTGTCCAATTCAAATGACTGATTTGTAAGTGTAAGGCATTGTACTAAGCTCTGGAGATATAAAGATGAAATGACATATGTAGTTATTTCCCTCAGTGAGTTTTCAATCTCACATGGAGGGTTAATCATTCATCTAAGTAAGACTACAGGGTGTAGTTCTAACAGAAATTTTAGGTTGGAGATATCACGTCTATCAGTGCAGAATGAGAGGATGCTTTATGGAGAGGATGATACCTGAATTGAGTCTGAAAGGAAGGGAGAGATTTCAAAAGGCAATAGAGCCCCTTCGAAGCACATGGAACAGCATGAACAAATCTCTCTCCTATCTCCATATTTGTAAAAGACTTAACAAATACCTAATTTGTAAAACAATAATATTTTAGATAAAAATGTAAATTGTGTAATCTTCTTTTGATGAGTTTCCTAAATTTAGCATTGGTGAAATAGTTGTTTGTTGTTGCGGTTTGCCCTTCATTCTTGGAAGAGGACCATGAAAGGTGTTGCCATGACTTAAAAATGAAATGGGTTTAATGAGGGAGGACTGTGCAAAGTCACCAGCCTCACTTTCTCCTCCAGAGCCATCTGGGTCCAATAGCAAGATTGGAGGACTTGGTGAATTGGTGAAATAGACTTATAAGGTGAAATATAAACTATTAGGAAAATAATAATAGTAGCATTTATATCGTGCTTGAAAATTTGCAAAATGCTTTGCAAATACTTCATTTTATTGTCACAACAACTCTGAAACATAGATGCTATTATTATTCCCATTTTACAGATGAGGAAATTGAAACATCAGAAGTTAAGTGGTTTGCCCCATGTCACACAGCTAACTAGTGTCTAAGGCTTGTATGTGAACTCAGATCTTCACGATTCTACGCGAGTCACCTCACTGACTGGCTTTGATGGAGATTCCCTTTAAACGAGAAGAAATCATACAGAGGATGAGAAGGTCATGGACCTCATGGGGGAGATTTTCCTCCTTTTAATCATCTTTAGACCTGTGGAAATCTATCTGAAAAGGCAATTTGGCATGTCCCATGCGTCTTGTTTTATTGGACAATCCTGAACAAGCCTCCCTACTAGAACGATGTAAAGAACACAAGACTCTCTGTTTGAAAACATGCACAGCTTTTCCAGGCTTGGAAATTAAACCATAAAAAGTTTACTAAAAAAAAAAAACCAACCACCTTTAAAAAGCTCTACAAAAAGCTCACACCATAAATGCTCCCCACCAAGCGTGGGCACTTGCTAGCTGCAAGTAGTGGCACTGTGACAAATGTAGCAAAACAGAAAGCAGACTATACTAAGAGAAAGAAAAAGTCTTCTACTGGCCATCTGTGAAAATAAGGCATGTAGCCATTAAATGCAGAGGCTGTAAATATACACAAACTCCATGAAGCAAATGGCAAAAAAGGACGAAACTTAAAGCTCAAACAATTCAAAATGTTTAATGTATAGTTAGCACTGCTGGATGAAAACAGCTCTGATCTTTGCAGTCTGCAAACTCGGCATGTATTTCAATTAAATGCAAAATAAGAATAAAAGAGAAGAAAAAAGGAAAGGCAAAGAAAAGGAAAAAGAAAGGAAAGGAAAGAAAAGAGAAGAAAAAAAAAAGGAAAGCAAAAAGCCACCTGGAACAAGAGACTAGAATCAGTTTGTACTTGCTTTCTGGAAACAAACAGCCCCTTTAACTTGCAAAATCCCATCGAGAACATGGACTGGAATTATTGAAAAGGCCGACACATAGAGTGACGGATGTGTGATGACATAATACCTATTTGCTTTTTTGTCCTGGTCTTTGAAAACTGGCTGCTCTCTGCTGATAATATTCACTAAGGGGTTTTCCCCTCCTCCCCTGTCCCACAAGAAGTGTTCCCCAGCTTAGACACTCAGCTGAACAGAATTAAGGTTTTATGAATGAAAAACAAAAGAAAAGAAAACCTAAGGATCAAATGCCAACTATTGTGTAAAAGGCTGATCCAAATTGTCTAATAATCAATTGTCTCGAAAACATCCCATTTTCATACTGTATAATAATTCTTCAAAGCAGAGAGGTGCCTGTACTCAAAAGGTAAAATACTGCAGTTTAGGCTTCAAGTATGTCTTCTGTTCCAAAAACAAAGCTCAAATACCATGTGTAAATGGATATATTTTAAGTGAAAACCATATACACATAAATGTATAGTTTTGAAAAGAGAAAATATTCATCACTAATGCTGTTGCAATTTTTCTAGTCCAGTTTTGATAACGTGTTAGAGGGGGAACACTTTAACTTCCGCAAAATAATTTTACATAAAGCTCTAGCTATTGCCAAATATCACAATGACCTCACTTTTGCAAACTGACTGACATTTTTGGCCCACCCTCCCTCATTTCCCTGTTCAAGATCTGCTTATTCAACCTTTAAAGCATAATTTAATTACAGATCTATTTTAACTAAAAGAATCACCCACCCAAAATAAACAAATCAGTGTTCACAATATCCTTCACTAAATGGTTTCAACTTCCAGATCTGACTGTTCCCAAACAGAATATGAATTCAAATCCACATGCCTACCATTCATCTGGAAAGGAAACCATGGATGTGAAGCCATAGTTGGGCTAGATAGATGGCTTCAGATTTTGCAGAGTTAACACCGCTAGTCCAGTCCATCAGGTGACTAGTGAAGCATCAGAAAAGAATGACTGATGTAAAATTATTACAGGGTTGCTACCCAATACACTTCCATTTGTAACTAACACTGGAACAAATGCACTTTTTTCATTATTAAACATCCACCTTAAGTCAACACTGGGGTTGCAGGTGACAGGAGACAAAATGTGGTGGTGGGAAATAAGAAACTCAGAATTTCCTATAGCAAGAAAATAAAATAAGGTATAACTTCTAGTTTAACACATAGTCTCAGTCCTTAAGGACACTTCTGGATAAGGCACCCACTAGAGAAACTAGCATTCATTCACCAAGCTGCCATTTGTTTCTATGTGTATGTAATTCCTACTAATTTTTGAGGAGCTGACGGCATACTATAGAACATTAAAGTGAGATAAAGAACTCTTCCACAGATGCCGCTATGTAAAGTTATGGATGAATGAGTTCATTGTGTGTGTGAATATGTATATAAATTGATATAAGCATTATATATATCAAAATATGAATACACAAATTTTTTTTGCAATAATAAATTTGTAAGTAGTTCTCACTCACTTTTTTGTATGGGCATACATAAAAGGAGTTTGCATGTAGATACTTTCATAATATTATTCTTTAATATGAACGTACTTATATAATCACATTTATAATGTACAAAATAGTAGAAGCACTTATATATTTAAAGGTAGAAGGATATTTAAAACATTTTGGAAACTTTCCTAAAATTGGTTAGATGCACACCTGCCTGTGGTGGTCATATCTGGAGGGAGAAATAGAAGTACAATTCTGAAAGTCTCTTTTATCTGAATGATTCTACAAATTGTTCCTGTGTCCTGGGCTCTGCACCACTGAGTTTGAAAATATATAAAAGATCAGATGTGTGGGTGTGAGCATGTGTGTATATACACATGATTGATAAGCATCAATGAATTAATTTTACAAATATACGATAGATGAAACATGATTACATACAGCAACTGTTCTGAATTAGCAGAAGCTCAATTTGACCTGTCCTGAGAGGGGCATTACTTCCAGGAATAAAAAGGTGATAGTCCCACTGTACTCTGCCGTCATCAGAACTCATCCCTAATACTGTGTTTGGTTCTAGGCACTCCAGTTTAAGAACACTGCTAAACTGAAGAGTGTCCAGGAGTTCAACCAGGATCATGAAGGGCCTTGAATCCATATCATATGAAGATCTGTTGAAGAAACTAGGCATGTTTAACCCGGAGTAGAGAAGAATTAGGGGTAGGCGAGGGCATGATAACTGTCTTCAAGTATTTGAATGCCTGTCATGTGGAGAATGGATTAGTCTTTTTTCTGTTTGACCCCATAGGCCCAAACCAGGAGAAATGGGCTGCAAAGAGGCACGTTTAAACTTGATGCCAGGAAAAGTTTCCTAATAACTAGAGCTATTCCCAAGGTGAATGGTGTTCGGTTCCCTTTTGTTGGAACTTTTAAAGCATAGGCTGACAGACACTTTTCATGTATGTTACAGTGGAGATTCCTTTTTCATATGGGTTGGATGCCTAGGTCCCTCCCAACTCTTATGTAGATACTTGCACAATTAAACATATACCATGTGGATTGAAATGTGGCAGAGTGATTTTTTTTTTCCCAAAAGAAATAACTTTCTTCTTCTTTTTCCTGCCTGATGGGCTTGCTTATTCCCTCTGGATGCAAATCTGCAATCTCAGAGCAATGTGGTAAAAGGTAACAAATACCTGAATGCACAATCAAGCTGCAATTAACTATAGATAACAATTATAAATTAGACTGTGTCCCAGAGTTTCCAAGAAATCTGATATACACAGTTCTTGGCTATGTTGAAACACTTCCTAGAAAAGTAAAATAATAAGGAATCTCTGAATCCACAATTAAAATGTATTTTTGTAAAAATGAATTTCATTATGTATTTTGATCTATATTATTGAAAAGCAAGATTCTCTGCATTCATTCAGATTGTATTTGTTCAGCCCAATTACTACTTTTGAAACTAAACTCTCTTAACTGGGACAATACATTTATTTATATGAAATGCAGCATTTGCAACATTCATCCTGGTGGTTTAATCGTTGATTTCTTATCAACTTTCCCATTTCAGAGTAACTGCACAAAGTAATTCCTTTGTTGTATACTATTACAATAAAAAAGTTCATATTATTTTCTCAAATATGCAAGAGCACAAGGCACAAGTGTTATGTGAAGCCTGTCACATGAGTCTAGTAGAGGGAGCCACATATGCCCTACATTATCTGTGCTAATGATTTGGATAATATAGGGTGGTGATAATTCATAAATCATTTATATTTTAACATGGATGTTCAAATATAAATGATGTTCTGGAAGTTCACATTTCAAGCAAATGGTGAAAATATTCTATGAAGAACTAAGAAAGCAGGGGTGGCTAGGTGGCACAGTAAATAGAGCACCAGCCCTGGAGAGAGGGGGACATGAGCTCAAGCCCGACCTCAGACACTTAACACAAAAACTAGCCATGGGGGCAGCTAGGTGGCGCAGTGAATAGAGCACTAGCCCTGGCGTCAGGAGCACCTGAGTTCAAATACGACCTCAGACACTTGACACACTTACTAGCTGTGTGACCTTGGGCAAGTTGCTTAACCCCAATTGCTTTAAAAAAAAAAAAAAGAACTAAGAAAGCTAGAAATGATGCAGCTTCTCAATTCTGTCTCTTTTCTGTGGCTATGGAGTTTTCCATTTTAGCTTGGAGATCTCCTTTTATACTCTTAGAAGTTATCTTGAACTGAGCTTTTTTTCTCTCTCATCTTAGTGTTTTCCTGGGTTCATGTTAAATCAAAGGTTGTCTTCAGAAGATGTAGGTTCCATGGGAAAGGAAAATTAATAGTTTCATACAATAGGGTCCTAGTAAATTGTGGCCAGCCTTGCATTTAGGAAGATCTGGGTTCACTTCTTGCTTCTCAAACATACAAGCTATTTGACAAGGGGTAAGTCATTGAACCTCTCAATGACTCAAGCAACTTTCTAAGAACCTAAATTACAGACAGACTAGCAATCTGAATGGGGGGAGAGAGGGAGTATTTATACTCTTGGACTTATTTATGCTAACACAATCATAGATTCAAGCCCCATGTCTTCAGTTCCTCCTCCCACTCTCACCCCCACCCCCAAGGAAATAATCTATATTCATCATGTACTATGCTTAATTCAGTAGATAATATTAAATCAAGAGTTGCCACAGACAAAAACCGTCATGTTCATAATCTGGCTAAGGATTCAGGTAGCTGACTATTAAATTCTAAAGGGAAGAACTTAGGAAGAGACCTCACCATGTGATTCACAGGCTGCATGTTAATGTTTCTATGTGTGGAAGCATTAGCACACTAACCTACTTCTCCCCATAAATATAGCTATTCTACCATGATTAGTAAGATGGGCACTCTCTGTTAAATTCTTTTGTGTATATAAGCATACACAGACTCTGACACAGAATTCCAAACATTTTTAAAATCTCTGAAAAGTCTCAATGATAATTTTGATTATCAAAAATATCATTAATTAAATAGTTATGTCTTATTCCCAAGGACAGGCTAGGATCAACCTGATAACTGAGGCTATATAGAAAGACAGCCTAATGACAGCTCAAGGAAGACTTCTAGAAACTTCTTCACAGGTAAGAACATCAGCATTTCTAATGCTGCTCAAAGCTACTGAGGATAGAAATGAAGGATAGGCCATAGAAACTTGAACTTAGAACATACCTGAAAATACAGTGTAACTTTTTACCACATTTATGGGCAGGAGGATGTATGGATAGAAACATGCCTAAGAACGTAGTCCAGAGTCAGCCAGTAAATTTTTTTGGCAGATAACATATCGAAAAGAAGATTTTAAAGCTTTTGCCTTTGACAAGAGGAAGAGAAAGACACATACGATTGTTTTATATAATAAAGTGCTAATCAGAGGAGGAAAATATAAGCTATTACTTGATAGATGGGGTGGAGGGAAAGAAGAAATGAGTTTACCCCCATAATGGGCAGTAACAGAATAAAACGAATGCAGATGGTTCCACTCCTGTTACTTAATCAAAAGGCTGTGCAGAGTCACTGGAGCCGGCATAAAGTCATGTGTTAGAACAACAGCTGATTTGTATTAAAGAAGATTAACTTCCAGTGCCATGGTGGAGGGCCCAGGATTATTTTATGTACTTCCATTGCCTTACAAGCCGTCAACACAATTACTGCCCTCCGATGTGAATGACTGATCTGTAACCACAGTTAAACAGCATGTTGCTCAGGGGCCTAGGCGCTTCAGGAAGATGAATTTCCATACCATCAAAGTGCTTTTAATGGGCTCCCCAATCCAACCACAAGGCCTGCTTTGCAAGTATATAGAACTCAGGATGAAGGCTTCCTGTCCAAAAGGATTTGGTCGGTTGTCACTTGACAATTCCCAGCCAGCACAGGGGAGGAGAAGGGGGGAGATAGGTAGAGTTGTCTCTGCTTTGGAGGATTAAAAAAAAAAAAGGGTACAGATGCTTTGTGAATGCAACCAACTGCTGTATCCACAGCTGAATTCAATGCGCTTAACAAATAACGGCAATTTAGCTATGCTTGCGAGGAATAGCTTGAGTCACTTTGCATTAGCATCTGGCTGAGTGTTAAACTCATTTCTACATGGGGAGCAGAGAAAAGGAATTTCTGTTCAAGCATCCTTTCAAGAATGTTTAAATATTTGAACATAAATTCCTTTATGCTTGTGATAATTTCTTCTTATAGCTGACACTTTCCTTTTCCCCTTCCCTTCTGGTATTCTCCTATGTTAAACAGTATCAAGTCCCTATGCCACTCCTCTTTATATTTTAGGTACTGCCACACATGGAGTGATACAGTGACCCCTGCTTTAATCTCTCCCTTAAGGAGTTAATAAAATTGGAACGGCTTCTATGTCCTTGACACCCATATAAGAATTGGTGAAAAAAAATACATTAGTGATAGAATCATACATACAATTCACATTCTTAATTCAGTCTGCTGGCTTCTCAGAGCTTATTGATCAAACTCCATATAAAACCTAGGGAAACTGGAAAGCTATCCAAATTAGCAATCTGCTCATTCTGGACAATACTGTTTGATTTATAAGCTTCCCATGATGATTAACTTTCAAGTTAGTGCTAAGTAGCTGATCATTTTTTACTCTTATTGACTTGGTATAAACTATCTGTCTATATAATAAAAAAAATTCAATTCACCATAAGTCAAATAATACCAGATATAATTTTGAACATTGTGGAGTAATATCTTATGGTAATACTTAGGAAGAAAAGCAACTCTCTCTCTAGACAATGGCTTTATTAACAACCTAAAGCTAATTCAGAGCTGAAGAATAAATATTAGACTCAACAACTCTAGTTTTGAAGTTCTGCAAAAAGTACGTGGTGTTCTTGCAAATGATTATGTCTCCCAGTTTCATACTCATCTAACATAACTCGACAGGTCTCTACTGTAGAAATACAACATCATCCATGACAACCTCACAAGCCTAGATGCCTCGAAGATGAGCCTGTGTGTCATCAGCTCACAGCTTATGCTACTTAGAGGCTTCAGCATTTTAAAATCCTGCTCAATCCACACACAAGCCACGTGAACATTTCCATAAAGTAACATCTTTACGCAGGCCCACATATTTCAAAGACAATCTAATTTTGCTATAATTCATATTGACACATGAAACAGAGAATTAGTTGTTACCAATTGTCAAGCATCTAGGGAAGGATTTAAGTATAATTTAATTCTTTGCTGAGTCTTGGTGAATCTTACTTCAGTGAGTATAGGGCGGGAGCATAGGTTCCAAAAAGACGGAGGGAAAGGAAGAGTAGGATTTTTATGAAGAGTTTGTGAAGAGATGCTAAGAAAAAAAATGAAAGTGTGTGTATACAGATACATGTCATGTTCATGGAGCATATAAGCTTAGGAACTAACCTTTTCTGTTCTGCAGTTGTTGAGGCCCAGACTATTCACAACAGCCACCTTCCCATCAAGCACCTGTTGTTCCCTCCGAAGTTGCTCCTTCATCTGTCGGGCTTCTTGGATTGCCTTGGTAACAGCATCATGGTCATTTAAATAACCTGACATGATAGAAGAAAGTGCATCATTTTGTACAGTTAAGGATAAAATCATTTGCTCTGGAAAAACTCCTTCATTTTTTTCTTTAAGCATTTAATTAATTAAATGAAAAAGCCAGTGAAAATATCGCACATATCAGCAATGGCAATGATGACAGAACATCTGAATGAAACTGGGGAAAAAAAAGTTGTTTTTTAAAAGGTTGTTTCTAAGTATCTAGATGCTTGGCACCAAAAAACAGATTCTGAACTACATTTTTATCTCAATGTTTGACATAGCCTTTGCTTTGCAATTAAACTTTTCTAATGAAATTGACAGTTGTATGAGAACCCTAGGAAACGTACTGATAACACTTCAATACCTGATTTAATTTCAGCATTCGCTTAATATTAGACAGACAACTTGTGGCTTTTGGACAGCAGGACTGAATTTTCTAGGGACAGAGAGAATAGATCTTGAACCCACTGAAAAAAGGTCATTTCTCCCCTAAACCTAGATATATTAAAATAAACCACAGGTGGCAAGTGTTTTGTTGTGGATATAAAACTCATAATGGTTGAGATAATAAATCTCATGCTATGAATGTTACCAAGTGATTGTCATTAAGTGTTTAGTAAGAAATTGTGGCTATCATAACTATGTTACACTTAATTCATGCTGCTAATAAAAGGTCAGATGTCTAATTTAAGGTTGCTGCTCCACAGTCTAAAATTTAGACAATATATTGCTGAATTATTTCTTTTGAAACATAGACATCAGAAGCACATCTACTAATACTACTTAATTTAAAATGTGACACTTTGTCATCTTTTCTTTAGTGTAGATTATACTTATTATAATCTGCAAATGATTCATAGGATGGAATACTGATAGGAGACTTTAAGTCCTTGTCTATTTTTCAAATATTCTAAGGGAAGCTAATATCTATCATCTCTCTCTCTCTCTCTCTCTCTCTCTCTCTCTCTCTCTCTCTCTCTTTTAACTAGGGCATAAAAATGGCATAAAATGAATCTATAATATGAAATTGCCCAGAAAAGGGACTTGTTTGTGACATGAGGCTAAATCTAACCAGATCCATTGGTGAATTGTGACAGATGGAGGGACTGTGAGACAGAAGGCAGGCACTAATCACACATAAAATGACCGGCTTGCCTCAACATGTTCCATGGATTCCAGCAAACTTTACACCCTAATCCATTTTTAGAACAAAAAACATCTGGGCCATAAATCCTCTAATCTGCCAAAACACGCTATTAAATCCCATGATTTGTTGAAAAACACTAAGATTAAAGAAAGGAAATATAAAATGGCTAACTGCCGTGTTAGGAAAGTGTTATTAATACTCTTTCTTTGTCTCAATTATGAATGTTCTGTTCCTAAAGAGCCTCATCTAATCATGTCAGATTACAATACACATCCTCCTTGTATTGCTAGAGACTCTTCTATCAGATCTGCTGATTGCCAAAAAATGCAGAATATTATCTTGCTGCTTAAAACATTTCTGTTGAAGAAACTGATGTCAGATTAGTTCATTGCTTCACTGCTAGGTTTCTAAATGATCCATGTTTTTTATTATGCACAGACTGGACCTAGTGTTCTGATATCCCTTAATGGTTGAAAGAAAAGTTTCAGATGGGGGATGGGGAAAAGGTCTAGAGGGTCTAATAAGTATCCTGCTGAAAACACTGATATTATTTCTATAAATAGTTTGATCTCTATTCCTTGTAATTAGGAAAAAAACTGTCAACAACACTTTAAATAGGTTTAAAAAATGTATAAATTTAAATCTACTATTTAAAAGACAGTTGTGTTTAATATTTTATAACTCATCCTCTTTACTCTATCCTTCCTAACAGCCTAAATCTCGTTCCTGAAACATGACTAGGCAATATAATTGGGGGAAAAAACAATACTATAGCTCATAAAAGTCAGTGATTGTCTTAGAAAACAGTTCAATTAATAAGTTCTAAGAAGGTTTGCCTCATAATTTTACCTATTAACCTGAATTTGTCTACCAACTTGAAAGAATGATATTCTGTGAACTACTTGGTTTCTACAGAATACAAATATACTTGAAAAGGTTTGGCACATAGCAGTGAATAAAAGCATGAACTCCTTATGTTTTTCAGTGGCTGCCAAGATGCTAGTGTGCAAGAAAAATGATTAATATAGATGCAAAGAGAATTTAGATTATTATGGAGGGGGTGAACTATTGACAGAAAGTGGAACTCAAATAAATAAAATGAAATCTGAAATATATGTGTATATATTTCTAATTTGGTGTGTGAAAAAGAAAAAAAATAAATTTCCAGTTTAAAATAAACATTCTTGGGTTTGAAGACATAGATTTTAATTAATATATTATATCAAACCCCGACATTTGTGACTTCCTTTGTTAAATTGGAGGATTATTTATATACTGGGCAGTTGAATCTAAACAAGACTTTATTCAGGATTTTTAGTTATTATATGTTTGCCTGTCACTGTCATATTTCTGTGCTAAAGTAAATATGTGTGCTTTGTTAAAGACTTATTGACCAATGATGTAGTTATATTTTCTTAGTATATATAGTTTACATACACACACATTTTTACTCCAACGGATGTATTTACCTAACTAATATTACAGTATATGCGTATTGTCATCAGTATAAAGGTGTTTTATATATATGTACACACACACACACACACATATATATTACTGGTGTCTATTGAGGTTGGTCAGCTATCATGACATGTAAGAAAAAGATACAGATACTACAAATGATTTGCAATAAATGTTAATTTTCACAAAAATTTTAGGTCAATGATAGTGATCCAAAAGCCTTGGCCCAAATAAATAAGCTCTATTTAAATTCTCAAAACCTTTTGTACAAGTGAAGAAATTTCACTATATTCTTTCCCATATTTACATCTGAACATCACACTTCTTGTGTCAAATTGTGAAAAAATGAGAAATATAATTTCTCAGGATCTTAGAGTTAATTTTTTTCCTCTTGTTTCATATCAGTATGTTTGGCTTGTTTTACAACTTGTTAAAAGCATGCTGGACTTACACTTATAGGGGGTCAGCTAGGTTTCTCAGTGTTTAGAGTGCCAGGTGAGAATTCAGGAATATTCACCTTCCTGAGTTCAAATCTGGCCTCAGACACTTAGCAGCTGATTCTGGGGAAATCACTGTACCCTGTTTGCCTCAGTTTCCTCATCTGTAAAATGAGTTGGAGAAGAAAATGGCAAACCACTCCAGTATCTTTGCCAAGAAAACCCCTGAGTCATGAAGAGTTTGACATAACTAAAACAACTGAATGACATCATATTATAGGATTATAGATTTATTGCTGAGAGGCAACTTAGTAGGCTGACCCTCTCATTTAAAGGTTAGGAAACTAAAGTATAATGAGGTGACATTTTTTAGGGAAATAGTAAGTGTCTTACGCAGGATTTGAACTCACATTTTCCTGACTAACCACAGACTATTCTGTATCTCAAGCTATCTTTACATACCATTTTGTCAATGGTTCTCTATCACATCATTTTAGATACTATCAGATGCCGTACTGCAAAACTATAGGGTGGTAGGTCAGTCTTCATAATGTACCAAATTTTATAGACAAGATAGCTAGGAATGGGATAAATTAATTCAGATTCTGTAGTCATCCAATAATATGGTCAAATACAAAGAACTGGGCTGAGAAACTAGAGATTTATCTTGTAGGCCTAACTGTAACACTTCTCAAGGATCAACATCTTGGCCACAGGTTCTGAAACCATCTGTCACTCTTCTATGAAATTCACATTTTCTTAAGGACTCTACTTTTGGACAGCTTTATCCATTTGTGCACCATTTCAAACCACTGCTTCTTAAATTTTACACAGTAACATTGTTCTGCAACATCAAAAAAAAATCACTTTCTATACTTCTAGTTAGCAGATATATAGCAAAGAGCCCCATGCCATTAATGATAACTTAAGTATGTTATCTTTTGGTCCACAGTTTTCCATGGTTTATTAATGGTCTAACACATTAATTCTTCTTTCAAGAGTGACCTTTACAGCTCCATTAATCCTCACAGCTTTTATCCAACTACATTATTACTCATTACAGGTACATACAGCTTTTCAACATCTGCATTTTGTTGAAAGGAGAAAAGCAAATTGTAGAGGTCTTAAATCTATGAAAAAGATGTAGGTGGGGAAAAGATTTTTCATGGAAAACCAAGAGGAATTTTACTACTGAAAAATACCAGTTAAATGCCAAATATATAGTAATAGACACTATTCATTATTCCCAGGAACAATTTTTAAACATGACAGACGGTTAAGTGAAAAAAAAATTGATAATAAAAATGCAAATATATTATTTACCCAGCTAGTTAAATAATGTAGTTCTAATAACATCACTTAGTAAGTCACAAGCTAAACAATGTGGTATTTATAACTCAGTTACATATTTGATGGACTTAGGGAATTCATATATGCCAAATAAAATATTTTTCCCCTTTGGACACTTTTATTTTAGAGTCTTTGGACACTAAAATAAGCCTTTTCCTCATTACCAATGAGAATATTCACTAGTCATTGTTAGATCCAAACAAAAGAATTTATATTGTTCAGTTGTTTTTCAGTCGTCTCTGACTCTCTCTGACCCTATTTGGGTTTTTTTTTTTTGGGGGGGGGGTGGAGGGCAAAGATATTGGAGTGGTTTGCCAGGTCCTTCTCCAGCTCGTTTACAAATGAGGAAACTGAGGCAAATTGGATTAAGTGACTTACCCAGGGTCACACAACTAGTAGGTATCTGAGGCCAGATCTGAATTCAGAAAGATAAGTCTTCCTGACTCCAGGTCCAACCACTCTATAGCCACTGTACCACTTAGCTACCCCAAACAAAAGAATATATAATGCTACAAATATGTCTGGAGTTAAATTTCAACCACAGTTATTAAACACTATCTGCAATTGTATACTTTGTTTTAACTGAATAATATTGTGTTATGTAATTAATACAACATGATGAAAAGGAGCCTGGAGTAATGAATGGATGGATAAAGCTATAGTCAGAAAGACCTTGTTTCAAGTCCTACCTCTGACATGAAATGTGTGGTGATGAGTGTTTACCTTCTCATTGTCTGAGGCAACTCTTTAAGACTGTAAGTTATAGACTAAGTAAGCTGTTGATCAAGTCTTTGGGGGGAGTTTCTGTACTTCCTCATATGGGTGAAATTATAGGTCCAGATTCCTCTCTCATTCTCCCTAAAAGGCAGCAGCAATCAGGTTGGCCAGAGCATTTTAAAAGTCTGACCATGTATGCCTGCAATTTCTGCGCTAGAATGATAGTTGTGAAGGTTAGAAGATAAGAACCATGCATAGCTTTAACTTGGATATGACAAAGCAAAATCCAGGCAGGACTGTGATATCATCTGGTGGTTATTTACCACGGCAGAAAGATTTTATCTTTTATATACATTTCATTGTAGATATATGCATGTTACAAAAATGGCAAATTCAACAAAGAAGATAAGTAATGTAATGAAATGGTCTATGCACCGAGTCTTCTGGAAGGATCAGTCAGTGCTAGCCTGATTTCTGTTGTTTTGACCTCTAAATAATTCACACACTACAGCCACCATCTCTAATAGCTAACAGTTATGTATAGTGTGTTAGCTTTTCTCATATGATTATAGTGGCAACCTTGTGAATTCAGTGTTACTATTCTGTCCATTTTACAGATAAGGAAATTGAAGTTGATCAGATTAAATGATCACATAGCTGAGGTAGAGTTTGAGCTTGGGTCTTCCTGACTTTAAATTCTGCTCTCTACTATGAAGAGAGAATATGGAATCAATCTACTCTTCATGACTAGGAGCAATTAATAAACATATTCTTTAATGGGGCTTCATCTCTTTAGTTTCAGTTTAAAATTAGTTATGTGGTTTAAATTGACTACATAGTTCATTGAACTGCTCTTAATTTGCATTGCATCTCAGAATCATATATAGAACAAAAACACATATATAGAACACCAGCTATAAAATTTAAAAAGAAAAGAAAAGAAAATCAACTTACCTATTGTGCTAACTCTAGTTGATGGACTGGCTAATGCTGCTGGGACAGAGGCTTTAAGAGAGCTTGCCCCACTGTTTATTCTCAGAGCTGGCATATGGGGAGAGGTGGGTGATGTGGGTGATTTCCCATCAGAGGTCTTGGGTTTAGCAGACAAGTTCAGTGGTTGTGCCACTTCATCCTGCAGTAATTGACAGAATATAAACTATGATAAGATCTCAAGCATCTAGAGAAATACAAGTGTGTAGCCCAATATTATTGTCTCATCGCATATCTATCAATTAGTGATCTTTATTGCTTATATAACCACATGGAATTTAAGTTTTGTGTCATAACTATATACCGGTAGGATATCAAAATGATAGTCACAACCTATTCTGTGACATTATAACTATTATTATCTTTAGTAATGGTAATCAATCAATAATAATTTATTAAACAACTACCACTTGCTACATATTGAGCTAGGTGCCGATGATAAAAATCCAAAAGTGATACAGCCACAGTCCTCAAGGAGCTTATTATATTTTACTGTTACAATGTATTCTAATGATAATAGTACTTTTCATTTATATAGCCCTTCATAATATGTTGACAGACATTATGTCATTTGAACCACACCACAACTCTGGGAAGGTATCATTATCCTCATTTAGAAATGAGCAAATTGAGACTTTTGTAGGTTAAGTGACTTGCCTAATATTTTTTTTACTATATTTTCTTTCATTAAATATTTCCCAATTACAAATAAATTTTTTAACATTGCTTTAAAGATATATTTAAGTTCCAAATTCGTTCCTTCCTTCTTGTCCCTCCCCCACCATTTAGAATGCAAGCAGTAAGATAGCAATTGTACATGTGAAGTCATTGCCTAATATATTAGGGAAAGTCAGTTGCAGAGCAGGAACTAGAACTGAAATACCTAGACTTCCAGTCTAATCCTTTTCTGCTGTTCCATGCTACCTCAGAATGTATGAGAAAGTATAATGAAACATGCATACAGCTAACCATGAGACAAGTTATATAATGTAGGTGAGATATGCTTTATCATTCTTGCATGTGTATGTATATTTATATTTTCATATAAAAATCATTGCCCTTAGTCCTCTACCAAACAGAAGTAACCTTTGCCAAGGTTTAAAAATATCAGGTAATTTTTTCCCCCCAGATTTCAAGGAATTGCCTCTGGATTTGATCCAGACTAAAACCAACTAAATGTCATAAAGGAAATTATCTTTTCATTATTACACTGTTGGTCCATCCAGAGACAGAGATCCTTTTTGTTTTCCAAAATCTTAGAGTCTTGTCTACATATGATAGAATACATAGTATAGGATGAATTTGTACAATATGACAATCAGTTAAAGGAACTGGAAAAGACCTGAGTATAAGTGATAGAATTGTATGTAGTTGGATTCTTCATCTGAAGCAGATTGATTTAAGCATAGCAAGGGTTTCTAGATGTGTATGATGCATTCCACAATGGCAGTGGAAAATTGAGCATGACTAGTTCAGAAATGTTGGTAATGTCCAATTTTGGTGTGATATGTTGGCATTAGAATGCATTAGAATATATGTCTATCTTAATGAACATCCAACTTCATATTTGGCTCATTCATGGGTTTCTCTGGTATAATTGACACTGGTTGCATTAAGACTACAAATCTTCATCCTAAGGTCTACCATTTTTGTTGTAAAACTTTTATTTTAACTACCCTTTCTCATATCCTGACCTATAAGATTGGATTCATTGTAGAAAACTTTTGAATTAATGTTTAAACAAAGCACTTTACAGCATATAGGTAGACATTGTCAAAATGTGTTTTAGCTTTGATATGAAATAATTTCTAAAAACCCATAGAAACAGAATTTCATATTTGGAAGTGGGCTAGTGGCTACATAGGCCAATCCATATCCAAAAAAGGATCTTTACCATGATATATCTGAGAAGTGGAAGGCCAGTCTCTGCCTTCAGTAAAAGGGAACTCACTACTTCTGGAGGGACCTTATTTCACTTTTAGATAGTTCTAATAATTAAGAAGTATAAAAAAAATTTGCTTTGAAATTCAAAACAAATAATATCCCTCTTCTTCATGACAATCTTTCATGTATTAGAAGACAACTATGGATTGAAAAGTAAGTAAGAAGGAGTAGTGTGTAAGAAGACTGAAAAGGTAGAAAGAGCAAGTTATGAAGGACTTAGAATGCCAAACAGAGCATTTTGTATTTGCTCCTGGAGAAAGCAGTGACATGATCTTTGTTTTAGGAAAAGCTCTTTAGTGGCTGAATGCAGGATGGATTCTGGAGTGGGGAGAGAATTGAGGCAGGTGGACCCACCAGCAGGATACTGCAATAGTCCAGCCATGATGTGATAAGACTGCACTAGGGTAGTGGTAGTTTTAGAGAGAAGGGGGTATATTTGAGAGAATAGACAGGAGTTGACAACCCATTGGATATGGGGGTAAGGAATCTAGGATGACACCTAGGTTGTGAGCCCAAGGGACTGGGGGGATGGTGTCATACTTTAGAGTAACAGGGAAGGCAGATTTGAATGAGGGTTTAAGGGGAGGGATAATTGTCCCTATATGCAATAGCACAATAACATACTTAGAAAATCCTAGGGAAGCAGCAAAGAAACTGAGACAATTAATTATCCTCAATAAAGTTACAGGGTATAAAGTAAACTCACAAAACCCCCACAAAATTTCAATATAGCAACAAAAAAAAATTCAGGAGGTAATAAAGGGAAGTTCCATTAGAAATAACGACAGTAAACTAAAGTACCTGTATAGTGCAAAACACTCCTTAAAGAAATAAAAGAGAAACTTAAATAACTGGAGGGCTATTAATTGTTCATGTCTATATAGCACAAATGTAATAAAATGGTAATGCTGAAATTAATTTTCAGATTTAGTGCTATGCCAAACTATCAAAGGAATTTTTTTTTTTGTAGATCTAGATGAAAAGTAATTTGGAAGAGCAAAGGATCTGGACTTTCTAGGGGAATAAAGAAAATGATAGAAATGGCAGGGGAATAGCACTTGCAGGTCTTAAAGCAATGCTTATCAAAACTATTTGGTTCTGGTTAATGAATATGGAAAAGTAGTGCAATGGGAGAGTCTGGTCAAAGAAGAACGAGAAATAATTGAATTCAACAACCCAGTGTTTGATAAACCTAAAAATGTAAATTTCTTAGGAAAGAACTCCTTATTTGGACATAATCACTGGCCAAATGTGATGGAAAATTACTGGGGGGAGAAAGGTCATGTAGAAATCAGGTTTAGATCAATAATTTTTACCACATACCACAATGAACTCAAAATAAATATAATACCTAAATATTAAATAGCATGCCATAAAATAAATTATAACCAGATATCTTTCATAGATATGGTTAAGGGGTGAATTGTTAACCAGAGAGAAAGGAGATTAGAAAGGACAAAATAGATAATCTAGTTAGAGCTGGGTGTGCATATAAAAGAAATAAATAGACAAACCCCTTGGTATGGAGCAAGGCAACAATGGCTGTGGGTCTCTGGGTGGGGGAGGGGATGTATCAAGAAATGAAGGTGATCAAAAATGAAAGATGGATAAAATTTTCAAGAAAAAGTTAATGGTGAAAAGAATAGTTTTAGTTGAGTGATGAGGTTGAAAGATAGTTCTGAGACTTAAAAACAGGACAAAAAGGAAATTGATAACTAATAGGCTCAATTTTCTTAGTTGTCAGTTTGGAGTGGACCCAGTCAACACATTTTTCTAGCATTCTCAAAGGTAAATAAAAGCAGAGAAGGCTGATGGTAAGAGTAGTTCAGGGTTCAGGTTTGACAAGGTATGTAAGGGGACAAGGTATTTAAGTATATGATGGAAATGATTAACCAAAACACCAAGATTAGTAAGTGAAAGAAATGAAGCCTATACCAATAAAGAGACTAGAAGCAAAGTCAAAAGGTAGATGAAGAATGAGGAGGAATGAGAAATCGAAGAATAAGAGGTATATTCAGAGGACTGCTTTATTATGAAAGCAGACTGGTTAAGGGTGATAGTGAGAAAAAGGATGTGAGTATCCCTGCATGTGATTGAGATGTGGTAAAGTTGTAAGTCCTGATAAACTGGGAGATTAGTGTGGAACAACATCAACATGAAATTTGATGTGTTCAAGTGTAGATGGAGGGAGAGGGAAGGATAGAAGACTGAATCAGGTACTATACCACAAGAGGAAGAAGGAAGAATGACCTGGGAGTTAGTAGATAACTGTTGCCTGACTTTGAAGGTTTAAATGGAGTGCAATTCAAGAGAGGAGATGATAGCAAAGAGAGGTTCTGGAAGTGGCTGTGGGAAGCAAGCTGTATGCTCACTCTGTCTTCTGGTACTGTGTTTTAAGGGACATTAGATAAGGTAATCCAGTACTATGGAAGATATCCAGGCAGAGAATGTCTTATGAGGGAAGCCAGATCCCCATCAGTACCAGAAGATAAAAGGAGCTCAGGAACAAAAGGTCCAAGATAAAGAGAAATTGTCAAAAATAGAATGAAGTTTCCAAAGGGCACAATGCAAGGGGAAGGCAGATCTGGATAGGAATATAGTAGGAATAGCACTTAGGTGTCTGGGAATGAGAGAATAGGGAGCAGTGAAGGGGATGGCTTTATTTAAGAAACTTGTCATTGTATATTAACAAGTTTAAAAGATGAAGTCAAAGTTTGCTAGCCACCAGGTATGTTCTAAGGCTACTATCATTAGAGTCCAGTGAAAAGCCAAATGGAACATCATTTTTTTTCAAACAGAGAAGAAAGAAAGGGGTCTTCAGTAGGTGACATGTTGACAACAATATATCAGGTATTTAAGTAGAAATATAATAAAAATTTGTGTTCATTACACAATGAAAGGAACATCATGGGGAATAATCTGATTTTAAAGTCCTCAACATCATTACTGGATAGTAAATAGATAAATACAAATAATGTAACTTTGATCTTTCATACAGGACATCTTTTAGTATTATATTACCATTAACAAATTAAGAGATTAATATAAAAGTATTGGGTCCTAGATTGTAAGAAAATTTACTAGTATAATCCACATATTCTAATTCAAGTCTTTTATCTGGAAACCTGTTGTATGTATGCATATGTGTAGTATCTAGATAGGGGTATGCTAAAGTATCAGGTTAAGATCTTATTGGCCATTTTTAAGAATATCAAGGAACAGTGTTTTTAGGTACTAACTTTTTATTGTAAAATGGTGTCCCTGCTTATTTCTTTCTGTATAGCAATGCTGGCAGGCCTTAGGGCTTAGTTACGTCTCAAAAGCCTTTATTCTGACAGCCATAGAACTTCCTTTGACACTATCACAGCTGGCGAAAAAAGGTTTGGGGATGCTTTGGGGAAATAAAGGTGACTGCTGCACTTGACTAAACAGGAATGCTAACCCACTGTTGGGGCAGAGTATATTTCTAAATATGGAACCACCACCACAACAACAAAGACCTAGGAGAGCAGAGGAAATAACTTCTGTAGGTAGAGGATAGGAGAAAGACAGCATATACTGATGAATATTAGTGATGATGGGTGGGAGGTGACACATCTCATCTTTGAGGTGGGACGACTAATGTGTCATACATGGTCCATGTCTGAGGAAAACAAAAGAAGTAGTGGATTTCTGAATACTTTTCTCTGTTCTCTGCAGTGCTTTCTTCTAAAGCCAAAGAGAGTAAGACCCTAAGGACATAAGAGAGGTTGACAGTTCTGGAGTTGATAAATGTCATTCAAAATTGCCCTTTCATTATGTGTTCAGACTAATGGTATATTAATAAGAGCTCTCATGTTTGATCTTTATACAGGAGACTGTGTTGTAAATAATTAGGACCCATTATATGATATTACTTCACAATTTGGATGTTTTAATAATTTACTAAGGAATCATATCAAATATCTATTATTCATGAAAAAGAAAAAAAGTAATTCATTATTTATATTTATACAGTTGAACTACTAAAAAAAACTTACCTCCAAATAGAAGTGTACTATACATAAAAGAATATCCTGATGATACTGATCATCAAGGCCAAAATAGGTTTTGTACTAGTAGATAGGCTATGCTATTTACTGAAACTTCATAATTTGAATATGCAGGTACTGTAAAAGTGGTCTTTCCAAAAAAAAAAAATGTAACATTATCCTCCTCATACTAATAGAACATTTTAACTTGTATAAAAGAACAATTTGAATTTAATAAGGAAATATGCTCTTCAAATATCAAGAGGACACTTGAACAGGTAGAAGGTATCATTTGGCTACACTGAGAGCGAGGAAGATATTTTCCATCTTAATGATTTGTGTAATAAATGAATGCTGTTTGGAAGTTGTTTGTAGAAATATTTTATAATTATTATATTAATAGCCTTCAAAATAAGTAGTAAATCAATATAATATTTAACTGATTACCACCAGAGTGTTTATACAAGGCAACAAACTACATTCAGAAATTTAATTAATATGAGAAAATGGTAATAAATTATTTCTGTATCACAAAACTTTGGACCAGTCCTGATAATTAATGGTATCATTTAATAAAAAGGTTTATATACGGATGTTATGGCTGTAGAGACTTAAATATATATTAGTGAATCTGTTTCTGACTTGCTTCTTTGTCTTTTTTACTACATACACCATATAAAATCTTCTAATCCCTCTGATTACATCAAAGGGATATTTTGATAATGGAAGTAAAATACTAAAGGATCTTTGGAGAAAGTGGTCAAATGCAAAAGAAAAATGCAAGGAAAAAGTATTTTATGATTTCTAAGAGCAGATTAACCTAGATATAGAAGAAATGTTTTTATTATAGAGATTAAGAATGTGATTGGTTCTAAAATTACTTAAAATCCTATGCTTTGATGAGTGTGCCCAAAATAATGTTTTTTGTTTTGTTTTGTTTTGCTTTTTGGAAGGGGAAGGCTGGGAAGTTGGGGTTAAGTGACTTGTCCAAGGTCACATGGCCTGTAAGTGTTAAATGTCTGAGGTCATATTTGAACTCAGGTCCTCCTGACTCCAGGACCAGTGTTCTATTCACTGCATCACCTAGCCACCCCCAAAATAATGTTTTGACTGAACTTAGCTTCCTGAAACCTGAGATACAATTCACATATATTTTAAAATTCAAATACATAGTTACTGATAATTACTAATGATTTGAACAAAGGAAAAACAACTTACTTAAGGAAAGTGATCTACTATATGAATAGTTATGCAAGCAGTGATTATTTTTTTCTAATTTTTTTTCTGCTCTGGGCTTTAGTTGGTGTTTTATCTGGAGTATACACCAAAACTGGTGAACACTTGTTTTGGATTCTTTACCATACCTAATTAATCACTACTGAAAAATTTTTTATCTAAAACAAAGTAATACATAGGGGTAAGATCTATACTATTATAACAGATAAAGTTCAAATTAACTGAAGTTGTCAAAAACAAAAGTATTCTCTTGAATCCTGGAAGGTTAATTCTGTTTCCTGCTCTTTAATCTTCAATTTCTTTTTAAGTTTCAGTGTTACTTCTCAATTTATTTAAGCTGTCACAGTTTGGACCACCAGAGGATTCTTACCGAATACATAGACAACTCTATTAACAAAAATGATACTATGTCTTTTGAATTTTATTACCTAATAAAGAATGTGAAATCATCATTTTTTTCCTAACTCAATTGACATTACAGAGATTGCCTCAAAGTACATCGTCCTCTTAGACCTCCATACAATACTTCAATGGATGTATCATCTCACTGATGTGGGCACTCCCTCCATTAATGGAGATCACAGTTCATTCACATCCTGTTTTCTTATTTGCTCATGGATCCTCCACAGAGGATACACTCAAAGTGCTAAAGACCTTGTTCTCCCTTTTCTAAAATTTTTAATATTTATAATGTGCTAGCATTGCACTTGGGCTGTCCATCTTTTGCTTGCCATCATACTTTACCTCAAAGTTGTTCCTCATGTCTTGCCTGCATGTAGGCCACAATGGAAATGTACTATAGCCTATTAGTGCCAAATATATGGTCCTTCATTGCCCTTAGGATCAGTGTTTTATTATGAATTATGCTGGTCAACTTGTAGGACATAATGGAAGGGGAGGGCAGAGTGGGATGAGGCCTTGGGAGTGACCTAGCTGACATGGGTAGGCATGAGGGACATGTACCTAAGCAGCTTATAACTCCAGATCACTTGGACTTCTCAGTGGAGAACAAAGTGTGTAAGCCATGGGGTAATAAATTATCATATCCTCCATATCTTTCCCAGTAGGGATAGTAGCTAAGCTCTAGGCCTTTAGTTCAGAGTTTATTTGATTACCAGTTCCTAAGTAATAAATACAAAGGCAAGCAAGACCAGGTTGCAAGAGGCCAGTAACTGGGACCTGGTCCTGGTCTGGTATCCAGGTTGCCTCCTCATGAAGGGAGTAAAGAAAGGTTAGAGACAGGATAGGGTAGGGGGTAAAAAGAAAAAAAACCACCTTGTTTGAGCATACCTATTTAAAGAGGCATACACAGTTGCTGCTTTGTTTCAACATCCTAGGGTCAGTGGAAAGTTTTGATAAGTATGTCTCCCAGACTTTCACTTCACTTTAATAATCAGAAATGAACAGAATGAGCTCTGATGATGGTTACTATTTATTTATTTATTTATGGCTCACTCTCCTACCTTTTTCGTGTAGTTCAGTGTTTGTCTATCAACAAACAGTTATTGTTTACTATGCATCGATCATAGTCCTGGATGATGAGGAAACAAAGATGGTAAAATGGTCCCTACCCTTAAGCAGCTTACAAACTTCCTGGAGAAGGCATACAGAGGTGAATACAAAATATATAACATCAATACAAGGTCATTTAAAGGAAGAGGACACTAGCAACTGGGGGCGGGGAGATCAGGAGAGTTTCATGTAGAGGAGGGGTAGGGAACCTGTGACCCTGAGGCCACATGTGGCCCTCTAGATCTTCAAGTGGGGCCCTTTGACTGAATCCAAACTTCACAAAATAAATTTGCTCCGTTTTTGTGGTAATGGCAATTAGTATTACCATTTCCATGTTACCTTTCACTCAAGTATCAATCTTTCAACATCCTGATTTCCCAGTTCCTTAGCCTTATCTTTTATGAATTATATCCTTTTACCTCACATATCCCACAAGGTAATCATACCTCAATTTCTTACCATTATCTATTAATGAGTCACATCTATAATTTTGAACTCTGAAATGTATTTTCTTATTGTAATTGTGTTCCCTCTTATTGTTCTCCCTGTGTCTCATTCTGCTTTTACTTTGTCTCCACTGCATTCTTTCCTCCTTAGATGCTTTTCTGTTCTCTGAGTCAACCATCCTTTCTCTGGTCTCAATTTTCTTCCTTCACAGACCTGATCTAGGCCCTGGAGAAGATTTTGAACTATAACAAAATGAGGAAGGGACCTCTAAACTGTGCAAAGCTTAGGAGACAATACTAAGTTTCACACAGTGAAACAGGACTCTTGGCTTGCAGTCTCTCCCAGGTACCACTGACACACCACATAACTGTGTATTTGACTGTTGTGCGTTTTTGAACGACAAACTTCAATTGCTACCTATTACCCTTAGGACAAGCTACAAACTCCTCAGCTTGCAATTGAAGGGAAAGCTCTAGCCTACCTTTCCATTTTTGATGCAGAAAGTTAAAATAGTTTGACACTTAAAAGAGTGAGAGGTAACATGAAAATGGTAACACTAATTGCCATTACCACAATTAGCACCATCACCATCATCAAAAACACTGACCTTTCAAGCTCCCTCTGCTTACTGCCCTAAGGTCAGTAGATGCGATACCCTGTTAATTATGTTTAAAGATTTTCATATTTTAGAGGAAACTCCAAGGCCATCTAGTCCAAGTCTTAACTAGACAAGCTTCCCTTTTAAAACATACTTGACAAGTGTCCAACCTTTGTTTGTAGACCTGGAAGAAACCCTTACCTCCTGAGGTTGTTATCTCTGGGTAACTCTGCTTGTTAAGAATTTGTCCTTAGATCAGGTGCAAATCTACCATTTTCGTTTTTTTACAACCTTTACTCATTGTTTCTAGTTCTTCCTTCTCTGGCTAAGCAGAACAAATCTAACCTTCTTCCACAGGATATATGTATATATATATATATATATAAACTACTTGAATGCATCTTATGTGTCCCTCTAGTGTCTTCTTTTCTACCTGTGAAACATTCCTTCAACTGTTCCTCACATGCCATGATATCAAGACACTTCACTAGAGTGCCGATATTCTGAAAAAGGAAATGTAATGGGTTTGAAGGAAAACATTCACAAGTTGTTAAATCCCAGCCTCAGAGCTTTTATCTCCATGGGGCTTAGTTACTGTAAGAAATTCATTAGATCATGGAACCTTTGCCAATATATAATGTCATTCTTATGAAAATTCAGAGAGTATGTCCATAAGACTTCATTTCTCACGATGTTTTGGGCTGCAATAACTGTGATCAATGCAAAAGATTCCCTGGAATACATTTCCCTAGACACTTGGGCTATGTATGCATGAACCCCATGCATGTATTAATAACTACTGTTCTTGTGTCCCCATGAAGTCTTAGGGCAAGGACTCTGAGAAGAGATCATCTACCAGGGAGGAAATGTATAAGGTGGAGCAGAAAGCATGGGGCAGTTGGGTGGGATGTGGATGTAGTGAAGATGCTAATAGGAAAGGAAAGGTCAGAAGCTGAGATCAAGGAGAGAGAGAAAAGATGTCATACAGTAGTGTAGCCATGGTGATCTGAAACTCTGATGTTACATTTGGACCATGATCATTTCAGGCTTAAAGAGAGCGTTTTTAGATATTTCCTAGGGTGTCTCTAAAGAATCCCAGAACATATATTGCAAGAGGCAGATAGTTTTTCATTCTGGGATTTTGACATCTTAGGCTGTATCCTCTTTCTATGTTGGGAAGTCAGAAGATTTAAAGGAGAATTCAAATATAATACTACTGGACATGTAGTCAAATGTCACGTCTTAATTAAATGTTTCTGCTACTGGATTCATGTGTTTCTGGTTGGTACTAGCAAACCAGTAGCACACGGAATAGTTTCATGTTATTTTTGGGATAATTATTACCCCCCAAATAGCCATAAAGAACCTGGGATATAGCCAAGTGGTGCTATACAAAAAGAGAAATTTAGAGAAGCCCATGGGGAAGTTTATTAGGGTGTTTTTTTTTGGTAACATGTTTATGATAGAAAGGAAGAATTCAACTTTTCTTTCTTAGCATTTTGAGGACAGAAGGGAGTAAAGAAGTCTTCTAACCAAGGAATCCCAAAATCACTTTTTTGAAGAAAAAACATTAACTCTTCCTCCCACCCAAGTTAATTGGTAAGATGATGCTTATCAGCACCAAAGTTCCCATTTTGGAGGTTCTCTGAAAAAAAAAATATACTGAAGAACTTCAGTAATCTCACTCATCTTTTCTCACCTCTTTCAGCTGCCTTCTGACTAAAGAGTAAGAATTGCAAAACTATGAGAAGATACAAGGCAATACATCTTTATGTTCTCTATATAAAGTACTTAGCTGGGAAAAGTCATAGAAGCCTTGAGGAATCAATCAAAATGATATCATAAAAACATCTACCCAAACCCCAAATCTATACTGGCAACACCTAAGAATTAGAAGCCTTTCCCATCTCCTGTCCCAACTACATACTTAATTGGTAGGTTCCATGGCACCTCAAACCAAGGCTGTTGTCTTTCAGGTTATCTCATCCTGAAGTCCCCTTAATGATCAGATGCTTATTTTTAGACTCACAAATTGTAAGATACTCTGTTAGCTAGGCAGGAAGAGCTCCAGGAATTCTGTGATAGGTGTTAATGCTTCCATTAGTCTTGATTACTACTTAAATACAAGTCTTTAGCTGAGGGTAATAAATTCTAGTTTCTTATTTGACTTCTTTGTTCTGCCAGTTTATGTTTTTTGCTTAATGCGTGAGTTCTTATTTTTGAAAAGATACCAGTAGGGCAATAGGAACCATTTGTTTTGGCATAGTAGCAGTACATGGTTTAAAATTTTTCCTCTCTGATCATTTACTTGTATTTTCTGTTATTTAAACTAAATTTAGCATTTCTTTACTGTTTCAAATCCTATTTTACCTGGATATCTCTCACACTTTTTACATTCTAGGTTCCCTAGTTATGTTCATTTAATTTCTCAAAGTGAGAGGCTATATCATGTACCAGGCAGAGAGCTAGCCTCAGCCAGAAGGACCTTGTGCAAGTCCCATCTCTGACATCTGTTAGACCCTCAGGAACTCATCTGACCTCTAAATCCTGTGGGCAATTCTGTAAGATTGACTGTAAGTTGCTGAATTACATTGGGAATTTCCTTAACAGGATGGGAGTTCCCTAAACCAGGTAAATCCTAGATCCAGTTCCATTCCCTATAAAATAATGAAACAAACCTATCAGATAACTCATGGCACTGCACATAGAGACACTGCACGATTTTTATTCTTAAAAATTCCAATACCAAATTAGCTAAATTTTTTCTCTATAATCAGACCTCTATCTTCTCTTAACAATACCCTCAAAGGTAGCTAATTGCATATTGTGTGCTCTTTTCATCTTTGTAAAACAGTTTCTGTCAGGGATGCCTTTTATTACCTGGGAAAATTTTTGTTTTCCTGTCTTCATCTTTGATATGTAGCTAACTTTCAAGGGTCTTTTTTTTTATCATTTGAAATGATTACAATAATTATCATTTATTGGAGCATGAATTTTATGTCATCTATTCAGTTCTCTCATTTTACAGATAAGGAAACTGAGGCCTAGACAGGTAAAGTAATTTGTCCATTATAACATAATTAATAAAAGGAGGTGATGAAATACAAAGCTCAGTCCTACAATTCAAATTCCAGAACCCTTTTGCCTATACAATGCTGCCTTGGCACCAATCAATGCTTTTTTCTTCTTTCTTATTTACTCTCTCCTGATCTTTTCCATTTAACACAGTCTCTGATTTTTTTTCTTCAGTTTATTTCTTTCTGATTTAATTCCTAAGTTCTAGGTCTGAGATACAAGGACAGTAGATATGAGTATGATAGACAGTAGCATATTTTGGGGGATAGACAAAAATGAAGGGGAATGCAATATCACAGCGCTTCCTCCATTATTTCTTTCCTTTACCTCTTTTGAAATGCTCTGGTGGGTGAGAATAGGTGGATCCTATTCCAGAAGCAAACCCTCATTCAGAACTCCCCAGTATAAACTTTTTGCATTTTATTAGACAGTGGACAGAACGGGATGCGATAATAGTCAATAAAATCCCGAGCCTATGTTTCATTACTTAACACCTGGCCGCTCACAGAGAACACATAGCCTGATGATAAGAACAAGCACAGCGTGCTTCAGTGTTGTAAGGTTTACTTGTTATTTGAGGCTTATCTCCACTTTGCTTCACATCTGGTCCCTTGACAACTTCTAATTCCTAATAATAAAGACATTGTCCAATTGCATTCCTCACATCTGGGCCATAGCTATTTTGTTTTAATACTACTGAGTTCTCCATAAAGAGGTTCTGTTAGCTGTTAAACAGGAGGGGGAAAAGTGTTTTAACAACAGATCAGTAGGAAATGACATAAATAACCATGCAAGTCCTTCCCTTGAAAATATCATCCTTTAACAATTAAATAGAATAACTCTCTAAACATGACAATCTTTAGAGAAATGACACAGTAGGTCACTCACTACTCCTCAAAGAACACTTTTCCAAGGAACCCGAGGAGGAATCTGCAACATACCTATACATGAAAAATAGTTTCAAAAACCAAGGTCTTTGATTTTTTTTTTTACAAATGTCACAAAAAAACATAACTATCACTACTGCTTTCCTGCTAGATAGGGATAAGAACTGTGAAAGAAAAATAATAAAGGAGAACAAAACAAGAACCCTTCAAAAGATGGGATGGGCTTAGGAAGAAATAAGATAGGAGCTCCCGTATAAAGCTCCGAAGCTACACAAGTACTACAAAACTGGCACATTTGAGATGAACAGGAAGAAGACAGACGGTTCCCTGATCAAAGCCTAGCCTACCGCCTCCTCTCTGTATTAGGGATGGCGCTTTTGCTAGAAGCCCACTAGCACCTCCAAAAAGAATTACTATAAAAAGGATGTCAGACCAAAGCAAACCATATCAAAACAAATTAGCAGCAGCCCCCTTGTTCCACAGGGGTCATATAGAGGAGAGGTAAAAGTGTTGTTGCATAGAAGCAGAGAGAGTCAAATAGACAAGAGAAAGCTACTGCTGAAAACTTTAAAGGAACAAGTCAAAATACCTTTAAAGAAAACAAAAATCAAATACTTTGGAAGCCATCAGAAGACTAAGGATCTCCTTTTCAATAGCACACCTGCAACTCTCTGCACCTTTTCTCGTTCTAGGCTCTATGGAGAAGTTTGGTCAAAGCATATCGAAAAGATAGGCATTCCATAGATGGTCAGAATGGGAGGAAGGGGAGAAAAATTAAAGCACATCTACATTTTAGACACAAATGTAAGAGAAACAGAATGACAAAGAGGAAAGATCATTGAACTTGGGAGACAGAAGACACAGATTTGACTCCAACAGAAGCCATATGCTAGTTGTGTGACTACAGGCAAGTCTCTAATACTCTCTGACCCATGGATTCCTTATGTGTAAAATGTTCATAACAACAACAATAATACTCGTACCACCTACAATACAGGGCTTTCATAAGGAAAGCATTTTGTAAAATTCCACAAAATGTGAGCTTTGGAGTTATGCAAATAAAATGTCTAAAATATCAATAGGGCAACTGGGTGGCTCAATGGATAGAGGGTTGGGCTTGGAGGCAGGAATACCCGAGTTCAAATCTGGCCTCAGACACTAGTTTTGTGACCCTGGGCAAGTCACTTAATCCTGTTTGCCTTTATTTCATCATCCATAAAATAAGCTGGAGAAGAAAATGGCAAAAAAAAAAAAAAAACCCAAATAGCATCACAAAGAGTCAGATACTACTAAAATGACTGAACAGTTACAACAAAGTGTCAATACCCCTTAAACCAGAGATTCCATTATTGTGCTGGTACTCCAAGAAAGCTATCAATAAGAACAATCCTCATATACATCAAAATATTATGGCAGCACCTTTGGTGGTAGCATTGATACAGGACTTCTCCTATGTCTGAAAAATATTCCCTTTGCATCTGTTTGTGGATGTTATCCTCCTTCAAGGCACATATCAAATGTCACCTTATCCACAAGGCCTGCCACAGTCCCCATTCTCCATCATGCTTAAGAACTGTGTCTAGGGGGGCAGCTAGGTGACACAGTGAATAGAGCACCGGCCCTGGAGTCAGGAGGACCTGAGTTCAAATCCAGCCTCAGACACTTAACACAAAAACTAGCCATGTGACCTTGGGCAAGTCACTTAACCCCAATTGCCCTCCAAAAAGCAAAAAAAAAAAAAAAAGGTAAGAACTGTGTCTAGGCTGTTCCCCTATATCACATGTATTCTTTTACCTGTTATCCCTTCTATTCGATTGTAGGCTTTTTGAGGATAGGTACAGTCAGAGATAAAACTAGAGGAAACACAGTTTTGAACTCAAGTGCCCAGATTTCTAGAGGGCTGACAACATATGCAGTCCTTTAGCAACACAGAACAAACTGATTTAGCCCTTAGCCAGCAAAGTTAAAATACAAAAATAAAACAATCACCCCAGGGGGTTTTCTCTCTCCTTGAGCCCCTGCTCTCCTACCCCCACAAAAAGAATGGAGAATAGTAGGTGAAAACTGAAGGGACAGATTGAAGCTTCCCATGTAGAAAACAACAAAAAAAGTGTAGCAATTAGCACTCTAAATGCAATGGGCTGTTCCTGGCACAGTGCGTTTCTTGCTCACTAAAGTTCTTCAAAAAGAGGTTGGATGACCACTTTCTAGGGAATCCTATATATAGGATACTCTTTTAAGTATGTGTTGAATGGCATAATCTTTGAGCGCTCTCTCTCTCTCCCCCTTCCCTTCCTCTCTCCCTCCCTCTTTCCCTCCCTCCCTTTCCCTCTCCTTCCTTCCCTCTCTCCCTCCTTCCCTTCCCCCCCCTCCTTTCCTCTCTGTCTCCCTCCTTCCCTCCCTCTCTCTCTCTTCCTCTCTCTCTAAAAGGCCATTTAGACATGCTTGCAATTGAGTCAAAGTTGTGTTACCTACCAGTTTATTAAAAGTGAGTAATTTTCCCAGATTTCTAATTAGGGCAAAAAGAAGCATGACACTCCTGAAATGGCATCTTGGCCTTCAAAACATGTGCATCATTCAGTCAATAAACATTTATTAAATGTCCGCTCTGTGCTGGGCACAGTTCTAAGTACTGTGGATGCAAATATCAAAGACAAAGACAGTTTTTGCCCTCAAGTAGCTTACAATCTAATGGAGGAAAAAATTATACAAAACCAGGATGGGTGAGGGATAAGGATGTTATCTAGGTCAAGGGCATGATGGAGAAGTCCAAAGTATTAAGAGATGGTTGTACTGGACAACTCACTTATTTTGACATTTCAGGAGTAACTCTCCTCAATGATCTCCAACCAGAGAGGCCTTGAGACAGAGGGCACATAGTATGAGTATTAATAGACCCTTGTGATCTTGCAGGATTATGAGATTCATTGGGAGCATGATGGAGAAGTCCAAGGCAGTGTAGCCAAGTAGGAAATGAAGCTGGCCTGGACACCCTCCTTCACTGGAGGTTTGTGGGATCAAGGTTATATTTATGTAAGTGTAAAGACAGATGATAAAAAAGGATATATTTAGGCATCAACAAATAGTACCTGCCAAAGAGAAAATTTTCTGCTGTCAACAAAACTGTAAAGTCAGCTTTGGTTTTTCTCCTCATGCCCTTCAATCTATTTTACTCTAACTCTTGAGAGTAAGGTCAACTAAATCTAGCTAAGGTTTTATATATTTTAAGGGTACTTAGAGAGAAAGTGCCCTTAAGATTCAAAACAATGAATTTACAGGGTAGATTTTTTTTCTTTGAAGGAGTGGTAATGGTGGTAGTGGTATCCATTTGTCTGCAGAGCTGACTGATCATTGGACAAGGCAGCAAATAAGTACTTATTAAGCATCTATTGCATGCCACGCACTGTAGAAAGTGCTTTACCAATATTACCTCATTGAATCCTCACAACAATTCTAGGAGGTGGGTGCTATTGTCCTCATTTTGCCATTGAGAAAACTGAGATAGAAAGGTTAAGTAACTTGACTAGAATCACCCAGCTAGCAAATGGCTGAGACTGGATTTAAACTCAAGTCTTCCAAGACTTTAGACCCATTGCTCAATCCACTGGGCCATTTGGCTGACACAAATGCCCTATTATTTTGCTAATTTATTTTTTCTTTCCTATTATCAATCTCACTTGGCCAGAGATCATGGTGACATTTAAAGAAATTAATCAAGACAGTCACAATTTAACAGGTCCTACAACAATGTTCATATTCAATGTCATTTAATTCAACAAGCCTTTAATAAGCTTCTACTACCTTCCAGGGAAATACTGGGCACTTAGGCACAAAGACAAAGCTTAAAACATTGTCTGCCTTTAAGGAATGTACATTCTAGTATGAAAAACAATATGTTTTTGTTGAGTCATTTTTCAGTCATGTCTGACTCTTCATGACCACATTTGGGTTTTTCTTGGCAGAGATACTGGAGTAGTTTCCCTTTTCCTTCTCCAGCTCATTTTACAGATGAGGAAACTGAGGCAAGCAGGGTTAAGTGACTTGCTTAGGGCCACACACCTAGGAAGTGTTTGAGGCTAGACTTGAATTCAGGAAGAAGAATTTTACTGACTCCAGGCCTGACACTCTTTCTACTTTGCCATCGAACTGCCCCCAAACTATTGTTGTTCAATTGTTCAGTCACACCTGAATATTTGTGACCCTATGGATTATAGCACACCATTGCTGTCCATGGGTGTTTTTGGCAAAGATATTGAAGTAGTTTGCCATTTCCTTCTTTATTGAATTGAAGCAAACAGAAATTAATGACTTGCCCAGGGTCACACAGTTAGGAAGGGTGGATTTGAACTCAGGTTTTCCTGACTCCAGACCCAGCATTCTATTTATTGAGTCTCCTAGCTGCCTCCAACTAAGAATAATATGTACACAGGTAAATCATTTAACTATATGCACAAAGTAAATATACAGCCATTTTTTAGGGGAACATTATAACACTTGACAAAGATAAGGAAAGACTTCATGTAAGAGGTGACATTTCAGCTGAGTATTAAACAGAGCTAGGGTTTAAAAGAGGCAGAGTTAAAGAGGAAAAGCAATCTAGGAGAAGCTAAGACTAGGAGACAAGAGAGGGAATGTTGTGTGTAGCAGACAGTTTGCCTGACACACAATGCTTAGTATGATGAGTAATGTAACATGTCTAGAAAGAGATATTAGAGCCAGATTGCAGAGATCTTTAAATGACAAACAGAAGAGTTTTCACCTCATTAGAGAGGCAACAGAGAACCACTGAAGCTTTCTGAGCAGGAGAGTAATAGTCAGACCTACATCTTGGGAATATCAGCTTGGTAGATGTGTGGCTGACATATTAGAGAAAGGAGAGACTGGAAGCAGAGGAATTCATGTAGGAGGTGATGAGAACCTTAACTATCTACTTTACAATGTCCTTGACTTTTCTGCCAGTGATTTTATCCACACGTTGATGTATATTTTGGTGGGGAATGTGAGGAAGACAGGAAATAAGATGGTAACCTCTGGCCCCCATTAACTCCTTCTGCTTTAAAAAAAAATAAATTCATTTTCTGTCACTTTTGAAATGTTGACAGCTAAACTAAATTTAATACTTTGCAAATGCAAACAAGTGAGATAAATAAATTAAGGAATATGACCTTCAATTCATAGATAGGCTGGTTTTTTAGTATATTTTCTCTTTGTTGATCATAGGTCTACAATCCCTCTTTGATGTATGTTTTAAGTCGCCATAAATTTATTTTTAGTCCTCTGCTACCTAGCCAATATCACTACAGAAATTGTTAGACTTTATCTTACCTGTCTTACCCCATCCCCTTAACCCCGCTGTAAAACTTACAGAGTTTCATGGTTCACTACAATTGGTCACATTGCTAATTCTATCCTCGCCCTTACCCCAACCCCCACATTATTGGTTACACAGAATTATAGAAAGGTAGAACTGGAAGGGTTCTTGCAGTTCGTAAAACACAACCAGTTCATTTCACAGATTCGAAACATGAAGCATGAAAGAAAATCCTCCTAACTACAGAAGCAACTTCATTTTCTTATGCATATTTGTACTGATCGATAGCTTTCACAGGATGCCATAAAAACTTCCATTTTAACTCACCAAGAAATTTCAGTCAAGCTTCAGAACTTCAACACTAAACATCAACTCTTACAAGCAATAAGGAAGAAACCCTTTCACCTAGAAAAGGAAAATCACTAAAGAAAATACTCCATGGAAAGTGAACAATAGCATTCCTACTTTAGGAGTCTGTGCCTGTTGTGAATCTGTGGCATCACTGATATATATGGTTACTCCCTGTAATGGGACAGTTTCCAGTCGATCAGTGTCTTATCATTCTGTGTGACTCATGTTTATGTAGTCACATAAATCCTCTATATAGGGGTCCTAACAACTGAGAGCTTTGCTTTAGATCTTTTGACACTTCATGGATACCAATGAAGCATGCAGCCTTTGCATCAGTAATGCTAGGTGATAAGACCACCTTTTGTCCAGTCATAGATCTCTCCAGTAATAGATTTTATTCCACTCCTCCTGGTAATATGTAGTAAACTACTCATATCCACCATCTAATCTGATCCAACTAAATTCAATTCAATATATAGTTATTAAATACCCAGAGCTAAGTAGAATGCCTGGGAATTAATCACTCAACATTTGTTAAGTGCCTACTATGGTGCTACACAGTGCTAAGCACTGGAGATACAAAGAGTCAAAAAATAATCCCTGTATTTTGGGGAGTTTACAATCTAATATAAAGCAAGATAAATAAAGAATAAATAGCAAATAATCAACAAAGGGTCACACTAGAATTAAGAGTTGAAGAGGAAGAGCATTCTAGGCATGGGGGGGACAGCCAGAGAAAATTCCTGGAGCCAAGATATCGAGTGGGGGCCTGTGTTACTAGATGGAAAAGTACAAGCTAGGGAGTAAGATGTTAAGAAGACTAGAAAGGTAGGAGGGGGCTGTTTTGAAGGACTTTAAATGTCAAACAGAACATTGTACATTTGGTCCTGGAGGTGATAGGAAACCATTAAAATTTATTGAATTGGGGTGGGGCAAGGTGGAAGGTGGAGGGAGGAACAGGATATAACCTGCCATGTGCTTTAGGAAAATCACTTTGGTAGCTGATTGGAGGATGGAATGGAGTGGGAGAGAACTGAGACAGGCAGACCTCACCAAAATTACAGACGTGAGGTGTTGAGGGCCTGCACTAGAATGGGGGCAGTGTCAGAGGAGAGAAGGGGTGTTTTGTAGGCAGATGTTGCAAAGAAATCAACAGTCCTGGACCATAGATTGAATTGGGAAAGGGGGAAGGAGGAAAGGTGAAAGAGAGTGAGGAATGCAGAATGATTCTTATGTTGCAAACCTGAAGCATGGGGAGGATGCCGTTGTCCTCTACAGTAAAAAAGAAGGTAGGAAGTAAGGAGAATTTAGAGGGGAAGATGAGCTCTGTTTTGGGCATATTGAGTTTAAGATGTCTTCTGAACATCCAGTTTGAGATGTTCTGAAAAGCAGCTGGAGATTAGAGATTAGCAGAGAATTTGGGGCAGGATAGATAGATTTGAGAATAATCAGCATAGAGACTGGAATGAAATCTCTGGAAACTAATGAGATTGCCAAGTGAATTAGTAGAGTGGGAGAAGGGTAGAGATTCTAGGGTGGAACCCTGAAGGACACCTAAAGGAACAAAGTAAGTTATTAATAAATGACTCTTGACTTATTAAGTCAATAAGTGATAGATAAATGACAAATGCTTGTTGAACTACTCTGTGTGCATAGCACTGAGATGGGCGGTGGGAATAAAAAGGCAAGTACAAAACTGTCCCTATGTGTATGTGC
This sequence comes from Petaurus breviceps papuanus, assembly GCF_028583685.1. NCBI lineage: Eukaryota > Metazoa > Chordata > Mammalia > Diprotodontia > Petauridae > Petaurus > Petaurus breviceps. The sequence goes on from NW_027186546.1 coordinate 2,104,562, forward strand.
TTAAGTATAAATATGGTCATTTAAAAAAGAAAGATAAAGCACTAACAATTAGGACAACCAGGAAAGGCTTGCCTTAGGAAATAGCAGGTCACTAAACCTTGAAGGAAGCCAGGGATTCTGAGACGTGTACATTCTTTTAGTTATTTCCTATTTATCCTGTATATATTTCTTTGTATGCTATTTCTCCCATTAGGTTGTAAGCTCTCTGAGAGCAGGGACTATCTTTTACCTCTTTCTGTATTCCTAGCACAGGTTCACAGTATTCACAGCACATAGTAGGTGCTTAACAAATGTTTATTGATTGAGTGAGTGAGGAGAACACATTCGTCTATGCAAAGCATAAAAGTTGAAAACAGAAAGTAGATTTCAGGGAATGGGCAATAGGTTAATGTTGTGGGAAAATGCCCAAAACCTGGCAAGCCAGCTGATGCCAGTGTATAAAGGATTTTAAATGTGAAGTTGAGGAGGTTGTAGGTTCTTGATCAGATTTATGCACCTATCAATTACCCTTTGGGAGAAATTCAATTTTAATTCTTTGGAGACTGATATTTCATGACTCAAAAGTATGCAACATCATGAAAATAATACTGATGTTAAAACAATAGGCCATTATTTCAGAGAGAAACTTGGCGTTACTAAAAATACAGATCAATTTCTCAAAGGCAATCTAATTCATGTTCACCCTCTTTTTAAATTCTGGGCCTATCTTATTGTACACATGCAGCCTCAGTTCAAAATCTTTATGGTACTGAGGACTTCTGACAAGATGGTGTAGTGAATGTCTGCATCTTATCAGTTCTTCACCACCACATATGAGGTATACAGAAAAAAAAAATCAACAGTGGAAAAGAAATTTCCAAAAGATAATCCTTAAAGGAGAAAAGGGGGGGAAGGGGGAAATGAATGGATGAGAACTATCCTATCGGGCCCTATGATTTGTTTCTGCAGCCACGTGGCAGAGATAAGAGCTCTGGTTCTGGACTCAAGAGTACCTGAGCTTATTTAAATGCAGCCTCAGATACTTACTGGCTGTGTTACTTTGGGCAAGTCACTTAACCTCTCTATACCTCATTTTCCTGAACTGTAAAATGGGTATAATAATAGCACTTAATTTACAGGGTTGTTGTGAGCACCAAATAGATAATATTTTGTAAAGGGCTCAGCCCAGTAGTAGGTATATAGTAGGCACTATTTAAATATCATTCCCTTCCCCCACTTCTTGCATGTACTTCTACTTCTTTATCTTAGGTTCCTGTATTATCTTCCATGGATCACAGACTACAAAGAAAAGACAAAGCTGAGAATAAAAGTAAGGTCTCTATCAAAGACCTGCCCCTTACACTTGATATTAGCTCCCTCTGCTCCATTCTATATTCTGTTTGCCTGCCCCAGACCCCCACTACAAAATCCTGTTTTACAGGCTCTTTCTAGTGGGAACTACAGCCTAGAAAAATGGATGGAGCACTGGGTCTTTGAAACCTCCCTCTGACATCTGCAATTTGAGTAACCTTGGGGAAGTCAATTCAGTTCCTAGAGTTTCAGTTTTATTGTTTGTGACTGGGGTTGAACTACATGACCTTCGAGGTCCCTTTAAGCCCTTGATCTATGCTCCTATAATCCTATGATTTCTGGGCCTAAGAGTAGCTGGCTGAGATGAACCTCCATAACACATCTTCACCAGTCATCTCAGCATCTATTAGAAACACATAGAATTTTACCTCATAGCCTGATTCATCCAAAGTCCTTCATTCCTCAATATGGGAAAGTTTAGAAGTTATTTCCTTATGGGCCTGAGACATATTACATATGTATATAGTTGAGGACATGAACAATTAAATGAGATAACTGTAATAAATAATGTAAACTGTTTTACAAATCTCAAAATAGAATAAAATTGTTAGCTTTTATTATGTTATTAGAACCAGAAGGCAAAGTGCTGACTGACAGATTCAACGGGTTTGCTATCAGAGGGAAATGCCAGATATAAAACACTGAGTAATATGATAACCAATTTCCAGAACTCTTAGGCTGAAGGGAAAAAAAATCTTCAAGAAGATAGGAAAAGACATATCACATAACCAAGAATATAACTCAGTAATAAAGATGATTAAGCACCAACAAAAAGGAAACAAAAAGATTGGAATATGAAATACTGAACAACAAATGTCTTATACACAGATACAACTTATATGACAAAATTAAGAATTTCAAGGGGGAAAATGGATTTAAGGCAGATCTGACCTATAAGTATTCCTGTTGAAAAAAAAAAATTAGAACTGAATAGAGACTGTGAAAAATAAACAGACTGGAAAAAAGCAACTTAAGAAAAATAAGCATGCTTGACCAATTTGTACTTAACTAAGCAATCCAGTGTATGCACTTTGGAAAGGGGAGGAAAGGCTCTTTCAAATTCTACCCTGTTCAACTGTCAATGATGAAACAAAGAAAAATGTTAAATAAATTACAGGAAGTTATAGATAGAAAGGCAATCATTTTTAGGGATTTTAGCATGTCTTTTTCAGATTTAGAATTTATAGATAGAAAAATATTAAAAATTAAATAATAACAAGCAAAATAAAAAACAAAATCACATCTTTTACAAATACATAAATAATAACAATATAAAATAGATACACAAAAACAAATGCATAAAATAAGTAACAATACATAAAACTGACACCAGAAAGGTGCTCAAAAGACAATCTTCAATAGAAAAATATATGGTATGCTCAAATGATTAAAAGTAAACCTTGCAGAAATAATAAATGTATTTAAAATATAATCTCACAACTGGGCATATACTCCAAGAAAGTTAGTGACAGAGGAAAATGTTATAAACAAAAAAGCAAAACTTGAGTAGTAGCAAAAAGTTAAAAACAAAATTGGTATATATTGAAAAGGGAGTGGCTAAATAAACTGTTTTATTTCAATATAATGGAATTATCACTGTATTATAAGAAATGAAAAATATAAAGGATTTATTTTTAAAAATACATGGAGACATTTGAATGAACTTATCTATAGTAAAGAAATAAAAATTAGAAAATAAAAGAATACAATGATTTGAATAAGGTCAATGAAAACAACACTAAAAGACAAGCAGAGAATTGAAAACACTTTCCTGTTCTCCAGAGTGGTAGAAGACTATAGGTGGAGAATGTTGCATACATTTCAGCCAAATAAATTAAGTGTCCCATAATGTTATAGATCTTGTCTTTGAATTATAATAAAAGCCATTTCTATTAACCCCTTCATTTAAATCTCCAAGGAGAGTTTCATTTAGCTGAAATGGCCTTTTTCTTCTAAATTTGTTAATAGTGAAAATGCTATGATTCAGGTGTTCATTAGTCTTTCCACTAACTGGTTATTGAACAAAGATCCCACATTTGGAGTAGCAATACAAATTAATATTTATGCCAGTCTTTCAGTGGTACTTGATTTCCTTGTAGTGGTAACTCCTTTCCTCAATGCATTTCACAAAGTGTAATTTAGTTGATAAGTCAGAACATTTCCTAAGACTTAGAGAAATTAAGTGACTTGCAGGTATGTGGACAGGAAGGTCATCCAGAGAGTAAGGATCAGAAGTAGCATTTGAACCCAAGCTTTCCTACTGACTCTCAAGTTAAAACTTATAGGCAATCTAAATCCTTTGCAATTTTAAGCATTCTCTGCTTCCTTTCGTATCACTCTGCTACCATCAGTGCAGAAGTGGAAAGGTCTGCAAAGGACTAAAGGCCATTTTGTCTTTGAAAAAGAACTTCTTTGTCCTCATAGGTTGCCACAGCCCCAAAAAAAAGATCATTAAAAAGTGGTCAGCAGACTGGAATTCTAGGTTTGGGTAGAACACAATGAGGAATTAAGGCCTATACCCCTCTGTATTGGTGAATTTCTTCTTAAAAATTTTGGCATCTATCAAGTAGATACAAAGAAAATTTGCTTGATATGATTAACCAGTCTAACATCATAGGCTATTATAATAACTGAAAAACAATTGCACATCAGTTGAATTTGATGGATAAATTTTCTTCCATTTCTGCTGTATGCCAGTATATATGATCCTTGATCAGATTTGAGGAATGAACTATTATATAGGGAAACAGTATTGCTAATACTGATCAAGATCAAAATCATATTGGCAGCTTGAACTATAAAAACTACTTTCATATTTTCAAGACATTTCCATTATCCCATTCCAAAATATATACAGAAAAGATAATTTTATGTCATTCAGTTAATTCATAACATTTTCATATAGAAAAGTTATAAACTTTATTTTTATATAACAAATATAAACTGATTACAAATGTTATCATGTATATAATTCACAAATAATGGTAAATACGGTAGAGAACTTTAAGATATTCAGTGAGACTAGTCAGATGTACCAATTATGTATTAAAAAAAAGGTTAAATTCTTGACATTGCAAATGATTCAGAGGGTCTGAAACCTGAAAGAGCTGATTTCAAATCCTGCCTCTTCTCCTTACTCTCTGCATAACCACTTACTACCTTCCTTCCCATATACATGTGTAGTTCCATAACCTCTCAGAGGTTAATGTACTTTCTGAATACATATCAAAGCATTTCAGACACTCAGGAAAAAAAAAAAGTTGGCTTGAGAAACTAACATAGTAAATGAACTCAAAGAAAAAGAAAACCACTAGTCCACCTACTGCCTTGAACAAAAGGTTTGAATCTGTCTCTGGTTTATTTCAAGTGAGCTGTGTCAAAGGTTACCCACAGGCCATTTGTAGTGATTTATAGCTGTTGTCGGCAGATCTCCTTTTATTTTAATGATAAACTCAATAAAGTCATTAAGGCAGTCTTTGTCTTCATGGCAGTGACCAGGAGCATACTTATGTCTTTAAAGAATTCTGAGGGGTGATGGACACTATTTATATATATTGTCAGCTGAGAGCAGTATTTATGTTGTGCCTTGAAGACAAAAATTGTTCTTTCCCAACGCATTGAAGATGTCAGACTAGATCTTTTACTCTGGCTATCATTGTTATAATGTTGACTCAAAGGTATGTGAAAAAAGAAGCTAATATAAAGAGAAAAAAACTTAGATATAATCAGTCAATTGAGGGCATTATTTAAGTGATTAGACGTTATATTAAATCTTTCACTGCATATTCTAAAATACTTCCATTGAGCTAAATAAATTTAACCCATATGGCAATTTAAATTTTATTTATCAGTTGTTCATTTTAGAAAAATTCAATTAAAATAGTTCATAGTCAATTGATGTTAAAATGACCATTTTCATTTTTAAAAATCTATAATATTAAAAGGATAAAGGATTTTTACGAAATTTGAATTGGATGGCATTTCACACTTTCTGCATGATTAGTAGGACCATTTCAGAAAGATTCTAATCCTACCTCTGAATCAATCAGTATCCATAAAGGAGACTGAGGGGTCTGTGTCTGGAATATTACCTTTATAATTTTGTATAGTCCTCTATCTTTTTCCTGCCCAATATCAGATCTAAGAACAAAACTTATAAGTTATCTGTACATATATACACGGGAAATACAAGGTCACCAAATATATACTTTCTATATATTTGTAAGATATAATATTGAGGAGGAATTACTGATCAGAGAAGGTCTCCCCTCTAATTTCAAGTAATGGGGCAGAGGGAAGTAAGCGGAAATTGTGTATGTGTGTATTCTTCTTTCTTTCATATGGGGATGGAGGGATAGGGGAGGCGAAGTAAAGAGAAAGATTCTTTTATTATGATAAACAAAAATAAAATTTAGGCTTCTTTCTACACCTCCCAACCAGATTTGAAGTGGTCCACCCTTGCTAATAAAACTGCATGGTGAGCCATTACTGTTGAATGGCATATCCACCTCCAAGATTTGTAATGCTTCCTTCTTCAGATGCTCCCTCAGAAACATCCTTTCCTCCAGTTCCTAAAAAAAAAAAAATGGACTACTTCCTGAGAGAATGAGTTTTGAAGCTCATTTCATAATAGCAGGTCTCATAATCAGTAAACTAAATAAATTCTCTTATTTTAATATTTTGGAATATTAGATTATTATAAATGACTATTTACTATTGGATATTGCCTACAAAGGGAAGCATTGTATCTTTTAAAATATAATTTACATTAAGGGCAAGTATAGATAGGTACCCAACTGATTATTTAAGGTCCTGAACATTTTTGCTTCACTTATTTATGTTCTCTGAGATTATTAGACTATGATTATAATTTTCCACTCCCCAGTTCTAGTCATTTTGTAGGAAAACTGAATGAAGTCTGTGCTTGTCTACTGTAGTTACCTTCTGTTTGCTACAAGATCTACAACTTCTATGTCCCCTATCTTCTACCAATAGTATTTCCAGATATAAGGAAGCTTATCAAAGAACAAAACAAAACAAAATGCTGAACATAAAGTATGTAAATTTAAATCCTGATTCTTTTACTTACAGCCTTGGTGACTTTACACAAATTACTCCTCTCTTAAGGTTTCAATTTCCTCATCTGTAAAATTAAGACATTGTTCTAGAGTGTATTCCACCTTCACATCTGTGGTCCTATGAAAGAGTACCTATTATATAGGTTCTAAAGGATATGGGTGTTTCAAATGTTTATTTCAACATTGTCTAATGTTGGTTGAATATCACAACTTAAAATTATTTTTGTCTTTAACTGATTAAGAATTAGAAAAGATGACAAAACTGTTTCCTACCCTTTGAACATGTTATCTCATCATCATGGTATACCTTCTTCTAATCACACAAATAAATTTACCTTTCTAGGTTTTTTTTGACTCATGTTTGAATTTTAAAATCCCTACTCAGCTCTGGTCTTCTCATTAAAAATGCCTGAAAGTCTTTATTTCGTTGAAGATCTATTTTTTCTTCTTAGGACTTATAGAATAAGTCATTCTTAGCTTAGATCTCATATCATTTTCCTTTTGGAATATTGTATTACATGATATCTTTTCACAAATAAGAGAAGCTCTCAGATCTTCTGTGATATTGACTGTGGTTCCTTGGCATTTTTCTGGTTTCTACTTTTTCTGGTTGCTTACAGTATTTTTTTTCTTTGATGTGAGAATTATAGAATTTGGCTATGACATTACTGAGCCTTTTTCTTTTGGGATTTCTTTCAGAAGGTGATCATTGGTTGCTTTCTGTCTTCTTCTCTGGTTCTGCCCTCCAGGAAATTTTCATTTGTGATTTCTTAAAATATAGGGTGTAGACTTCTTTTTCTAATCATTGTATCTTAGGGATTCCAAGAAATTTAAAATAATCCCTCTTTGACCTACTTTCCAGGTCAGCTCTTTTTAATAGAATATGTTTTCTATTTTTTCAATCTTTTGATTTTGATATGTTTCTTACTGTCTCATGAAATTCTTGATTTCTATTGTCTGATTTTTAGAAAATCTACTATTTTGGTAATTTTCAATACTTTTTATTTCTTCGGATTTTTTCCTCCGGAGTTGTGCTTCATTTTTAAGCTCTTGCTTCATTTCTTTTATTTATTTATGTAGGCTTTGTCGAAATCCTTTTTTCCTTCGAGTCACCACTTACATTACTCATAGAGTTACTTGCTCCTTATTTTGGAAGATCTCTAACTCTAAAATGATTTTTTATATTGGTTGGTATTTTCTTTGATTTACTCATCTCTCCAGTTTTAATTTCTGAACTGGGGCTTTGTGTGAGGGTCAGGTTCTCTTTCTCTACATTTTTGAGTATGGTGGTTTACACTACTTAGTCCCACCCAAGAATTTCCTGTGTTCTTTCACTGACCTCTATCTCTAGAATTTGAGATTCACACCACTATACTTTCAGGACCCTCCTTAGCATCTTAAGACAGAGTGCTCCAGACCTTGGAGAGCCCCTACTTCTAGGCTTTCCTTGTCTGCAAGCTACCATGTAAGTGTGGTCACTGTCACTTCTAGGGCTTCCAAATCACTTGCCCTGGAACTTCCTGACACCCTTCTTTCTTTTTTTTTATGGGGGGGGGGAGGATCTTTACTCTTGTTGCCTCTGGACACTGGTATTGCAGATTACTTTAATCTCTTGTCCTTCCTTTCTGGTTGCACTGGGAAGTTACAGATTTGTCTTCCTACAATGGCACTAACTTTACTGCTGGCCATTTTTCCATTTGCCTATGGGCTTCTGGCTGACATTTTGTCCACTTCTGGAGTAGAAGAAATCACTTGTTGTAGCTTCTCATTAAATTTCCCAATTTCCTTGATCTCATAAAATTTCCATTTTTTTTTTTTTTTTGCTGGAGTAAGTTATATGGGAGCTGAGTAATATACCTCTGTTGAAGCAACCATCTTTTCCAGAAATCCCCATTTTTGTGCAACATTTTTGAATAGTATTCTTCATAGACAATGAAGAGGATCATCCATATTTCCATTGGTCCTTTCTCCCATGTACCAATTAACTCCATGCCACCTGACTCTTGTCCCTGGTATTTTACTGAAACTGATCTTGAAAAGATCCTATGCATGAGACCTACTCTTTACTAACTCCTATTTCCCCCTGCCTAAATATTCATTTTTCATCTCTTTGTACCATTTTGCACAGTTTACAAGTCTATGCTTCTTCTCCAGTGTCTTCATATATACCAGGACATCCTGGTTTTCCTATACCCCTAATTACTTCTCTGTATCTTTTGCTTTCTCTTTGTACTCCTCCCCCCCATTTGTTAAGTTATCTGTTCCTAAGATTTTGTCCTTGGTTCTCTTCTCTTTTTTTCTCTATAACCTCTCTTGGAAAGTGCACTCATATTCATGGCTTCAACTATGGCCCTTCATTGAATTGTTTGATTTAATTGTCAAAAGAAAGTCTGCACATTATGTGGAGACAAAGATTTTCTTGGGAGTAAATTCACAAAGGAACTTATTGTCCTCTGAATTAATTAGTAGCAATACTACCTTGTTGTTAAGTAGGAATGTTTCTTTTTACATGCAGCAGTCTTACTTTCTCTTCAGTTACTCCCCCCCCCCCAAATATGGAAAGATGGAAGGAACGAGGGTAGGGAAGAAAGAAAAGAGAAGGGGGAGAGAGAGAGGGGAGAAGGGAAGAAAATAGGGAAGGAAAGAAGAGAGAGAGGAAAGGAGGAAACGAGGAAAAAAAGAAAGGAATGAAGGAAAGAATTCAGAAGAATAAATTGGGAGGATAGGAGGATGTGGGAGGAAGGAAATGGAAGATGATAAAATCTTCAGAAAGCAAATTTTGATCATTTTGATGAGTCATCTTCCTTCTACCTCATCTCCTTCTCACCCATTAGATTCTGTATATTAATAAGCAGTGACAATTCATTAGAGCTAGTATAACAGGAATTCTAGATTTGATGTTAGAATGAACCTCCAAAGTCATCTAGCCCAATCTTCATAATGAAAATGAAGCCCAGGAAAGTAAAATGTCTTGCCCAAGGTAACTGCCCAAGTAAACGACAAGGGTACAATTTGAATCTAGATTTTCTGCTGCATTGCTGCTTCCTTTCTAGATTACTGGCTGCTGTAGCAAAGAAAGTCCCTTGCCAGAGCAATATCATAATACTTGGTAATATTAGGAAACTGAGTTAAGAACAGTTAACCATATGCTACAAATCTCTTTAGCTCTTTAGAATGTTGTTGTTTTAAGTAGGAAAAATACATTATAAAAATTCATCTTTATTTATCTTAATTGTTTTTGTTACATCGTTATAATTGATTCTGATCCTCAGTCACACTTTAAACACGTAATACAATAGTGCTACAAAACCTTAGAAAGGCTTCGGCTTAATTACCTAGCTATTTAAGATAACTGTCAACTATCTGCAGATAAAAAAAGAAAGGAAGAGGCTAAGCACAGGTAATTTTAGCTTAGCAATATAGAAACAAAAAAGAAAACCTATTTCATTCAAAGTGTCAGGCTGACTATACTTTGTCTATTGTAGATATGTCCCACCCAGGAAGTGATGACAATGATAATGGACCAAATTCACAGTTTAACTTTTTGGAATGATTCTCCTTAAATGAAGGCATCTCTAAGATACATAGCATATCAGTAACATTCATCTGAAGGTATCATAAAATTATCATCTCACAGAAGACTGAGAGGTAGGGGAATAATCTAGCACCTGCTCACGAAAAAGCACAGAGCGGCTACATAGGGAGACAAATGAGGGAGAGTATGGTTGGTATTTAACTGATACATCAAGTGGTGCTCAATCAACCAGAATAGAACAAGGTAAAGTAGCTATGTAAGAAAGGATATCGACAAAAATATCAGACTCATAAATTTTAGGATAGATTATGAATGAAATCTGATTTTTGACAAAAAGAGAGAAAATAAATTCTCTCATTTAAAAATACTATTTCAACACTGTTGGTTTATAGAGATATGACATGTGCCTAGTCCTGTATAGTGAATAAAATAATTTGACATCAATTGGCAGACCCAAAGGGTTCTGGGCATAAGCCAACAAGAGTAGAATTTTCTGGGAAACTCTTGCTTTTTGGAAATTGTATCCCTGCCAATACTACTACTACCATCTAGCACCCTTAACTGCAAGATGAAATCTGAAAACATTAAAAAAGAGGTGATGGGTACACTAACCTACAAAACATTATCACACTATGACTGTTGTGTACTGAAGTTTCTACTTGGTTTGATACCTTTGATTGGTACCATTATAGCACTACCAAAAATATATACCAGAATGAAGCAATCAATGAAGCACCTCCCTCCCTCTCTCTCTCTTTCTCCCTCTTCTCTCCCTTTTTCCTTCCCTTCCTCCCTCTTTCTTACCCCCCCTCCTCCCTCCTTCTTTCTCTCTCTTTCCCTCTCTCTCACACACACACACACACACACACACACAGATCTTCAATAGTGTTACTGTAAAGGAAAATCAGATAAGAAGAAAATAAAGTCCAAGTTCTTGCTTGTGAATTGGTACCAATATTTGTGTGGGTATTGCAGCTGAAAAGAATCTGATTGTGTCTGGTCAGCTAGTTAGGGCTGTTTCTGGCTTGTCAGAAACACATTTCTTTTCCTTGTCACATCCCCCAGGTGCTACTGCTGAGCAAATGGTAACATCACTGTCAGAAGTATTTGAAAAGAACAAAAAAATTGATTTGGACAATCTGTGTGCTGTTGCCATTGATGGAGACACAACTGTGACTGGGGTTAGGCCTAGGGTCATAGCAAGGTTAAAAGAAAAGCACCCAGGGATTCTCTCTTGTCATCACATTTTTCACACTGAACCAACTCTTGGTTTTGCAGATGTTACAGACAATGTAAAATACTTTGTCAAGTATCAAGACACCCTTGATAGCATTTACAGACTTTCCCAGAAATTCACCTAAGAGAAAAGAAATCTGCCAATGGAAAAGTATATAACATGTGCTTAAAAAAAAAGCAATGAACTTCAACATGTTCCTACCCACCTGATACCTAGGTGGAATTCTTGGTCACTCTACACAGTTGGCTATGTGTGCCGTCACCAATTTTTTCACAAAACCTAAGTATAAATTCTCTTCTCAAGAAGAACAGTTTGAGCTTGACAAATATTAACAGATCAAAGCCAATGTTTTTTTACAACATATTATTTGTGAAAGAAGAAAACAAAATAAAACAAAACAAAAAAAAAACAGCCCCAACTATGACCAAAACCAATAGGTATATCTGGTCTAAATAATTAAAATGGTCCATTTGAATATATAGAAAGCTGATCTAAATAGCAAGACATATCTCAACTGAGAGAACCAGGCACACCATGTCAGTTCTATGTGTTTGAATAGTGAATCTTTTGGCAGAGACATTTGTCAAGATGTAAAAAATGGGCTTAGAAAGAAAATATTCAAGTGTAAGAAATTCTAGGAACAATGCTTGCCAAACTCTTAATTAAAGCACTTGTTTTCATTCTTATAACAGAGGTTGAGATTAATGCTTTTCATGCATTCAAACAGAACTGCTATTGCAGTAAAGTTCAAGCTTCCAAACTTTTCAGATGTAGATGTTTACCAATATTTGGTCACAGACTCAGCTGTGGGGACATGGGTGAGGGAGACGGGCGTTTCTGGACAGCTGAACATATTTTCTTAGGTTTGACAATAAAATTTTCAGTTGCAAGCAAGGATTCAAAGACAACGGAATCTTAAAGACTTTCTAAATATACAATTGTGCCTAGATCAATTTTACTTAACTTTAGAAAGGTTTTCTACATGCTGACGACCCTAATTCTACACTAACCAGCCTTTGGCAAAGTAGGCTATGAAAAACAAATGTTTCTTTGCTCACAACTGTTAAAATGAGGTGGCGCCAAAAAATAAAATTCAACTAATGACAATATGTCAGGCACTGATGCAAACACACCTCAAACAGCCAACGCAAGACCCAAGGAGGCATAACCCTCCATGTAATACTATTCATGTTCTGTAATGCAAATTTGCAATATGCTGGATTTCTTCTCATGTTTTTCAGGCTCCTAGAACACAATTCCTTTATGCAGTATTCGGGGGTTTACTGTAAGTCCTCTAAAGGTTTCTTTATCATTTAATATTATAAATAATTGTGTTCCAAGGCTGGAGTTCAAAGCTCAGTGCAGCACTCATACACTACCACAGGCAGGTCAGGTGACCTTTCTCCAATTCTCCTCTCTCCGGTGCTGAGGACAGACAAAGTGATATGTCTGTCATACGCCATTACCATTAGAACAGAATCTTGTTCTTTTATTACAACTGAACTCTGCCGGATTTCTCAGCAGGAATGCTAAGTGAAATCAATGTCTTGGATTTCCAGGCTGAGCTTGGAGGTCACAGCCACTCTATCATTTCTCAGCATTATCCTTTCTCTCTCTCTCTCTCGTGCACTCCCTGAGCCTCCAACTGGCACACAGCAGATTGAAAACAGCATGCATCAGAGGACTCATGCTGCACAATTTTACAGTCTTTTGGAGCCCCCTCATTTCGATCCCCCCCTTCTATTTTTGCAAATTGCAAATAAGTTTTGTTTGTGTCCTTCTCTAGAGTTGTGAGTCAAAGGCAAAGAAACACTTAAGAATAAGGGTAAACAATGAAATTTAAAGAAAAAGGTTGATTTTGACAGCTGCCAACAAGACCATTTTGTTTATACCACCAGTTGGATAAGCTTTAAAATGCCATTGTTACAACCAATAAATGCTGCTTCCCTGTCAGACCATCAATTCAATTTATTTCAGGTAAGTCTACAGATAACAGAGGGATCTTGAATGTACAACTCTCTTTTATAATCTTCTAGACATATAAATCTCCCTTCCCCCCAAAAGCACACAAAACTATATACTCTGGCACAAATAATTGCTTGAAAAGAAAAAAAATAACAATTACTAGTCTTACCTGAGGCAAAACAAATGTCCATAAAGATTTTAAAAAGCTTTTTGAAGCCAAAATGTGCCATAAATGTCAACTTCTGCCAAAAGAACTAGATTAATTTAATACAATAGTGCCCAACTTTTAAAAAATGATTATTATTATTCTTTGACCATATAATTCATTAAAATGATTATTAAAAAGTTTATTTGTCTGGCTATTTTTAATCTATGCAGTTTTACTGTTGGGCTTAAAGCTAAGATTATTGTCAATTTAAGGAATCTATTATGACAAGACAAGAGGATGTGACAGCATGCTAGAAGAAAATAAAGCAAAGGAAGGACAAATTTCCAAACCTCACCATCACTTAAACTGAGGAAACTCCCCCTTCATAACCAACCTCCAATAAAAGCCTTGATTATTTTATAATAATTGAAGCTAGAGAATACTTTCAATCCACAATTATGATCATTTTTTCATAAACCACTTATAAAATCAATCAAGAATTTCTAAGCATTTTAGTTCATATTGTCTTTAAAATCTTAGAATATGCTTGCAAACAAAAGAAATCAAAATTTCATGTTCATATACTTATTTATTTAAAGATGTGTCCTATTTTTATTTCACTAATAATGTTAAAGAAGGGAGTGACTACAGACCTATAAACCAAAACTATAAAACTACAAAAGATCCAAACATGACTCAAAAGTCCCATCTTATTTAGAAAGCTGGATTTGGAGTCAGAGAAAGTAGATTTGAATCCTAGCTGCTTATTAGCTGTGTGACTCTGGGCAAATCACTTAACTTTTCTGGGTCTCAGTTTGCTCATTTTTAAAATGAAGGGATTAGACTACATGATCTCGAAGTCCCTTTTCACCCAACAATATTGTGATCATATCTCAAATGTCTACAGAGTTGGCTCTGTGATTGAGAGGGGGCCTGAAATAATAATTCCTATCCTCAGAAGCACATGATAAAGTCTCTGAGTCTCAGCAAAGCAAACCCACCATTTGATCATATCTGATTCCTGTATTTATGTGATGTAGTGTATGTGTTCAACAAATGATTATTTTCTTGACTAGATGAACCACCTTAGGGTTGTCTTAGGATCATAGGATTTTAGATTTTGAGACAGAAGGAAATTTAGGGGTCATTTAGTACAAGCCCACAATGTACAGATGAGACCCAAGGTCATCTAACTAGTAAGCAGAAGACCTGGGATTCAAACACAGATCCTCTGCCTCCACTTATAGCAGTCTTTCAGCTGTGTCACATTACCCTCATAGTTATCAACATAAATGGATTAGGGGAAAAAAGTTATAAAAAATTGCTTAGTAGGAAGAAATTTTTAAAGGGCAGTTCAAAAGAGACTATCTTAAAGCAATGTATCAACATGAGATTATGCAAACAGTAAATCTTGTAAACAAAGCAAGAAAAAACACACCAGTACCTTACTTTCACACAAAATGACCTACACTTCTCTGTCTAAATGCCCATATTTTGCTGATATGACTAGCCTTTTCAATGAATGTTAAATTATGTGTGCAAAACCTACAGATAATTACTGAAAACTCTGCTGGTCCATCTGTACACCAGAACTTCATGGAGACAATTATACTCACAAGACTGATTTATATTTAGTGACTGTAATTCCTATTACATAACTTTCTTTCAAAGACTTTGGCAGTGCATTTAAACATTAACTTCATTCACAGAAGTACGAGGTCAATGGAAACACTCAGAGCATAATCATAAATGCAGGTGTTTACTCCCAAACATCATAATGGAAAATACTTTTCTGGAGGCTACTTATCAACATACAAATATTTAATATATAAAGACATGAATGTTATGAGGTTCTATACAAATGTGACTATGTATTTCATAGGATGTGTTTTGGTCTGGATCTATGATTTTATACATGCAAGAGAATCCTCTAGCATTGCTGATCAGCAACAATTCCACAACCATGAATCTTAAAATACTATTGGGATGCTGAAATTTTAAGTGTCTGCCCAGGGCCACATAGCCGAAGGTCTTTCTGACTCTGAAGGTATGGTTTTATAAAGATTTTACACTTTTTATAAAGTGTAAGTAATGCATAACTCCATAGATATAATGTTTTAAGCACCCTCCGTCCTAATTTTGTTGACTAGTCTTCATTCTTCCTTACCTCATATTGTCTAATCATTTGTCAAATTCTTTTCTTCCTGCAGCTTCTCAATGTTCATATCTATTTCTCTCTCTCCTCTCAAACAGCTACCACTATCATATGGGCTTTCATCACTTATCACCTGAACTATTACAATAGCCTCAATTAGCTTTCTTGCTTTGTCTTTCCCTTTCTAATCTGTCCTCTATACAGGTACCAATGTCATATTTGTAAAGCTCAGATGAGACCATGTAACTCCTCTACTCAAGAAATTCCAGTGGCTCCCTATTGCTTCTGGTATCAAATATGAGATTCTATTTTTGCCATGTAAAGCATTCCCCAACCTTCCCAATCTTACATGTAACTCCCTTTCTTGGAGTTTTTGGTCTGACCAAAATGGCCTTCTTTCTGATCTTCACACATGACATTCCTTCTCCTGTTTCCATTCCTGGAATGTGTTCCATGCTCACTTCTGCCTCTTAAAATTACAAGTTGCCTTCAAAGCTTAGTGCTTGGAGCATAGCTTGTATTTAATAAATGTTCAATGACTGACTGATTCATAGCTTTGCATCTTGGGTCTACTCCATTTACTATCTGACACTCAATAAGTAACTTTTCTATACCTCATTTCCTCTCTTAATAAAAAGGAGTTAAATAATTAAATGTCTATTATTTTATCCCTCAGGTATTTTCAGTGGTTTTTGTTTGTTTTTAAAAGAAAGATAATTCTTTAATATAGAAATTCCTCCATCTGTTGAGAAGCAGCAGTGTAGTGAATAGAGAGCTGATTTGAAGCCAGGGAACCAGAAGTCCTAAAGATACTGGCTGTGTGACCCTGGGCAAATTACAACCTCTGAGTGCCCTATGAAACTCTATGGCTATAAGTTGCAGAGAAGGTGCCAGCCTGAAATTGGTAGAAAGAATTTTATCTTCTAGGCATTCTTTACATCAGTGAAATCATAAGCCCAGCTTCTATTCTTCTACTGTTAACACCACTTTGACTTCTTTCTCCATATATGTAATTTGAAACAAGGAGTTAGGTAGCCATCCAGATAGTTTATATGTAAACCACATTGCTTTTGATCTAATTGTATAGCTGGGATGCAAAATTGTTCTTTTGGTAGCTAAATTATTTAGCATTATCTCAAATTTCTACTTAATTCTACATATCAATATATATTTTTAAAAATACAAATGAGAACTAGATTGTAATGAAGGAGGAATCTCATGTTGAAAAGTCAACTCAAAGTAAAATTCTTTTGATCTCTCTGTCACTAAAAACTTTAACATGCTCAAACAACTTAATCTATTATCCTTACAAATCATTTCTAAATGTATCCCTGAAATTCCTGGGTCTAAATTTTATGTTTTGTATAAATCATAATGAAATTGAGAACTTAATATAGCAAAGACACAGTTTGTTCTTCATTCTCCATTTTTCTTTGTTTCCTCTGGTGCCTTTTTGTCTTTTATCCTTGAACTTATCTAGAAGTTAACTTGAACCAAAAGTTCTATGATTACCACATTTAATCATATATATGAACACATGTATATATACTTACACTGTATATACTTACACTGTATATAATTTTTAATATATACTTACAGTGACACTATTTCTAATTTAAAATTTTATGCTTAGGCTGGACAAATGCTCATAATCTTACGAAATGAAATGATAACTAAGGTAGGCAAAATGTAATTGGTTGGCAAAAACAATCTGCTAAATTATTTGTCCCTCTGATAAAGTTCATATTATATGAGAATGTAAGCTCCTTGAAATCAAGGACTATATTGTTTTGGATATTTATGGCTAGCACCGGGTGTCTTAAATATATAGTAAGCGCTCAATAAATATTTGTAAGTTGAAGGCATTTGGATAGATGTGGCACTATTTCACTGTCAACCTTGAGGTATCTTCTTTTTTACTTATACATAGTGAAATTTTAATCTTAGATTAGCAGTTTTCTTAGTCTCCTGTGTTCGTGAACCAATGTCTGGGACAAGATTTGCTGAGAGAATGTTCATTTCAATACTGGCCCAAACCAAAACAAACAAGTAAAGCAAATTTGCTTCAGAAAAAAAAAATCATATGATTCATTCAAAGACAAATATAGGGGGCCTATGGGTAATACATTTTATATCATCAGTGCTACTTCTCTATTACATGATGATGGATATTTGAAAGTAGTTCAACTTGACTTTTACTATCAGCTTGGCAAAAACTAAGAGATAGGAGTTCATTTATTGCCTTTGTCATTTACTTATTGTGCTCACTAAGTCAATTCATTTGATGTCTTTGTGCTCCACCCCCACATACGTAAAATGGAAAAAGTAATCATCCTAATCATTATTCAAGGATATTATCAAAAGAAAGAAAAGGAAAATCTCTAAGGCAACTTATGTATCTAGAATAAAAAATAGTGCTTCTATATACAAATATTTCTGTACTACGCATATGTGTGTATGAACACACTGACATATTTTAACCAATTTTGACATCCGTGAATTGTATCTAATGTTTATTACCCAGTACTGAAACATGTTAAGTATCTCTTCTAAAAGACATAGCCATTAATCTTTAAATGAATAGGGTGTCAAGCTGCCTCCATCTTTTTTTTTTTTTAATACATTGAGTTAATATCATTTTTTTTAGACAATAGAACTTCTTTGAATTAGTACCTTGCTTTTGGGTGGTGGACTATTTGTGCTCTTCTCTGTATGAATGCTGGTTGGAGACACAGCAGCACCGAGGTTGCCTTGGGGTATACCTGGTAACTTTCCTCCTGGAGATACCTGCATTGCAGCTAGCTGGGCAGCATATAACTGCTACATAAAGAGAAAGAAAGAAAATGAAATATCATCAATAAATAAATAAATGCAGCTTTCAAAAACTTCCACTTCAAATACAGTATTCTTCTGATGGGTATTTTTTATTTAGCACACTGGAATATTTCAAGAGAACCTGTCACCTCAACTTTTATGTCATTTCTCTGGGAAGAAATGACAGATATCACATAAGCAGTTCTAGCTTCTGTATATCTAGGAGGCTCTGAGCAAATAAAAGCAATCCATATTTATTCTTAGGCAGTGTCTATCCTAATTCAAGCCTCCATCGCCTACTTCCTGGACCATTCTTAATAACCTATGTGGTTTCATTGTTTTAATTTTTTCACTACTCCAGATCCATATTCTGCATAACTATTAAAGTGATCTTCCAAAATAGTGGGTATGACCTCATCAAACCTCTATTCAATAAAGTCCGGTATCACTCTATTACCTTCAAATATATGTCATTTAAAGTTCTTTAAAACCTGGCCTCTATCTTCCCAGTATTTTTACACATTAATTCCCCTCTATATACTACATGATGCAGCCATACTGGCCTACTTTCCATTCCTCACATGTGACATTTAATCTCCCATCTCCATTCCTTTTGCCCTCCCTTACATTCTTAAAAGGAGACATTCAACAAAACAATAAATCAAGGCCTGATTTACAGCATTCGCTGATTTCTGAGATATAAATGCTCGCAGTAAAAATATATTAATCAGCTCTCATGAGGCAGTAGAGTCTAGCTCCAGCATTCCCCTGAGTATTTATCTTTTTGTGTTATGTGTGTGTGTGTGTGTGTGTGTGTGTTGTCTCTTTCTTAAGAATGTAAGTTCCTTGAGGACAGGGACTGCTTTTGCTTTTTCCTTATATTTCCAATGCTTAGCACAGAGCCTGGAGCATAGTAAATGTTTATTGAATGATTAACTTGTCATGTTATTTGATCTCTTCCCAAACATACTACAATTTCAAATAAGCAGCAGCTATATTCCTGTTCTACCATTCATATTAGTTTACATTCTGCAAGAGCTCCTTAGATTGCTGAAATGAATACTTGTTTACTGAAGGAGGTGGCCAATGAGTGCCTAGTTCTTAGAGTATGCACGATACTCTCTGCCTGCTGCCAATCAGCATTAAGTCTTGGTGAACCTGCTTCTAGAAATGTACTCTACAATCCAGGCAAACCGACCTTCTCTCAGTTCCTTACACGAGACACTATTTCTTATCTTTCATTTCTAAAATGCAAGCTCTCCTTACCTTTGTCATCAGAACAGAAGCTCATTGTAAGTAGGAATTTATTTCATTACTTGCATTTTCACTGCCTAGCAAAGTTCCTTACTCATAGTAGGTGCTTAATAAATACTTTTTTGATTGATTGATGATGAAGAGACCCTCTGCCTCCCAGATTCAGAGCACAAGCAGGTATCCTTTTTTTCATTTCCTATCAACTAGCTGTGTGGTGACAAAAAATACCTTTTGACTTGGATGCTAAACTGAAACTGAAGGATCCAACAGCGAAAGTCTCTTTCCTGGTGGCTTTTGAGTGAGGGAGAAGAAATGCTGTGGGCCTCAGAAGTTTCATTAAGATAGTTGAAAATGAACTATTTACTTTATTACTGTCAGCTTGCTCCTAAGAGACATGAATTTATTTATTGTCTTTGCTACTTATTTATTTGATATCTCAGTCAATTCATTTAATCTCTCTGTGATTTTTCCCTCTTCATACAGAAAATGGAAAAGGCAATCATTCTAATCACTGCTTAAGGATATTATAAGCATAACTGAAGAAGAAAATCTCTAAAGTAATTTATGTATCTACAACCCAAAGTAGTGCTTATGAGCATAAATATTCTGTGTGTGTGTATGTGTATGTGCACACAGGCATGTGTGCCCTTGTCTATGTTGGGGCCCCAAACCATTTCTTTTTTCTTTCTTGAAAGCCATGAGGGAAGAGAGAGTTTATGTATTTGAACTTTTTGGATATATGGTTAGTTCTGGCTAAGCAATCCATTAAAAGCCTTTTCATCACTGTTCAGTATGCCAAGAAGTAAAAGGGGATACCTGTGTCTGAACCAAAGAGAGAATGAATACACCTCCATCATATATTTCTGAAAGTGGCTCACCAAACCTCCATGTAGATTGGGAGCAGTCCAGTAACATTGAATATTCTCTAAGAACTGGACACTCATTGGCTTCTTCCCTCATTATGCCTGCAACACTTATTATGAGCTGTATCTTCCTACAAATTAAACTATATATATATACGGAATAGAAGAATCATGTGTTAAGGAACATTACTTTGTCTTCCTACCCTGATAAAAACAACTGGATAATGAACAAAATTACACTTCAATTTATGCTATGTGAACAAAGACCAGGAAGAAGGCCTCTTGAAGAGGTGATGTTTCAAGCATAATATGACCCAGATACATACTCTTCAGTCTATGCCATCCAACACAGATAAAATTACTGAAATCAATTTTATCTACTAACAAATCTAATATAATTTTTTTTTCTTTTTGAAGGGAAATGGGGGTTGTGACTTGCCCAAAGTCACATGGCTAATAAGTGTGTCAAGTGTCTGAAGCCAGATTTGAACTCAGGTCCTCCTGACTCCAGGGCCAGTGTTCTATTCACTGCACCACCTAGCCTCCCAGTATCTAATACAATTTTAACAACCAATTAGATATGGTTCAATAATTTTATAATACTAATTATTTCCAATTAAGTTTTTACCTTTGTGAAAATAATCTTATGTAAAACAAAGTTACATGGATGTAAAAATATTGTTAAACATAAAAGGCTTGCTTTACCTCTATATAGCACTGTGACAAAGGGAAATAAAAACCCAGAACATATAAATAGAGGTAAGCAAGTATATATTCCATGGTACATAGAATATAAAATTTCTTTTATCCAGTTGCTAAATACCTGGATATCCAAGTTATTGAAACATTTTCCCCCTTGTTCAAGTTCTGACTTCTCCACACCTTCTAAAGTGGCAGAATAGTGATGAAAGGCTTGGAAACAGCTCTCTGGGATAGCTATACTTTCTCTTTGAGGAAAGATATCCCACTTTTACCCCCCCCCCCCCAAAGTCTACTCCAGGTAAATCAGGTGTTCAGATAGGAAAGGACCAGTTCACAGAAAAAACAAAAATACAAACACATGTGCATGGCTGAACACATTTTCAAAGACGAATATACATTTAAACAAATAAAAATAAAATAAAATTTTATTTTGTAGTGTAAGGGAGAAAGTGATGTTACTAAAAAGCATTTCATGACCATCAATCACTACATAATTTGATCTCCCAGTTATAAGAAGATATTAGATTTAGAGTAAGAAAGGATCTAAGAGCTTATCTAGTAAAATGTATTTTACAAATGAGGATACTGAGGCACAGTCCCCAACATTGTACAGGTGGCAAATAGTAAATATTAGTCTCAGAGTCAGGTCCTGATTGCCAATCCAAAGTTCTTTACACTTCCAGGAGTGGGGAACCCATGGCCTTGAAGACACATGTGGCATTCTAAATGCTTAAGTGCAGTCTTTTAACTGAATCGATTCAGTCATATGGTCTCTAGGCCACAGGTTTCCCACCCCTGCCCTAGATCTTACAGTTTCAGATATTATTATGGTTGCTATAACAATAACAATCCTTCATTTAAGTGATTTTGCTCCAAGAAAGACTCATCATGGCACAAAAATAACCCTGAATTCTAGAAAGCTATATTGATTTAATAGAACTCTTACCTATCCTACCAAACAAAACAGGCTTTGAGTACAAGATTAGCAGTAAGGGAGGCTGTTTGTAGATTGTCCAAGACCTGTGTCTATAAGTTGGAAGAAATTAATCATCAGAAAGCTAGCTACAAGATGATCATTTTTTTTTCTGGCTAAAGTAGAAACAAAACAACGTGGTATGAGTAAAGACACCTGAGGACTCTACTGCGTGTATGAAATGTGAAAAATAGACCTAGAGAGGGGCCTCTAACACATCTGGTTGTAACATCCTCTGTTGGAGATCTATGGAAGAACATGGACAAGGATGCCAGAGTATGAACAGGTGGTGATGCCCACCCATGGTGTTCTCACTGATGAGATCACAGATTAACAAGCATCAAAATATTGAATCAACTCAACAAAGACTTTTATGACATAGAAGGGTTGGGACCAGTGTCAGCAGAGAAATTAAATGAATCAATGAAATAAGAGATCTTTAAAAGATTGAATATTAATAAAAATAGTAGCAATACATGTGTATATACTGCTTTATATGTATAAAGTAACTCAAGTGCATTATTAGGTGTGATTATCATAATAACCTTATGAGAAATAGGTAGCACATTCTTATTTTATTAATGAGGAAATTGAGACTAAGAAACATTAAGCAATTTGCTCAAGATAACACTTAAAGTTAGTGGAAGCTTGGTGGCATGATAGAAGAGGTCTGGATTTACAGTCAGGAAGAGCTGAGTTCGAATCCTGACTTAGACACACAAACACTCTCTGTGTGACCCTATAAAAGCCATTTAACTTTGCTAAGCTTCAGCACCTTCAACTGTAAAATGGATATGAGTTTCTACCTTACAGGGTTGACATGAGGACCAAAGGAAATAACATATATAAAGTACTTTGTAAACCTTAAAGCACCATGTAACTGATAGTTATTGTTATTAATAATAATCCTCATCATTATTATTACTTTTATTATTTATATAATTTACATTATGATTAGTTTTATGTGGCAGAACCAAAATTCAAACACAGGTCTTTTGGCTTCCAATTTGGTGGTCTTTTTAACATAGCCTAGTAGATAATAGATAATAGTTATTATCATATGATTATAGTATTTACAGTTGGAAGGAACCTTAGGGATCATCTATTCCTTTAGTATACTGGTCTTTGTTAAACCAAGCCAATTTAAAAGAAGACACCTTATTGATAATGAAGTATATGAAAAAGGTGAACGGCGTAGTAATAATGATCCATTGAAAAGGAATTAACAAACACTAAAGCTAAACAAATTCCTCAGTATGGTTAGCAAAAACATTTTCTTATGAACATTACAGAGAAAGATCGTTTTTAAGTTTTAGTCCCCAATTTGTAGACAGAGAGCTATGAAAATTTAACAAAAATATGATGTGTGAAAGTTTGCTGATTTCTATTTAAGATGAAGAGATGTTCTCATTACATGAGTTAAAAAGCAACTGGTTACATTTTGCAATGTGAAAATAGGATCATCTGTCACAACTGAACTTTGCTCCTATAGTCATTAAGCAGACATCCTTCTTTCTCCTAGGTCATCACCTTGAAAATTTACAGTTCACCCTGTATAGTAAAGGGTAAATGCTATTGAAGTTTACAAAAGGATGCCTCATAACAGACTGGCTGGATGCCTAAACTGTATATCAACAGCTTAATCTTTGAAAACTATTCCTTGGAGTATTGTTACAAGATGTTAGGAATACTCATTACTGGCTTATAACACACTAAAAATGATTTTAGTTTTTATTACAAAGAAAGGTGAGAATAAAGGCATTTTAACATTTGCATTTAAAATCAAAAAGGCAAAATATTATTAAAATTTTTTAAATCCCACAAGATATTATTTTCATTTTTCAACAACTAGAATTGTTTAGTCTTTAACAATAATATTAATAAGTCAGAACATGAATACGATTCATTCAGTATTTAATTATTTGTAACCATAGATAAATTAAATATTTTAATTTCTTAATCATTCTAGGTCCCATCACAAAATATATACATATATTTTGATTTCATGTTGTATATACCTCACTGAACTCAGAGTATGAGTTGTTATTTTAGTTTTACATAATATGAATTACGAAGCAATGCAAATGTGATTCCCTTATTCTAACTTTATCATTTTCAACTTTTCTCACATAGGTGTTTCTCAAAAAGAAAATATCTTGAGTGCTGCATATGAATTTTAAAGCTTGAGAAACAGAAAGTCATAATCCTTTTAAAAAGAGAAGACTATTCTAACCAACCTGGTGAGTCTAATAATTGAAAATATTTTAAATGTCCATTGTGACAGCCAATCTCAAATATTGTGTGATCAGTACTTCAAATACAAGATTTTTTATTTTCTAGGACTATTGAAGAAAGGGGTGAACAGCCCTGTGATACTACCGCTTTCCATATCCTTGCTTTCACTTAGGTAGTTTGGTAAGATTTTGTGTTTCTCACATTTCAGCAAAAGAACAGTCATTTACCACAGGACTTTGACCTTTTATTCAGTTCTCTAAACTCTTTTATACCTAACTACCTATCAATTATGTCTACCATAGTTGGATGACTGTCCATCCAAGGGTAGAAAGCAGGGGCAGTTGAGACATTCTGACCAACACATTTCAGTCCTTAAAAAAAAAAAAAAACAAATATCACATTTAATTGATTGATTGGCCATTTGAAGTCAGTGGATGACTGAGGGGTTGGTCAACAAAATCAAGAGCCATAAAGGAATCACAGAGGGCGAGGTAAAGCCTGATTCAAATGCTTCTGCCTTCATGGAGCTTGGGTCCTCTGGGCACTAAAAATCTTTCGCCCCTTGTGTTTCACATAACATCTTCCAATGCACTTATTGTGCATTATTTGATATCCTAGTTATCCGTCTTATTTTCCTATTATCTCTTTCTGATGGATTTTTGTTAATTCCATGCAAATAAAGTATGTTTGTAATCTTTTAAAAATATCACATGCTTTAAGAAGCATTGTTGTTCAGTTGTGTCCAACTCTTTATTACCACATTTTGGGGTTTTCTTAGCAAAGATACTAGAGTGGTTTGGGATTTTCTTCTCCAGTTCATTTTACAAATGAATAACCCAAGACAAACAGGGTTAAATGACTTGTGCAAGGTCACAGAGTTAATAAGAGTCTGAGGCTGGATTTGAACTAAAAAGGAGATGAATCTTTCTAACTACAGGCCTGGTGCTCTATCCATTGTGCCACCTAGCTGTCCTTAAGAAGCATAACATAAATAAATAACATAAATAAGTGTATAGCTCTTGCTAGTAGAGGCTCATTTTTAAAAAATTAAATCTATTTAGCTGTTACGGAACTGAGGAAATATTATAACCTAACTGGACTAGATACTGGTTTGGTCATCCGTGGTCATTAAGGAACTACCAAAAGATTTAAAGAGAGTGATATAAGAAGATCTATAAAAGAACAAGGGAATTCCTTCTAGTTAGCAATGAAACAGCTTGTATCAAACTATACATGTTAATCCTTGGATCCAAGTTGCATGGAATGATTACATGACAATGTCTTGCGCTTTCTTCTTGGACCTTCTCAAAACTCGTTACTTGGTCCCTCCATATTGCAATAATTCAATAAATATGGGATCTTATTAATGTGAACTTTCCCTTTATTGAAGCAAATCAAAATCCATTCTTAGCACATACTGTATTATTCTTGTCCACCTTTTCAGTCATCATGCTTCTTGACTTCTCTGCTTTAGGCTGACAATTTATCTGCTTCCTGAATCTTCTCTACCCTCTAGATTTTCATGATAAATTTCTCTATTGGTTCTTGTCCTCACTTTCTTTTGCTAGATTTTCATTTAGGTGTCCTGCACCAATGTTCTACCTGGCCCCTCTTTTTCCTCTACATTATCTTAATTTATTATAATTTTATCAACTCTTATGGATTGAATTATTAGCTTTACAAAGACTCTGAGATCTGCAATCCAGCCCTACTCTCTGTCTCGAGCTCCAATCCTTCACCTAATGCAAACTGGAGGTTCTCTAGGGATCTTAAACTCATTGTGTCCAAAACAGAGTTCATTACCATTCCTCCAAAACCTCCCTCTCTTCTAAACTTCCCTACAGTTATGGAGCACATCACTATCTTCCCAATCACTAAGGTACACAACTGTATCATCCTGGAAATGTCACCCTCATGCACTTGTTATCCAACTAGACACTTTACTCTCACTCACCCCATATCCAATCAGTTGCCAAAGCTTGATGTTACCTCCACAATACCTCTTGTATACATCCCTTTGTCTCTATTCACTTAGCCCCTTGGGTGTAGGTTCTCATCACTTATCACCTGAACTATTTCAAATGCTTTTTATAAATGGTCTCTGCTGCATCAAGTCCCTCTAAGTGCTAAACTTCACAGAAGAAATCCCCTTAAAAAATTTGGATTCAGTCAAAAAGCTGCACTTGAGGCCTTAGAGGGTCACACGTGGCTTTGAAGCCACAGGTTTCTCACCCCTGATCCATATTCCACAAAGCTGTTGAAGTTATCTTGCTAAAGTACAGTTACAGCAATTGGTATGCTAGTTAATATTTAACAATAGCACATGACACACTTTTAAATTTAATCTGCATGTTTAACATTTTCTTCCATCATTTTCTTAAGTCTAGAAGACCAAGGATCTGAAAACCATGGTGGGAAGGTCAAATGCTGTGGCTGCCAGTTTCTGTATAGCTCATGAGTTAAGACAGGTTTTTACTTAAAAAAAAAATAGAATAAAACTTTATTTAAAGTTCTAAAAATTATTCTTATCTTGCTAGTCATACAAATACAGGTTGGCACAGGGTTGTAGTTTGAGAACCTTAGTATAGACAGTCAATAAAACAATAAATCAAGCCCTGATTTGTGATGACTCTTAACGTGTAAATGCTCAAACTGAAAATTTAACTTGCTCACCCCCAGGTTCAATCATGTTACCCTCTTTATTTAATAAATCCCAGTAACTTCCTATTACCTCTAGGAACAAATATTTACTCTTCCATATGGTATCCACAACTCCTCATAATCTAGCCTCTTCTTATTTTTTCATCCGTTTTACACATTATTCTTCTTTATGTACTCTATGGCCCAGCCATACTGAGATGACCTTCTATCTCCTTTCTCCATGTTTTCCTTTGCACTGGCTCTTTTCCATGCCTGGAATGCTCTCCCTCCCCTTCAATGCCTCTTAGAGTTCCTGGCTTCCTTTAAGACTGCTAATACGCCACCTTCTGCAGGACTTTTCCAGTCACATCCAGCACCTCTTAGGCATCCTTGCCTTCCCTTGAAAGGTAACTTTTCCTCTACTCTGTATGTATTTCACATGTACTTACCTATATCTGTTCTATTAGAGAAGAGACTAGTTTTGCTTTTTGAAAAAAATTTATCTCCAGGCATAAAGTGACTACTTAACAAATGTTTTTTTGATTGATTGTTAAGTTCTTTAAGGGGCAGGAACCAGGTGTTCTATTTCATTTATATTAATAAACTGAACAAAAATTTTGCTTTGAAATTGGGGAAGGCATGGTTAATATATATTCAACAAAACGAGTAGCCTATCTGTGCTAAGCTTTGAAGAAATTGGCTTGTCTAAGGCGAGGAACATGTGTTAGAGGAGTAGTTAGAAAAAAGATACAACATACAGAATGATGTTAGGGTAGAGACTGTCTTGAAAGACAGGCAGATTTAGATTAGAAGGGTAGACAATAGCAAGTCTCTGAAGTTTTAAGGCCTGAAAAATGGAGTGATTTAAGTATTGTCTTTTGGCTAATTAATCTGACGTTAGTATGCAGGACAGGATAGAGTGGGAAGACAATCCAGGCATGAGGTGATAGGAGTTGGAACTGGTGGGGCAGCAGTAGGAACTAGAAGAAAAGGTCAATCTAAGCAATGGATCAAAGAAAGAATCAAGACTTCTCTTCTACAGTGTTTTGTATACAGTGGGCACTGAAAAATAATTGATTAACTAGGGCAAAAATTAATAAATTAAACATTTATTAAATGCCCACTATGTGCCAGGCACTGTGCTAAGAGCTGGGTATTCACAAAGAGGGAAAACACAGTCTCTACCCTCAAGGAGCTTACAATCTAGTGGGGGAGACAACAAAAGGAGTGAAAGCAAAAAAGTAACAAATGGTTCATATTCTATGTATGATGTACAAAAAATGTTTGTTATGAATGTTATGTATTTTCCTATTTGCATCCATAATAAAATTATTCTTTATATTATCTTTTCATAAGAGGGAAAAGTTATTTTTTTCCAGATTTTACAAACAGAGGAACTGAGGCTGAGGGAAACTGATTTGCCTAATATTCAATGTTCTACTTTTGATACTTTTGGAATTAACTTTGTTTAAAGTTATGCTGATAATGCAACTGGAATTAGCCCTAGAAGCAAGAGAAAGAGACATGCTCATTCCTTAAAGAATATCTCCTTGGAGATCATTTGAATTATGATATATGAAAATCAGTCTACATGAGCTTGGTGTTATCTCTACTTCTCTGGGCCTTATCTGTATTTTTTCCCTTGTAATTTACCCCATATGAATCCCAAGCATTTCAAAATGAGGGGCTGAGAATTCATTAAGAAGCATTCTCCCTGGTGAGTCTGACTGAAGTAATGACCCAGCACAGAGAAGGGAAATGTGTGATAGAATGAAAAAAATAGAGATGTAATTACTCATCATCTTGTGTTCCTTGTTCATCAAAATCTATTTAGTATAATTATATTTTAACAATCTAACCGCTGCATCCCTAGTTATTTATGGTTGCCTTTTCTTGTGAAAATATCTATTACATGAGTTTTCACTCTAATAAGATGTCCTATACTAGCGGTTATTACTTCTCTATGATTGATGGTATTCAGTGAGAGTATGATTTGAAAAACTCTACAAAGCAGGTGGGTCAGCTTCTCACAATGTCAACCACTAGGCAACATTTTACAAGGTGGGAGGGCAAGATATTGCTACTTCTTTCTAGATGATTTAAGTAAATTTGGTACTTTTTAGACTGGATGTGTGATTTCAATGGTATAGGGAACTCTTGGTGAGGAATGCCCACAACCAATATGGATTAGCATCTGTTCTACAAACTTAAAGAGTTTGATTTTGTTGTGTGTGGGGGGGGGGGGAAGGCAGAGAGAAGTAAAAGGAGGAAATAGGGAAAGAAAGGGAGAAGAAAAAAGGAATGTCAGGAAAGAGGGAGTGGGGAGAGAGAGATGAGAGAGAGAGAGAGAGACAGACAGATAGACCCTATGGATAGAAACTTGAGCTAGGAGCTGTGAGAACCATAAACATAAGCAGAATTGAGGTGTTTAGATCGTGGCAAAATAATGGAATAAAAAGTAAACTATCGGGGCAGCTAGCTGGAGCATTGAATACAGCACTGGCCCTGAACTCAGGAGGAGCTGAATTCAAATCCAGTTTCAGACACTTTGATACTTACTAGCTGTGTGACCTTGGGCAAGTCACTTAACCTCAATTGTCTTGCCTTCCCCCCCTCCCAAAAAAAGTAAACTATCCTAGAGGGAAGTAGGAAAGCATTAAGGACAGGCCATTCTTTCACCAAGGGCTTCAATTCTATTCACTAATATCTGTACTATGGCTAAGTTGGCCACGAGTCGTAAGACCTTGGGAAAAGGAGAATTTAAGAAAAATGTGGCAGCTTCTATTTTCTCTGCTATTTCTGCCTTAAATAAACCTGTTGTTTTGTTAAATATTTCATAGCCCTGTTGCTTGTAGGAGACAGCAGGGTCCCTGGAGAGAGACCCCCTACTGCCCCAAAAGGAAATTTATATGAGTATCACAATTCTAATCATAAAGAGAGAATTCCATGTTGAAACAGTACTCTGGATAGAGGCTGAGCCATTAATGAGTTAGTTGGTTTTTGAGGAAAAAAACCTCATCAATTTGAGCCCAGAGATTACATCATTTGCTATAGATAATATGGAAATCATCATCATCATCCTATATTCAATGAGTTCACTGAAAGGACAAGTCACTAACCTATTATTGTCCTTTAATGTTTGATGTTCAGTGAGCATCTTGTGTGGGTAGAAAAAATGATAGCTTTTTGTAGATGAAAAAAGTATCAGGATGTAAGGTCATTTCTATAGGCTTACTAAAAAGGCATCTTTGGGACAAGTCCAGTATCATACATCTGAAAGGGGATTATCCCTAAGAAATCTTGTTACCACATGGCTTTGACTTATTTCACTAGGTATCTCATCTCTAGCATAGTTATTATTGTTTTGATCTAATCTGTGATCTCATTAACATGAGGAATCTCCCTCTACCAATTCAAGTCAACACCTGTTGTGCCTGGGGAATTAAAGTTAGTAACTTATCTAGGGTCACACAACCAGTATATATCTGAGGTGGGACTTGAACCCACCCATACCTGACCACAAAGGATGCTCTCTTTCTACTAAAAACATGTTGCTTCAGTATGTTAATTATTCTCTCTCTTTTTTTTTTTTTGCCTTTTTTTGGAGGGGGGAGGGCAGGGCAATTGGGGTTAAGTGACTTGCCCGAGGTCACATGGCTAGTAAGTGTTAAGTATCTGAGGTCAAATTTGAACTTAGGTCCTCCTGACTCCAGGATCAGTACTGTATTCACTGTGCCACCTAGCTGCCCCTATGTTAATTATTCTTAACAAAAAAAAAATTTCTTTTCTGTCCCAATCTTAACAAAATAAGAAAAAATGGGACCCATGTAGATAGTCTGTCAACAAAAGGAGTTATGTGAAAAACTGTAAAGATATTGAAAATCTGAATGAATGAAAATCTGAAAAGATATTGGACTCCATGTTTCTAATGTTCATGGTATGAGGAAACCAGATTCTTTAAATATTTTTAAATCTATAACATCCATATCTTATAAAAAAATAGCATGGCACAGTAGGATAAACCAGATTCAGAGGACATGAAGTCAATCCTGGCTCTGGCACTTCTGAGAACTTGGGGAAAAAAATCACTTAACCCCCATGGGCCACTTAACCTCTTCCTCTATGAGGAGTCAGACTAAATAATTTTTAAGGTCCCCTCTAGCCTGACCAAATGTAACTGTAAATTCCTCCTTCTTAGAAGGAAACTCTGAGTTGCTATCTGACACAGATATTTCTCAGTATATGTTTTATACTGGACATGTTCCACGTAAAATAATTCATTTTTCTCCATTAAGTAACTAGTATAGTTAATAAGCAAATAATGCCATCAGATGTACTATGAATAAAATTCCACACTTCTCAAATTGCTGAGCTGTAATTAAGGCATTTTAGTATTTTCAACACATCTCCTTAAGTGAGTGCTTTTTCAATTTTTTATTTATAGATTTTCCTATTGGTGCTTTAAGTTGTAATATTCAACTCAGAATAAAAATAGGAACACATTCTGGTTATTTCAAGACTGGTATTGAATCAATGATTTCAAGTTAAACAATTATCTCATTTTTATGTCAGGACAAAACTCACATAAAAACAAATTACAGTAGGAGTTGTCATTATAATGACATGAAAAGCTTTATTTTTGTCTATATCAGAAATAAGAGCGATACTGATAACACAAAATAATATTGATAAAATATCTCTGCCTACCTATTAGAGAAAGAAAATATGGAGAACATGTATCTACAAAGTCTGCTTAGAATAAAGTCAGAGATAATGCAGAGACAAACTAATCTACTCATTGAAATCACAATTATAGCAGTAAGGAGACATTTCTGTTTTGAAATAATATAATGGAATGAGTCTGTGCAAGGAATATGAAAAAAAAAATTAAGTTTCTGGAAGAAGTTAATAGTTTTATAGCCTTTGCAAAAGCCAGTAGAATCAACACTTCAAAAGTAAAGACTTCCCTTTCAAATATTATTGAAAAGCAAACATCTTTTTCAAATAAACAGATATAATCTTTTTTAAATACAAGAAGAGCCATGAATACTTATTTTAAAAGGTGAAAAAAAATAATCCACAATACATGGTTGCTGGCACATATAAAAGTAGTCACTGGCATCTTTCTGCCCCTTCTGCCTGGCTCAAAACCTTAATTTGCTCTTTGAACTAAGTTCTATTATCAGGTCTCCATTACTGTCGGCCAGACAATCTGGATAAAGGCACAAGTGACAGTGATGGTGACAGCGAAAGACATTTACTCTGGAGCAAGAAGCATTCAACAGAGCAATATAAGGTTTGATTCAACTCTTCTCTTTAGTTCAGACAAGGATTGAAAGAACATGACACTTATGCCTTTGGGGAAGGCAGACAATGCTGTACATGTATATGGAAAAACAGATGATAGATATAATTAAATATCTCTTGTTCCCTACCTCATGATAAGAAATGTTAAACAAATATTGGAAAGGACAGTATAGCTGAGTTTTAACCAAAAATTTCTAGATAACAAGATTTGCTCATTTCCAAGATAACTGTTAAATTTTTTCATTGCCTCTTTCAGAACAGAAGGTGCTAAGAGACAGTGACCACTGTGAGCATGAAACTTTATTCCTAAAAATAATTTTTATTTATGGAAGACTTCAACAACGTAATATATAGAAAAAAGAGTGTGAGGAAGGACTAAGGTGTTGGGATGGAAGGTTTGGGGGGGGGGAAAGCATCCGAAAGAGAAAAACACAAAGAAATGTCAAGACTGTATCAGTCTTCACTGCTTAATTTCTGCCTCTTAATGTAAGTTAAATGTGGAGCTTAAGAGGAGCTAATGTACTGGAGAAAACTTTCAAAACATAACAGCGTGTTTCCATGTGAATCAACTGGATTTTCTTTCATATTTCTTCTGAGCCAATTACCAATGTTCCAGTGAAGTCTCCCAAATACTGCTCATCTTTTGTTAGTTGTGTGTGTGTTAACTCTACTTCCTTGGATTAAAAACAAAACAAAAGAAAACAACTTGTTCTCAAGTGCATAACAAGACAAACAAAAGCAATGATTAAAACTAGAGACAGCCAGGCTATGTTGAGAAAATTTGTTTTAAGACTAAGTGGAAAGTAAGAGCACCAGCCCCGGAGTCAGGAGGACCTGGGATCGGTGCTGGTCTCAGATACTTACACACACACACAAAACTGGCCATTTAACCTTGGGCAAGTTACTTAACCCCAATTGTCCTCCAAAAAAAAAGGCAAAAAAAAAAAGACTAAGTGGAAGAATTTCTGGAATAAGGACCAAAATAATATATATGTGTATCACTATGGGTGTGATACTTTCTCACAAATGTTGACTTTTGGATCAATAAACAAAGTAAATGCATCTTTCTCTACTCCATCTCCTCTCATTTGGATGGTTTATTTGTTCTTAATCTGGCCTATGTTCCTTCAGAGAACTGTCCCTTCCCTTCCTTGTCAAATCAAAATCAATCAATCAATAAACATTTATTAAGTTTATTGAGTTTATTATATAAGTTTATTAAGTCTGCCAGGTAAGGTGCTAAGCACTAGAGATACAAAAGCTTGCTATTTCCAAAGGTCAGAAGATACATGTCGTTTAGAGTGGACTGGATTCAGATTAACTTCTGAGGCAATCCTGAAGACATAAGGAGACATAGAGGCTGTAAACTTCTGGCTCTTTGAATATAAATAGCTGCTGTGACTTATGAGTGGCTTTTACGGGTATCATAACTTAAAGTTACTACCCCTGAGTGCTATTCCCTATTGGGAGTCTGCTGTGCTATAAATCTGGAAGTGCCTCTCTAGGTTGCTAGGAAGATGAGGCTCCCAGAGGAAGAAGGGTCAGTATGACAGAGACTCCATGCATTTTCCCTTCTATGGAAGATGGTGGAGGTGATAGTCAAACATAAAGTTGTGCTCTAAGTGAAGAGGACCACATATGTCATTGAATGATATAGAGGCCCATCAAAGAGGGAAAGAATATTGATGGGTACAGAAATGAATCCTTTGAGCTTTTGTTAGGTAAATTCAAGTCTATCCTATATTCTATGTTATGTTAACCTGTGTATTTGCTTGGGAGCTCAGGGTCCTTTATTGTAGAGATCAAGACATGAGTCAAATTCTTTTTTTTTTTTTTTTGCTTTTTGGAGGGCAGTTGGGATTAAGTGACTTACCCAAGGTCACACGGCTAGTGTGTGTGTGTGTGTGTGTGTGTGTGTGTGTGTGTGTTGTGTCTGAAGCCCAATTTGAACTCAGATCCTCCTGATTCCAGGGCCAGTGCTCTATTCACTGTACCACCTCATCAAATTCTGATGTGCCTGAGAGAAAAGTTGGGTCAGAGCATATAACAAAGAATTTTTTTTTTTAAACTGAAACTTTAACCCAGTTCAAGTTATGCCAAAGTTTCACTTAGCAGGGGGGGTGAAGCCTATTAAATAAAGTAATAACACTTAAAATGTAAAAAAAAAAAAAACATAAACAAGAGGGTCATTTGAGTTGTAACATAAAAATTTAAATTTACTAAAATCCAGATTATAAAGTGTTTTGATATCTATAGTTGACAAAAGATTAATACATTGTACATTTTTGTTAATGTTAATGAGAAATATTAGAGGAATTTTATTAAGTGACCTCTATAGACTGTGCCTGAAATATTCCAACAAGTTTTAAGATCAAACTCTGGCAATTATTTTGGGAAACAGCGAGTTAGTAAATTTCTTTGTCATCACATTAATCCCATGCTTGTTCAGTCTGATCTAATAGGAAAGAAGAATTCTTTGTCATGGTCCAAGAGGTCACTCAGGGAAGTTCAGTGCTTGTCCTTATTACATTAAGAAATGGTTTTTAAAACTGTAAATACCTTAGGCTTCTTCTGAATTTTTTCTATATATAATTGAAATACTCTAGCATAACTATAATATAAAAATCAAGTTTCAGTTCTCTTGTGAAGTCTAAAATATAATTTAAAATTAAAGATTCCAGGAAAAAAATTATTTTTGCCACTCTACATCACTTTATATTTGCTTTAAAACATTAAAAGGAATTTCTTGACTTTATTGTTAATTGTCTCTCCCTTGACTTAAATCTTGCCTATTTCGTTCATGCTTATCAGCTCAAAAAAGATATCTGTATATTAAGAAGATTATGGGGGAAAAGTTGAGGATTCTAGGAAATGGAAAATTCTAGAAACTGGGGCAGTTAGGTGGAATATTGGATAGCATGCTGAACTGGGAGTAAGGAAGACCCAAGTCCAAACCCTCCCTGGCACACTTACTACCTGCATCACCCTGGACAAAATTCTTAATTTCTATGTGGCATTTTCCTTATGGGAGGAAATTGGATTTGATGACATCTAAGGATCCTCTCAACTCTAAATATGTGATCTTATGATGCAAAAACAAAGTCTAGTTCTATTCAGTCAAAATAACAAAACCATACCATAATCAGATTTTCATTATAGTTGCCACGCAAATTGATGTGGTTTGCTACTGTATGACAAGAGATGGTCCTCAATTTAATCGATAAATTTAGTCCTGCGACTTTTATCCAGTGAGAACACCTCCACTGAGTCAGTCAATCGATCAGTAGTAGCAAATAAGTGTGAACAAGGATTAGACACATAAAGCAATCAAAGACTTTTGAGAAACACAGGAAGTTCAGATTCTATAGAGGAGTGGGTCCTGCAATGTGTTGTATAAAATAGCAAGCCAAGGATTCAAGTATATAGCATTTGGAATAAGAGTTCCAGCTAAACACCTGAAAAGGAAATACTTTCAGGATAGAAGAAGAATCCTGTCCTCAGTTCAGCTGTGACTTCAGTTGTGATCTTAACCTACTCCAATTCCACTTCCCCTTAGCTGGCAGAGGAGTCAATGAACTTCAGAAGGTCAACAGATCTGGATTTTTCAAAAGCAACCTAGGAATGTCTCCTTTAATCCTCAGCCGAAAGCTCACCTGAAGCCTTTGCTGGTTATGGAGCTACTAATGCTTTAACCTTTCAGATTACTCACTCTCTATATGCTGTATTTCATAGGAACCTAATTATATATGTTCTACTCCATTAGAATGTATGTTCTTTGAGGGCAGAAACTGTTTTTTTTTTTGCCTTTCTTTTTCTCTCTTATGCTTAACATACTGCTTGTCATACAAGAAGAGTTTAATGAATGAAAGCTGACTAACTAGTAGAAGCATCTGCAATCAGTTAATCAGGAGAAATTAGACCCATTGGAAAAATATAGCTTCATGACTTTCTCTATGAAGCTCAATAGAAAGGCTACAATATTCTATCAAGAAATTTTCACAAATTGTGAATTATCCTGTTTGCACATGTGCTTTCTAAACCTAAGCTAATTGATTTACCCCCAGACTATTGTCACAGACTTTCAGAGGGATGTTTTTATCGATTGTTCTTATTATACCACCTTAATAAATACACTTAATTAAAAGCTAATCACATCTGACTTACTAAAATTATTTCCACTGATAATCATAGAGGGAAGCACACTGGTGGGGGCTCATGAGTAATATTCTTTCACACCTCAACTACTCAAGAGCTACCTCAGAGCAGCAGCTGCCTTCTGTGAACTCAGACTTGTTGCCCTAAAGGCAAGTGGGAGAGTAGTTCCAGAGCTAATGTTATACTAAACACAAGTGAACCAAGGACTGAGAGCCAGGAATAGAACTGTATCTCTGCCACTAATAACAGAACTTTGGACAAGCCCTTTAAATTCTCTGGGCCTCAAGTTTCTCCTCTCTAAAGTATATGAATTTGACTTGATTCTTCCATTTTGAATAGTTCTTGCTTCAATTTTGGCAAATGGCAT
Source organism: Petaurus breviceps papuanus (assembly GCF_028583685.1). Classification (NCBI taxonomy): domain Eukaryota; kingdom Metazoa; phylum Chordata; class Mammalia; order Diprotodontia; family Petauridae; genus Petaurus; species Petaurus breviceps. The sequence goes on from NW_027186546.1 coordinate 2,141,340, forward strand.
TGATTGGAAGTAACAAAAAATTAGATAAAAGTTGTAATGTGTTCTTCTGCTTTGGTGACAGTTGGTCGACATTTTTGTCATAGCTATCATTAATATCAACAAATTAACACAGGGAGAAAAATAAAAGCATTTGACCTTCATTCTAGATAAGCAATTCATAAATTTTGATTACAGAATATAAAAATCAATTTGAGGATGTACATATAAAAAAATTTTGTTTTATACTTTTTAATTTATAAAAATGAAATTTATAAGTAATTTAAAAAGTAAATTATTTCTGCTGCCTGGATAGTTATGTACAATGAAAAAAGTTAATACCTTTCAGATTGCTTTTTTACTATCAAACACCACTGCTCCCTCATAAAAAAAATCAATAGAAATTATAATCTGATGCTAACTGTTATCACAAAGTAAAATAATATGTAGATAACTATTTCATACAAACTTGATTCTTAATTCAAAACCATTTCAACTTGACCCTTTAGTCTGATGATCAGTTCACTCAAAAGAATAGTATCCTGACTAAATGTAAAGATGGCCCATTAATTGTTACATTTGCTGGAATCAAATGATCTTCTCTACATGCTTCTTCTGTATTAGCACAAGTACTTAAGTATATGAATAAGAGAAGTATGTAAATAAGGGATATTACATTGTATTTAGTACTTTAAAATTTTTATTCTTTAGAATATGTCAAAGGATCAAATAATTTACACTAGAGCAATGAATCCTAGTCAATATGAAACACTAATAATAATTGCAATACCCCCTTAAAATTTGTTTGTGTGTGTATATATGTATATACATATATGTGTATATGTCTATGTATATATGTAAATACATGTGTATTTGCTACATTTAGTAGTCATAAATAAAAAAGTATCTGATCATTTCTCCTTCCCCCTCCTCCCTCTTTTCTCTACTCCACAAGCCATCTTCATGTACTGCACAGTAATATATTACAATATGTTCCAACATCTGCCTCCCCATATGATGTATGACCTACTCGATTGACCCTTTTTATGCCACTCCAGACTGGCTGTTCATTACTGTGGGAGTATGAATACAACTAATCCATTTCTCAGGTCATCAACGAGTAAATATATCTCCATTTGGAGAGGTAAGGGAGACACTGCAAAAAGTTCTTCTCCATTTTCTTTATATACCCATAACTAGGATTATATCAGTCACTAATTTTACTTAATTAAATTAGGTAAGAAGAACAATTTCCACTAAAATCTCCTTTAAAGGAAAAAAGAAAAATACTTTTTTTCCCTAAGAGAAAAATCACCATAGCTCCACATTTGTGATTTGATAAAGTAGAATGTTGTTAGAAAGATTATATCCTTTCTGAAATCAAACATTTCTCACTAAATTAACTGTGAAATCACCATTCTTTTTTATCCTCAGGAACTGAATGTTTATTGAGACCTAATGATTGTAGAAAGTATGAGCATTAAATGGATATGAAAATAATTGTTGGTAGAGCTTAAAAGCTTATTATGTATCATTTTGTGAAACATGTAAATACATATATATTTTCATAACTCATGTTGTACCTGTGTTTTCTATATTTTGTATTAATTTTTCTTATGTACATATTATCTCCTACTAATAGAATTAGAGTTTCTTGAGGGCACCTTTTGTTTTTGTATTCCAAGCAAGCACCTAGGCAGTATAGTATATATATATAATATATGTATATATATTATATATATATATACACACACATACAGTAGGCAATACATAAATGTTTGTTGAGTGAATGAATGAATCAGTCTGAATTTAATTCAAGAAAAAATTCATTTTCATTTAATTATTTATGCAATTCAAAATGTTTTATTTTGTTTGGAGCCTAGAATGTGCAGACATATGCTTTTACTAGCCCAATTCACTAGCATGTACAGTCACCATCTTGAGGTAAGGTGAGATAGAGATGGTTATGCCCATTTCTTTTTTTTTTTGGCAGTTTTATGACCTTTGTTGTTACAAACTCCCAAACTTCAACACAAATTCAGTTTATGTACATATTCTTAAAAAAAAACAACTACAACATGTATACAAATTTAAGGGATTAATTTGGATCTTTAATTCTTGCTATTCTAAGTCTTCTTTTTATTTAAGTATTTCCTTTGTTTTCCCCAATATCTACTCAGTTTTGGCATTCCATATGGGTTACACTGTCCTGAAGCCCAGAGTAGGATTTATACCCCATCCATTATTTTAGCAGGAAGCCAGCGCCTACCCAACATGGGTGTCTTGTCATCTGCATTGATGCTGTTCATAATATTCCTTCTTCCAGTTTCCCACTGTTCTAGGAACAGCAATCATACCAAAATGATCATTGCTTGCAGGAGAAGTATGATAATTGACTGCACTATGGCTATACTCACAATCCCCATGATTCCACAGACTAAAGCTCACTTCCTTGGCCCCCACTCTCCTAGACATCGTTGTGGTTACCTAGTAAAATGTTAGCTCCTTGGGGACAGAGATCATTTCACTTTTCTGTTTGTATGCTTAGCACTAAGCACCAGGCATACTACTATGTAGTTGCAATGCTTGTTCATTCGTATATTCATTTGTATATTTTGAGTATTTGCTTCAATTCAAAATTATTAGCTTAAATGCCTTGGTTTTTCTAAGCAGAATAAGAGTCACTGTATATAGGTGGGTGGTAGCTGATACACATTTTCTGTAGGCTGGGCTGATCCCTTTAAAGTGTAGGGAGGCCATTTTGCTTCCTTGAGGTATCTGAGGAAGGAAAAGGTCATCCTAGGGGTACTTGGAGATAGGTTTTACAAGAGCATCTTCTATGTAATAAACAATTTTCTCACATATTAGGCTAGATAAAATGATAATTACAGAGATGGAAAGGAGTTGCATTCTATATTAGTCAGTATCAGTTATAACTTTGGAAATTGTATTCTTTTAATCTGCTGTAAAAAGTAATTTTTTTTATTTTTAAAAAAGTCACTCTAGAAAATTGATATCAATTCCAAGTACTGAACCCACATACACCAGCTCTGCAATATTACCTATATCTTATGTTTATCGCTGAATTTCTCATTTGTTTGTTTTATGGCATATATATGTATATTATGTATATGTCATATATATATATAGTAATTCTTGAATAAAGCCTTAAATAACGAGTAAGAGAATAAAGCCTCAGAAAATCTAAACGATGCCACAAAACTCACATTCAGGTGAATCAAGCAGCAGCAAAAACTTTGCTGTCCAACTCAGAAGATAATTATTCATCATAAACCTTTATTCTGACTGAATTTGACAAGCTGCAGCTATTACTGGCATCAATTGTAAAAGGATATAATTAGATCAGATAATTACTATTGCTTAAATGTCCCCAAATCAAACTGTTTCCCATTCCTTCTCCCATGGGCTCAAAGATTTGGGGAATTTTCATTTTACCCTGGAGCTATTCAGTGGCCATCCATAAAGATCATGTAGCCTCAGCATGGCCTTCACCAGACTGCCAAAAGAGTCCATGATATATAAAAAAGGTTAAGAGCACCCAATTTAAAGAAAAAATAATTTAAAATGTGATGATGATGATGATGATCTATACTTTGGAAACAAATAAAAAGAAAGAGATAAGAGATCCAGATTCCAAGTCCACAACAAATACCAGGTCTAAAACAGAAGCTCTGAGATGTTATCTCTTCTTCAAAGGGCTAGGGAAAAGCTTGGAATTTGCCAGTTCTATTGTAGAAGTAGTTATCTCTTCACCTCTTTCCCCTCCTTTTCCCCAGCCAGCTTCTTTTTCATATTCAGATGATTGTTTATGAGCTCAATCTTGTTTCAACTGTCACTCTTTACATCAAGGAAAGATAGATGGGACACACCAACCCCAACCTAAATGACCTTTGGATGTGACAAGAGTTTTAGGTCAGCCTTGCTAAATGGAGGCCTTGGTGTATGGAGACATGCCTCGGGGGTGAAATTTACAGTGAATTTATTATCTCCCAATGCCCTTTGGACTGCTTCCCACCATCAAACACCATGGCAGCACTTGGAACAGGAAGAAATACATTAACTGGAATTTGATCGTTTTAAAAGGTTACAGCTGCCCAAATATAATTTAATTTCATACTTGCCCTTTGAGGGTTTGGTGTATATTTTCATTTTATGACTGCAAATGATAAAGCTCTTAAGATTCCAGGCAGTAAAAAGAGGGAAAAAAGTATTTTAAGGGTTAGAAGTCTATTCAGTTCATACTCCATGTGTGAAGTGACAAATTAGTTTTTTAAAAAAATCTAACATTTCTCTTTTTTATTTGGATCCATCATCTTTTTTTTTCCTCTTCTGATCCTGCACATTGGATGAAATCAGTTTTGGAATGCCAACCTGAGATCTCAGCCAGTTTGAAATCACAAAGGGTGATCAAAAACAGAAGGTTAGGCCAATTGAGTTTGATTTGGAAATACTTCAATATAGGACACAAATATTTCTTCAGTAGCTTCCTCTCATGTGTTAATTGACAATCTTGCCAACTAATGCTCATGCAACTGAGTTTACACTTAGAAACATTCCTTATTATGTAGGATTACCTAGTAAGGCTGTATTGTAGCTTTTAAAATTAAACCACTTTTAAAATGAATCCTCTTTTACCCCAGGCACAACATATTTACAGAAACTTTGGAAACTACGTAACCATGCTCCTTCTCTAATCATTATCCTAGGTAAACTTCACATCAGTTTCATTAACATGGCGATGATGATGATGATGATGATGATGATGATGATGATGATGATGATTTTTAAAAGGAATAAAGCCAAAAGACTTCCAAAGCCACACAAGTTACTAAAAAAGAGGATGGTGACTCCAACAATCTCATCTATATTATGTTTTTTTAAGTCACAAGAATTGTTTTGTTTTCTTCCCTTAGCTTAACTTAACAGTCTGTCAGAGTTATAAGATTTTTCAGATGCCAATCTCATAGTTTTTGAAGCAGCAACTTTGGGGGCCCTTCTAATAATGACCAAATGCCATATTGTAACACTTTAAACTCAAAGTACATAAATAGTCATTCAACAAATGAATGCCTACTATGCACGACATCTCAAATTAGATGTCCCGTAGATAACTCAAAATCATGTCCAAAACAGAACTGGTAACCTTTCTCCTCAAGCTCAACTCTCTTTCAAACTTCTTGCATGACCATGATCTTCACAGTCACCCAAGCCTGGTACCATTTCCAACACCTCACATAAATGAACCTCATACACCCAATCTATTGCCAGGCCTCATCATTTCTATGTTCACCATGTCTCTTGTATGTGTCCCTTTTTCTTCCAGTCACACAGCTGCCACTCTGGTACTGACCCTTAGCACCTCATGCACGGACAACTGCAATAGCATTCTGCTTGATCTCCCTGTCTCACATCTCCTTTGCTTCAATCCACCCTTCAGTTAGCACCCTTCATTTAGACCACATCACCCCTACACCTCAATAAATTCCTAAAGTTCTCTATATGCTTGAGGTTCAGATATAAAATCCTGTTTTATTTCACAGCCTTTCACAACCTGCCACCTTGCTACTTCTCCAGTCTTTTGACACTTTCCTCTGCTTTACATATTCTAAGACCTTGCAATAGTGGCCTTTTTGCTATTCTGCACCTTTTTCTTGGTGGGTCCCCAGGCCTCTGGATTTTCTCTGCTGACTCCTGGCTTCCTTCAAGATTCAGCTCAAATTCTATTCTCTGCAGGAGGCCTTTCCTAGTACTACTCATTACTAGTCCCTGCCTTCTGAGAGCAATTTCTATTGACATTCTCTATATCACTTATAGAAATAGTGATTTACATATTTTGTCTACATTTAGATTGGGAGAGCCTTGATGGACTGTGTTTTTGTCTCTTTTTTTGTATCTTCAGTACTCATCAACAGTATTTGGCACATTTTATTGTTTTCAGACATTGCAATTGTCTCTGACTCTTCATGACCCCATTTGGGGTTTTCTTGGCAAAGATAATGGAATGGTTTGCCATTTCCTTCTCCAGCTCATTTTTTTACAGATGAGGAAACTGAGGCAAACAGAGTTAACTTACTTGCCCAGGATCACACAGGTAGTGTTGTAATGTAATGCCAAGGAAAGGCAACTTCCCAGGTTCAAAATACCAGCATAGGTGCTCTCTATTTTATTCAGTGACAAACCCAGAACAGAGAAGATCAAAACATGACATCATTCAAAATACAGCATTTACTAAGCGGGATTAAATAATCTCCAAGTACTACCCCACCCCAGGATCTTCCAATCATTCAATCAATTACAAAGTCCCTGTTCCAAATACTTCTCCACCCCAGGCTATACCTTAATTAAGTCCACCACAAAGCCCCTCTTCTCAAATGGAGATTAGTTTCCAAACATAAGTAAACTACATTCATTTGTTCAACCACAGAACACAAAAAGGTCAAAAGTTCCCCACCCCTGGATCACAATTGAATCTACCCCAGAGTTACATCAAGTTTAAACACAGCACTTAATACCCAAATGGAGGTCTTTTCTTCATCTTGACACGAGGCAAGTTCTCAGCAATCTTAGTTCCTGGGGAGACAAGGCTTAGCAAGGCCATAAGATACATTGCCAGTCCCTTCAT
>NW_027186546.1:2148358-2234436 GCF_028583685.1 Petaurus breviceps papuanus
GCCAGGTTCCAGGACTTCTTCAACAAAAGGACTGTCTTTCACCAGTGGACAAATCTGGCAAAACAACATCAAAACAGACAAAGTACCAGCAAAACAGCCCTGTCTCCTCAGTCCTTGGCAGCTCAGGGGGCAGGTCTCAAAAGTCCAGGGCAATTCAAAGCGGCCACCAGCAATTCTCTTAGTCTCTCTCTCTCCACGAGGTGCTGCTTCCAAAAAGATCTTCCGCCTCTCTCTAGTGTCTCTCCAAATCTACATCACCAGCTCCTCCCAGTTTAGGACTTTCTTTTCACATCAACAAGCCCATCCCACAGGTGGGATTAACAAACTCTGGGTTTTAACACAATCAATTTGAAAACCAAGGCAATACAGGGGAATCTTTAATTGCCATTACTATCACAAGTGTCCGAGGCCTTATTTGAACTGAGGTCTTCTGGACTCCAGGTCCAGCAATCTCCATACTGCACCACCTAGCTGCCCTAGTACACAGTAGGCACTGAATTGGTTGCTTGTTGACCGAATGATAGATAGCCAGTCATGCTAGGACCAGTGATATAACTATAAATTCTTGCTACTTTCCACTTTTTCCCAGGTATGTGACTTGTCATTGCATTGTTGTGACCAGTAAGTGACATAGTGGTTAGAGCACTTGGCCTGGAATCAGAAAGACCTAAATTCAATTCCAGCCTTAGATATTTACTAGCTGTGTGACCCTGGGTAAGTCACTTATTAACTCCCATTTGCCTGTTTCCTCATCACTAAAATGGTGATAATAATAGATACTACTTCCCAGGGTTATTGTGAGAATCCAATGAGATAATGATTGTAAAGTATTTAGTTACCACAGTGCCTAGCACAGAGTACGTGCTTTATAAATGTTAGCTATTCTTCTTCTACTCTTTACTAAGTAACTCTTGGTGTTTATGGGGCTTCAACAGATAAAAGACTAGAGAGAAGAAATAGAGTTGTGACTTTGCTCTCAATTCTTATCATCTTGGCAAAAAATCTCTGCTTTCCTTTCAGCTGTATGACTGTGCACAAGTCACTTAACCCATCTAAACCAAATTTTTATCATCTGTAAAGTGGGGATCATAATACTTTTTGTTGTTAAGTCACTTGGTCCCATGTGACACTTCATGACCACATTGACCATAATGTCCATGGGTTCTTCTTGGCAAAGTACTGGAGTGGTTTGCCATTTCCTTTTCCTGTGGATTAAGGCAAACAGAGTTTAAGTGACTTGCCCAGGGTCACACAACTAGTAAGTGTCGGAAGCTGGATTTGAAATTTGACTCCAGGCTCAGCTATCTCTCCACTGAGCCACCTACCTGCTTTATAAGATTGTTGTTTTTACTTCACTCTAGAAAATATTTTATTAACATCTTCACTAATGCCAAATTCCTCACTGTGACTTTATTACACATAAGGTTGTATTTGAGTGGGAGTTTCTACCAATTTCGGGAAGAACCCTACCTCTCCTAGTTCTTCTGACCCTGGTGAGCAGGGTCCCAGCTAAGCAGCTTAAATATTTATTGTGGTCTGAACAATTTCCTTCTTTAATGTAGAAGATAATGTTTTCCAAGCAACACAACAGGTTCTTCACTGACTAGACTTGCTGCCACATTTATTTGTTCTTTCCCTTACTACTATGTGCCATAAAATCATAAAAAATAATTTCTTAGGACTTCTGAGAATATGTCTTCAGAATCAGTCTGCTCTACCGAAAACATGATGACTTGGATTCCATTTTTACAGTACTTTGAATTAAAATCATTCATGCTAGAGAGAGGCAGTGAAGTGCCATAATGTTACACCAACACACAGTATTTACAGCACCAATAGTCATTATAACTATACCGGGATAGTGCTCGATCACAAATTATAACAGACTCTCCATATAGAAGACAGAAGCGAAAAACATTTGATCGGACACCAGAAAACCGAATCCCAATGCCAAGAAATCAAATCCATCATAGCAACACAGAATTTAATGCACTGCAACATAGCAGAGAGTCACACCATCCTTTAGCCTTCACACAAACCAACACAAACCTAGCTGTCACAGCAGGTGGCAAAGACCAACATTTACTTGGAAGCCTGTCTCCCTCAGATGCTTCCTCTCCTTCCATCCTGTCTAGCTGCTCTGACTCCCAGCTTCCTGTGGGCTCTGCTTCACCTTTCAGCAAACTCCTCCCCCCACAGGCTCCATGTGATTACATTTAGCCTATTAGGGGACAGGATATATCTTCAAAGCAGAGAAAGTCTTCAGATTCCCTTAGGCTTATTAAGGGACAGGGAAGACCTTCATTACCATTACACATAGTAGAAAAGAGTACTGGACCTGTAACCAGAAAGACCTGAGTAGCTGTTTCATCTTAGAATGCCACTTAACCTTTCTGTCTCAATTTCCTCAACTGTAAAAAGCAAATAATAAAAGTACCTCACCCTGCAGGTTGCTGTGATACAGCACTATGCAAACTTAAAGCTCCATATAAAATACTAGCTATTGTTATTATTATAATAATTATTAAACAGGTATAGTTATCACTGATGGCATGATGCTTAGTTAAAATTTCAAACTGAATTTGCTCCTATACACATTTTTTTCCTTGTCTCTTGGCAAAATCATTTCTCTGTAGAACCTCATTTTCACATCCAAGCAACTTTTCTGGAGAACCTATTCTTTGGTGGAAATCTTTCTATAATAAGAGATGCTTCTATGTGGCATCTGGAAATATCCCTGCCCTTAACTGGGGAGGGGGGGCACTAACCTAACTCTCCTCCATTCTGACCCTGACTGTGTAAACAAGGACAAAAAGACTCCTCCATTTTCTGTGTCCAGCAGACATACGTTTAATTTTTTCCATATTTGTAAGATTTTTATATGTTTTTCTTATTAATTTAAAGATTTTACATACACCAATATGAGGAAAAAAATTTAAAAGAAAAGTGAAGTTTAAATTGTAATGTTGAATTTCTGTATCAGATATTAGCCATGGTAAATAATCAATGAATATTCAATGATCTAGTGCATGAAAACTAGGTATCTCACAATTTTATACATGGCTTAATATTCACTTTACTTTGTGGTTGTCACTAAAACATTATTACTTGAGCTAACCCTGGAAGGAAACTAAGAAAGCTATGATGAGAATAAAACTAATAGAAGAATTCAGAATGGACCATTACTATTTTTTTAGTTTGCGATAGTACCTGGTTTGCCTTTCTTTCTATTCATGTTCACTCATTTACATATTTTAGTTTTACCTTTATAATAATTAAATGTAAGAAACATAGCAATTCAGGTCATCACATCCATGTGGACTAATTTCACACAGCGGTAAAAGTTTTGAAAAAAAAATGCAAGGAAGAGACTGAAGAGGAAAGAAAAGGAAAACTGCTACTCTATCAAGGGTACTACATGTGTCACAGACCATCCTGCCAGATTTTTTTGATAGTTTCACACTTGGTAAACCAGATGTAGCCCTCTGAGAGCCATAAGAAGCTGTCACCCCTCTGTGGAAGAAAAGTGACAGATTAGAATCCCTGGAGAGGGCTAGGTTCGTAGTGGGAGGAGGGGTAAGAAAGGGGTCAGGGACCAGGCAACAAAGAGATGACTGCTGCAGGAAGAGGCTTCCTTGCTTTGACTTGCTAGCCTACAGGGGATTTTACTCTGAGATTCCTCCCCATAACTGGTTTAGAAGTGGACTTCCAGACTATGAGGCTTCTTCTTCCAGCTTTGGTGAGAGTAGTGGCTAATCTCCCAGTGGTATCCACTCACTCATTTCCCACTGAGGAAAAGGCCTTGGTAACTTAGACAATATGAGTCAGTGATCCTAGGGTAATGGCCATGTTATTATCCTGACATTTCTGCCTTCCAGAGTTTGACTTCAGGTCTGAGGGGTTAGTACCAGGCTGGATTCACAATTGTCTATCCCTAGGTGATTGGTATCATATGTGTTGGAAATTGTTTGCTAATGACAATATTTTCTCAATATCACAATACCTGTTATTTTAAGTACATATTCCTTCCTTCTTCCTTGTTCTTCCTTCCTTTCTCTCTCTCACTTTCTTGCCTTTCCTTTGTGGTATGAGGTCTATGTAATATGTTATGCCTAGATTTAAATTGGAAGGATATTCATTATGAACTGGAGTCCCAGCTCTGTAACAGGAAATTAGGACTATGGTGAATACTACCTCTCCCCTATTTAAAACTTCAGGTAAATGGGGCAGCTAGGTGGCACAGTGAATAGAGCACCAGCCCTGGAGTCAGGAGGACCTGAGTTCAAATCTGGCCTCAGACACTCAACACAAAAACTAGCCATGTGACCTTGGACAAGTCACTTAACCCTAACTGCCCTCCAAAAAGCAAAAAACAAACAAAAAAAAACTTAAGGTAAACAAAGTTCATTAGTGAAACAAGCAAACAAAATGTGTTTTTTAAACATTTTTTACAACTCAGAAAATAATGATATTACTGCACACAAATTTAATATGGACCTTTTGTATCTTAAGGATGTACCATAAAGGCCTTTACTGTCATTTTTGTCTCATTCCAGAAAATATCTAATTGATATCTTCATCAGAACACTTTCTTTTTCTTTTTTGCTTTTTTTGGAGGGGGGAAGTAGGGCAACCAGGGTTAAGTGACTTGCCCAAGGTCACATGGCTAGTTTTTTGTGTGTATGTGTGTTAGGTGTCTGAGGTTAGATTTGAATTCAGGTCCTCCTGACTCCAGGGCCAGAGCTCTATTCACTGTGACACCTAGCCGCCCCTAAGAACACTTTCTTAGAAGCAGCTAGGTAATACAATAGATGAAGTGCTGGGCCTACAGTCAGAAAGACCTGAGTTCAAATTCAGTTTCAGACACTTACTAGTCCTATGATGGGGCAAATCACTTAGCTTCTGTTTGCCTCAGTTTCCTTAGCTGTAAAAATGAGATAATAATAGTGCCTACCTCATAGAGTTGCTGTGAGGATCAAATAATATTTATAAAGCACTTTGCACAGTGCCTAACACATAGTAGGCACTTAATTAATGCTTATTCCATCCATCCATCTCATTTTATTATGTGGATTGGACAGTGCTAATGATGACAAACAGCAAGGGTAAACATAATTACAATTCCTCTCCTCAATGTCTTAATTATGTTGTTATACTAATTAAGATTTGCAAACAGTTAGCCCAGACAACTAACATTTAAGTACCTACAATGTCCAAGGAACTAACTATACTAAGTTCTGGGGATACAAAGAAAGAAAGAAAAGAAAAGTTCCTGCTGTCAAGGAGATCAAATCCAATGGGGGAAAAATACAGGCAAACAGCCATGTACAAACAGGTTATGTTAAGAACTAATGGGGGTAAGTCTTAGAAGTCTGGGAAAGGCTTCTTGCAAAAGATAACAATTAAACTGATACCTGATGGAAACCAGGAAAGCCAGGAGGAAGAGCTGAGAATGGAGAGTATTTTAGGGCAGAGGGGGAGCCAGTGAAATCTCTGAGTTGGGAGATAGAATGTCATTTGAAGGGACAGTAAGGAAGCCAGAGCCACAGGATCTGTGGAGGGGATATAAGGAAGTATAAGCAGCCTAAAAAGGTTAGGAGGGAGCCAGATTATAAAAGACTTTAAAAGGAAAATTCTTTGTAATAACTTTTTTTCTCAATATTCTCACCTTGATTCCTATTCTTTCTCCCCAAATCTCAGAGTGGCAGTCAGATAAGAGATGTCAGAGATACATGTATAACAGATGTTAGAAAAGACACAGAACTATTTGAGGTAATAGGACCACAACTGGGAAAGCATGAACCATCATAGCTTTTTAAAAAAATATTATTTTTACATTTCAGATCCTGTTTTGGGGATGCCAATATTGGGAATCAGTAGGCCAACAGAAAATTGGTAATGTGCTGGATTGGAAAATTTTTATACTGGAGGAATCTAGTAAAGCTCAGCTTTCAAATTTCTTGAGGACTGACAAGTCCAACAATATTCAAAACTGTGATGCATTTTTCTCTTGGAGTCTTCTCTCCCAAAAGCTCCCCCAAAATGACTGCAACATATTATCTGCATGATTATATAATCTTCTTTGAATATGATTTTCTCTGAAAGCAGGTAAGCTATCAATAAGACTCAATATAAGCAATCTTACTTTGATCCTTCTATATACAAATACATATAGGCATGGCTCATTTTATGGTGCTTTGCTTTATTGTGTTTTGCAGATGTTGTGGGGGTATTTTTGTTTTGTTTTGTTTTGTTTTTTGCAAGTTGAAGGTTTGTGGCAAACCACTGTTAAGCAAGTCTATTGGCACCATTTTTCCAATAGCATATGCTCATATCCTATCTCTGGGTCACATTTTGCTAATTCTCACAATATTTCAAGCTTTTCATGATTATTATATGTCATATTATATTATAATATTATATGCCATATTATTATATTATATTGTGCCACATTGTTATATATTATATGACATATATTATATGATCTTTGATGTTACTATTGTAATTGTGTTGGGGCACCATAAGACAGTGAACTTAATTGTTAAATGTTGTGTGTGTTCTGACTGCTCCAATAGCCAGGCATTCCCCAGCTCTCTCCCTCTACTCAGGCTTCCCTATTCTCTGAGACACAACAGTACTGAAATTAGGCCAATTAATAATCCTACAATGGTCTCTAGATGTTCAAGTGAAAGAAAGAGTTAATAGATGCCACAAACTTCACTGTTGCATTATTTTAAGAAATAGCCACACCCACCTTCAGTTAACCTCAACCACTACACTGATCAACAGCAGGCATCAACATTGAAGCAAGACCCTTCACCAGCAAAAAGATGATGATTTGCCAATGGCTCAGATGATGGTTAAGATTTTTTAGCAGTAAAGTATTTTTTAATTAAGGTATGTATATTTTTTAGACATAATACTATTGCACACTTAACAGACTATAACAAAATATAAACATAACTTTTATATGCACTAGGAAACCAAAAAATCCATGTGACTTGCTTTATTGCAATATTCGCTTTACTGCAGTGGTCTGGAACCAAATCTGCAATATCTCTGAGGTATGCCTGTATATAATAGTGTAATCCTATGTTGGCTTGTTTTCCAGATTCCAACAGTCCTCCTCAACAAAATTAATTCACAAAGCTCACTCTTTGTACTTAGTAAAATAGAAGCAATTCATAAGGTTTGTAATTGTTACTAATATTCTAATTCTAAACATTGTTTTGTCCTCTTTATAAACAAGAATCTATTTTTATCCTCTTCTTCTCCAAACCCACTTATAAACAGTAAGTTTTTTTTTTAAGTGTTAGGGACAGTCCTGACTCAGACTGGCACTATGTCAGGTTCCACATTAGGAGAAAATGAGGCACTCCTGGATCATTTGAATAGTTAACAAAAGGAGGTTCGCTTTGCCCTGACAGGGAAAGGATATGAAGGATTACTGTGGAACTTTGCATTTATAAAACCCTCCCACTTTTGTGCAGAAACTTTTCTCGTAATTAGGGCAGCCTGTGATAACTGACTCTCTCCATCCTGCATGGGTAGAAACTTTTATGACTGTAGGTGAGCAGGAAGCCATTCCAACATAGCTGGGAAGTCCCATCAATTAAGGTACTGCTTGAGCCTTGCCCTACTACCACCAGCCTTGCCCCATCACCAGGTCAATCAAGTCCTGATTCTGTTACCCTTTAGGACCTAATCTACATGTTGGGGTAGGGTGTGGGAGAGGTAGAGCAAAGGAAGAACTCTGGTAGATACTGGTCCTATCACAGATTTATTGCTAGATAGAACATTTATTAAGTTCTTAATATGTGCCAAACATTATGCTAAGAGCTAGAGACTAACTCTGGTAGATATTAACCCTGTCACAGATAGATAAATAGAACATTTATTAATGTGTATCAAAGACTAAGTTAAGTACTGGGTATTTAAATGCAAGCAAAAAAGAAAAAAAAAAAAGATAGTCCCTATCTTCAAGGAATTTCTATTTTAATGGGAGAAGAAAATACCTAAAGGGAAATGGGAGGAGGGGAGGGGAAAGGCTGGTGATAAGAAGGTAGAGAGGGAGAGCCAGGAGAGGGCTGATCATGAACTAGGAGACTCATGAAATGGTGGTTTGGGCTGGGGCCTCATCAGTAACAAGAGGCTACAGGGTAGAGGGAAAGTTATAGCTGGCATTTGTGTCCTGTTTTAAGGTTTGCAAAGGGCTGTACATAGTCTAATTCCTTTGCTCCTCACAATAATCCTGTGAACTGTTATGATTTCTGATATTCTTTTCTTTCACAGCATTGCTAGCATTTGTCCTCTGTATCTTGCTAACTTTTGAATGGCGTTTGAAAAATACTTAGTGAAACTACTACAGTGTTTTGTACTGTAAATTTTAGAAGAAAAAAATAAATTATCCAGGAAAGGAGGAAAACAAATTATAAAATAATCATTTATAATCCTAATGAAAGACAAGTCAAGGCGTTCTTGTTGTACTGCTTTTGGTACAGAGAGAGCTCAAGCATTTATCCAGATGATCACCACTGTGATAAGCATGCCCCTGTTTCAGGCTTGTCATGTGTTTCCCCAAGTCCTCGTCTATTTCCTCTTTCTGTCTAGGTGGTTTGTAGTATATTCAGATAACAAGATCACTTGTTTCTACCTCCGTTATTTTCCCCATGTTTCCCCTCTTTCCTGGATTTCCTCACACAGATATCTTCCTACTATGTATAAAATTACTCCTGCCATTACCCTTTTACCCCTCCATCTGGTTCTTTTAATTGTTTCTATGTGACAGTGCCTGTCACATAAGTGCTTAATAAATGCTTTTTTTTCATTTTCTCATTCATTTTGAGACAATATGATACAGTAGCGACACTTTATAGAGAAAGAAGCTCTAGGTTCAAATTCTATCTCTGATGCTTATTTTCTGGGTCACCTTAG
Organism: Petaurus breviceps papuanus; assembly: GCF_028583685.1. Classification (NCBI taxonomy): domain Eukaryota; kingdom Metazoa; phylum Chordata; class Mammalia; order Diprotodontia; family Petauridae; genus Petaurus; species Petaurus breviceps. Next base: position 2,157,293 of record NW_027186546.1, read on the forward strand.
GCAAGTCATCAACCTGGACTTCAGTTTCTTCATTAAAAAAAAACAGATCAAGCAGTACTTATCACATTCTTGTGGTGAAGATCAAATGAGATAACAACTTAGTGTTTAGTAAACCTGAAAACACTATTTAAAAAGCTAGGGATCATCATTATTATTCATTTAGTCCTGTTAGTATATCAAAATAGAATTTGTGGAGTTGATAAAAATGATAACGCATAGTTGAAATTACTCTTATTCTAAAGGTTTATTTAGAAATCCTATATTGATTTGCTAACAGCACTCAGAGAAAATAAGTCATTAAAGTGAAAAAAGGAGAATTGTTACATCTCTTAAACCACGTGGAAGGACAGACAGGTAGACATATAGTTGTGATACATAGTGACCATGTGAAAAAAATTGGAATGACCTTTTTTGTTAATACTAAATAGCAAAAATAGGTAATCCATATGTAATACACACACATATGATTATTCCTGAAGTTGTACTAAGTGTGGATATAGAATTGTTAATCCTATTATTCATATCAATTATATTTTTAGGTTTGTTTGATTTTTTTTTTCTGGAATGGATCCACGATTTCATCTGAATAGTGAACTCCTGGTGGGGAATTCCCACAGCTCAGCACCTGCTCCGAAACTCAGAGTTTCAGAAAGTTGTCTATAGCACTGAGAAGGTAAGTGACTTACCCAGGGTCGTGCAGCCACAACATATCAAAGGCAGGACACGAGCCCAGGTCTTCTTAATGCTCAAGCCAGATCTTTAACCGGTATACCACAATGCCTCTCATTAATGACCTTAGAGGTAATTTAATTTTCAAGACATTTAAAGATATTATAGTATATTTTAAAACTCCAAAACTTTACTATTTTGTTTATTGTTTGGGTTAAAACAAAGATAAGCTCATGGTAAGAGCATGTGTGTACTTGTGTACTGATGCTTCCGTTAACATGTAATGAAACTAATATGGTGAAGCTGAAAAGGAAGGCAATACCAAAATAGCACGCAAAAGACACTGCTTGTGCTGTTCCCATTGTCCAAATGTCAAACACCTCCTGGGAACCCCAGGGGTAGTAATAACTATGTAAGCAGCAACTAACAGGTTCTTCCTAAAGGGGATTCTTAAAAACTGCTGGGCTTTGACTCTCGCCCATATGGGCTTGGAAAAGTCAGAGAAAACGTTGGCTGCACTTTTCCAGGCCTATTTGCATATGTTCTTTAGTATGCAGAATGTCTCTGTATATAATTGAATTGTTGTTTTTGCCTCTATTAATACATATGCAAATGAGTCAGTCCTGCAGCTGTGCTGTATTAATCATATGTGTGCTTCTGTCTGTCTGCCCTGCAGGCTTAGGGTCGGAGGGAGGGGGAAAGAGGGAATTCAGACTCTTAACCTACGAGAAAACTCACTCATGCAGACAGAGGTCTACTAGCAAACAGCAGGACAGGGTTGGAACTGAAATGAAGAGAGGCTGGTCATTTTTTTTACTCTGTATAGATATAGATGCCATTTCAAACTTCAGCAGGGAAATCAGCATGCATGTCTGGAGAGTTTACATTCATTCTTACTGCTAATTTCTTCCATAAAAAGGTAAAATCTGGCATCTATCCCTTCCATAAATTTATTTCTATAGTATTGATTTTCTATGGATTATCTCTTGGCTAGACAAGTAAAGATATGCTCAGACACACATGGCGCCCTGGGAAATATGAAGCATTTATCTGTGTCCTGTCATCATTATTGACCTCCTTCAGAAACCGTCAGTAGACTGATAAAAAGATGAAGTAGAGTTTTCATCCATGTCTGCCTTGAAAAACGTAGTGTGCCTACCTGCAAACGGCATCACTCTTTATCAGAGACATATGTGTGCCATTTCTACTATGACAGCAGAGTAGCTTTAATAGCTATGAAAAAAAGATTGATTTTAGTTGATACTTTGTGTGAGTTGTTCTATAAAGCAATCACATGTCATTTATCACTTTTCCCAGCTCACAGAATGCCTTCTACAGACAGGTTACTGTGGGCTGGATTCTGATTCTGTCTTAGTGTGATTCTTTGGAGATTTGGGCTTTCATTCTAAAGACATAATTACAGACACTCAAAAATCATTCAAATAAAGTTTTAAAGAATATATTACCTTTAACTTTACCTAAATTTCCAATTAGAGAATGTTTGGCTATTTAAAATGAGATTATGAAAAAAAATCAGCAGTCAGATTTCCTGACCCTCTTTATCCATAGTAATCATTCATTGGGAGAGTCATTTTTGGCTATACATATATGGAACAGGTGGCAATCACCTGCTGACCAAGATAACTGCATTAAGTATAACATGGGAAGTGAATGAGAAAATTTTTTCTTCTATATCTTAGAAGTCTTTATAATAGGAATTCTATATTTTGCTATATGATTATTATAATGATTTGTGGGGACTATTCAGAAACATGCATATTAATATAACTGAATAGAACAAGTGAACAGTAGATGGACTGCTGCCATCTTTTGCTTATGTTAATTAGAAGTCTTACAGTAAATATATGTTTTTTTTTTAACCAGTCATAGCTATCTAAAATGTTAGTAATGGAAATCTAGTTTAGCTTTTTATACTTAAGTACACTATACCTGCTTTATAATAGTAAGACTAAATTAGCTATTTTCCCAATTAAAACCATAAGTTGTAACAAAGCATTCAGCTAAGTAGGAAAACAAAAATCAAAACAAGTATGGAGCTTCTAATGAGATAATCTTATAAACCTAGTATATGATAAGATTTGCCATTATTGATCTGGTGATGCTAGGAAATGATTCACTTTATGAAAAGTTTTAGGGAATATTTCTTGAGGTTAACATGTAGGCTTGTTAAATATAAAAATACTTCCTTATCATATGTATAATACATATGTGACAAGGAATATTCTAATAAAACAATGTTTACATTTTTTTACCCCCCTTTCTTCCCCAAAGCTTTTTGGAAAGCTAAAATTACTTTAAAGTAGGTAGTTGTATTACTATGCTCATAATGAATCAAAAATTGCTCAAAAGGATTCTTTAGCCAGTTCCTTGTGGTTCTGTTGGAAGACAGAGAAGGGAACAGTCAGAAGTTAGGGATACTTGGGAAAAGGGAGGCTCTTTTTTCACTCATATCTCTAATCCACATTTCTTGTTCTATAATTCTGTAGCTTTTGCACATATAAATTTGGGATATACTAAGTTTTCATTATGAGAAAATGTTATGGAAGTTTGGAACATTTTGATTCCTGGAAATACTATACAACTAACTGGTGCTTTTGAATAAAATTTATTGGACATGTAAGAAGCCCTAGAGGGTAACCAAAGAAAAATATTTAATTAACCAATTAAAAGAAAATGATGTTCACAGTCAAAGTGTGCACTGGAAAGAATACTGGATTTGGAGTCACAGAACCTGAATTACTCAAATGGTAGCTCTGTCACTTATTGCTTGTGTGATTGCGCACAAGTTGCTTAGCTTTTCTGGGCCTTGGTTTCCTCGACTGTAAAGTGAGAAGAGAAGGTTGACTCCATAATTTTTAAGTTCCCTTTCAATTATAAATCTAAGATTCTATGAACATTAGGATTATTAGTCCAGTCTAGTTTGAGTTCGAAATAAACATGCATCAAAAATGAAGTAAATTTACCTATTGTTTTAAGGGAATTAAATTATCTATATCTCTATTCACATCTATGCATCTATTTATATATTTATATGTTTTTTGCTCTCAGCACTATCAAATAAATATAGGATTCTGATTATTACTGTTAGTCTCCATGATGTGGGCTATAGAAATACTTATATCTGTATTTCAAAGAAAAAGCATTCCTTTGAGAAGTAAATTTAACTATGAACCAAAGTATGAATGACATACCTCTTCCCAGATCTAGATGCTTAAAAAGAGAATGACAATATTTGTTTTTAAAATGGCATGAAAAAGAAATATGAAGACCAGAAAACAATTGTAATTATACTCTGTTGTGTCTTTTGATATGGCAGTGCGTATACAATATTTCTGTTTAATAAAGATTGGTCTGAATTGTTTTAATTTAATTTATATGTTACCAGATGATTAGATAATGACAGATAGATAGACAGACAGACAAATGATGGATGGAGAGAGGAAATGAGAAATACCTGGATTCAAGTTCTGCCTGTTACACATGGTAATTTTATGTAACCACAGGTAAGGCATTTAACCTATTGGTGCCATAGATTATGCTCTCAGAGTTGTGTAGAACATCTATACATTGACAAAAATCATGTAAGATAGAAAGTATGGATGGATCTATACTGGTGAAGGAAGTACCCACACTAGTAGATGTCAGATTTGTAAACAGTCATCAGAAAAACAAACATTTAACGGACTCATTTGTATTTCTAAAGTGTTATATCTTATATAGACATTTATATATCATGTAGTCATCTGGGTGTATAATGGACAAGATTAAGTAAAAAAATCGGATAGATATCAAAGACAGGAGTTATGAATTACCAATTTTAAGTAGCTACTACAATTGGATCTTCTTTGATTCAACAATTAAATTCAACAAACATTTATTAATTAATTACTATGTCATATGATTTTACAGGAAAGTTCATTGGTTTTGGACTCAGAAGACCTGATTGTGAATCTTGCTTCTTCTACTTCCTACAGTGACATTTGGTAAGTGACTTAACCTTGCTGGTTCTCAGATTCCTCTTTTGTAAAATAAAGGGAGTGAGCAGTATGACCACCAAGATCCCTTCTTATTCAAAATTTATGATCCTACAATCTTATGTGCAGCCATTGTCCTACATACAGAGTATATGAAAACTAAGACAAAAGCCCTCAAAGAGCTTACCTTCTATTGATCAGGATGGAAAGTGTAAAAAAGGTGTTTTTTCTTTTACTATGCAAAAGAGAGTAGGGAAGAAAGGCATAACATTACAGGCATATTACATTCCTTTGGAGAGGGCTGAAGGTATAAAGGAATGAATAGACATAGAGGTCTTTAAGTAGGTGTGTCTGAGATTAGTAAATGGAAAGGGCTGGGGAGTAGGCTGAATGGAGGTGAGGTATTCCTGGCATTCTGGTGAAACTGAGCAATCCTTTCAGAATGATCTTTGAAATTATGTTCTTTTGAAGTAAGAACTATTTCTGAAACTCTGTAATTTTTCTTATGAGCCAAAGAGGCTGCTAATGTTTTCACTACATAAAAGTTTTTGCTTTGGAAGTTTTGAATTACTCATTCTGTTATGTCCCATGTTATTACATTTTTCTAACTAAGATTTAGGGATGTATTACTACCAATATTAAAGCAAATTCATACCTTTGGAGACAAAATCATAGTCAAAACACAGACTATAGACATATTTTCTCAGTGTCTTCCTAGTAGTTTTTTTTTATTTCTTCTCTGCTATATAATATATATCAGTTATTTTTCTATCCTTCACTTTTAAAGGATTGCAATATCACAGGTTGAATTTTTCACAAAAATAAATGTATAAGACCTTTTGTGTAACATGTTTTAACATCATTCTAGGAAAAGCATTTCCTTTTGCAACTTCACAGTGACAATCGATGTCTGTTTTTGAAACGAAACACAGGAGACTCCTCTAACTTTCCTCTATCCCTTTCCTACAGACTCCTCCCAAATCCTTTGATGTTTGACCTATAAGCTCAGTAGGATCATTCAAGAAAGGCAACCGATTTTTTTTTTCTACATTCCTAATTCATTTTTGGATTTTCTTTCCTACTTCTTTTATCTGTATCAGTACTACTTTTTCTGCTTTTACTCGTCTATTATGACCAGTTAATCAGGACTGTAGTTATTCCCCAGAATCATTCCAAGAGGATGATAATGTTAGGCTAATTGTATAGCCCCTATGGCTTCCAAATTGCTCGTAGTATTTATTTCTCACTAAAACGATCAGATATAATTGCAGATTTTCAAAAACAACATCATTTGACAAAGTCTTTTATAATATTCTTGTGGATAAAGTGCAGAAAAATGGGACAGATAACAGTAATTAGGTAGATGCAAAAACTTGTTGAATGACCAAACTTCAAGAAAAGGTGTTAATGGTTCAGTGTCAACTTAAAGGGAGAAATTTATCAGGGATCTGCGTTTGGCCCTGTGCTATAACATGTTTTATCAGTCACTTGGGTAATGGTATATATGGGATGCTTATCAAATTTGCAGGTGACATAAAGCTGGGGTGTGTGTATGTGTGTTGGGTGTGTGTGTGTTTGTATGTGTGTGTGTGGAGGTGGGAGTGGGATGTAACATGTTAGATAATAGAGACTGGATTCAAAAGGCTAGAGTATTGGAACAAATTATGAAATTCAGTGAAAATTTAATATGGAGGAAAGTCAATACAAATAAATTTAAAGTTCTCATGAGTACAAAAGCTCAACACTATACATCTATAGGATAGTGTAAAAATATGGCTAGGCAAAATTCTGTCTGAAAAAAAAGATGTGGAATTTTACTGTTCATCAAACTCAAATGAGTCAGTAGCATAAAGCCACCAAAAAAACTTATGCAGACTTTAGTTACTACTGAGAATCAAGTCAAATCATTAAGTGTTTATTAAGCAAAATATACATACAAGCAAAAGAAAATCACAGAGGCAGCTAGGTGGCGCAGTGAGTAGAGTGCTTGCCCCGGAGTGAGGAGGACCTGAGTTTGTATCTGGCCTCAGACACTTAACACACACACACACACACACACACACACACACACACACACATACAAACCTAGCAGTGTGACCTTGGGCAAGTCACTTAACCCCAATTGCTCTCCCAAAAAAGAAAAGAAAAGAAAAAGAAAGTTATTGTCCTCAAGGAGCTTACATTCTAAAGGAGGAAGACAACATATAAAAAGTAACTAAAAAACAGGAGGGAGATGGGAACGTTACCCCCATGGGAGCATTTAGCAAAGCAAAGGGAAGCATGATAGGCCCTTTATCAAAAGGTGTCCAGCTCACAGGTAGCACTGAAGGCCAGGAGCTAGGCTTCTGCTCTCCTGAGGACACAAACCAGCCCAGTTTTGCTCTGAGCTGGTGATGCTGGACTGAGACAAATGACTTCCTACCCCCTCACCAATCTTCTGGACCCACAAGCAGAGAGCACAAGACTGGTAAGGAGGGTTGGGACACACCACTTCCCAATGCTGAGTTACCTCAATTGTGCAAGGAATACAATAACCACCTCACCAGAAATATGGCCCCCTTACTTTTATGCCTGAAATCAAGCATAAGTCACAACAACAGGGTACATGTAGCCATTGGGGGTCATGTTGATAGCTAGAATGTTGCCATTCAACTTTCTGATGACCTGCCTTCATCAGCAGGCCTGTTACTTTGCCTGGATTCATTCCCCAATGGTTAGTATAGTCCTGCACGCTCCTCTCCTCTCCAACCTCCTTTCACTGAATTACAAATTCTTGAAGAACAAACCCCACAATCGTCTGTCCTTCATTTCCATCCCTCTCAATGCTTGTTCAGAAATGATTTAAACCACATGGCCTCTATTTGGTGATTTCTGACACTAATTATGTAACAAAGCTAGAATGAAAGGAATATATACATAAAGTGTGTGTGTGTGTGTAGGCAGTTAAGATCTGGTCCTAGCCTTTATGGGGCTTACAGTTCAGTAAGAAATGTATAGAAATATGCAATATTATGCAAGAAATATGAAATAAAATGCATTTATAAAAAGGCTAGAAAGAGGTTTTTTTTTGTAAATTTGGTATGAAAACAGTATTTATAGGATCTGAAAGTTAAAATGCATCATAGAAAATTGTTTTGAAAACTCAACTAAGATTTGTGAAGGAAGGGAAGTGACTTAGTCCATGTCACACAGGCAGCAAGTGGTAGTTGGCCCTAAAACTGAGGCCCGATGAAACCTCAGGACTCTTTACTATACCACACATTTTGGCAACAACTTTGCCATACTTGCTCACTAGCCTGCAGTGTCAGTGATGGGGAAAACGATTTTACTTGACAGAAAATGGAAGAAAATTCTAAAGAAAACATATTCCTTTGAACCAAGTCCTCAGAAAATGAGAGCCTTAAAAAAAATCATGAAATTATTCCTTTACTTAATTGTTGGAATACTGCTTGTTTTAAAGAATTAGTTCTTACATGATAATCTGATGGCATCTTTTTCAAAAAATGTTTTTACTTTAGACTATATATCAGGGAAAATTTTGCTATTAGAGTAACAACCACAACAATAATATATTTTTCTACTGCTTTAACATAAGAAAATTTTATACAATTTAAGTCTTATGGCAATTCTATGAGTTAAATACTACCATTTTAGTATGAACCACACATATTTCCTAAGAGTGAATAGCATATTCTATTAAAGCATATCACATTGTACATTTGTTAATAAATATTAATTCTAAACTACATCAGCTCTCAAATGCTAGTGGTTTACTGGTCTGCTATATCTGCTTAATATATGGTTGGTTTGTTCCAATTTAATCCTTTACTATAATACATATGAATCACTGGAAAGCTTTAAACCCAATTTATATTATTCCCTTTTTACTTGCTTAGATATCAAAGTTCCTACTTTGTCTTCAATAGACAGTAAGCATCTATTAAACATCTACTCTTTAAGGGAGGTTAAAGCATTCTATAGATGTCACATTCTGTCATCTAGGTTGCCCAGTGAGAGCACCTATTTGGGAATAAGTGTGATTGGCCTAGATGGAAATGGGGCCCAGGCACGGAGCCCACCTTTCTCTCCCAACCAGCTCCCATGTTACAAAGAGCACCAGGCGAGCAGATGAGAACAGAGTTCTAACTAGGTTAGGGGTCTGCTATAGGTGCTAAATCTACCTGGGAGACAGGAAGATTCCCCTAGGTTTGAAGACGTATGTACCATCCTCCACTTAGATGTCAAAATGAGGTGATGTTCCTAAAGTACAGGTCTGACCATGTCATCTCATTCCCCTCATTCAATAACCTCCAGGAGCTCCAGCATCAAACATAATATGCTTAGTTTGACATTCAAAGACTGTCACAGTCAAACTCCCTCCTACCTTATAATTTAGGCCTTATAACTTAGTCCTTCCTCCTCATTCTCCAATCCAGTGAAATTGGCTTCCTTGTTTTTCCTCAAACTCCATCTTCTGATTCTATGCCTTTTCACTGGCTGTCCTTTTTTCAATAAGTTCAATGTCTGACCTACAGTATTTTCCTTCAGCCCAAGCCCTTTAAATATCCTGGTTCCTAGTTCTTCAGCCTCTTCATTCCCTGAGATCTTTCTCCAGGCAACTAGGACCTATCCACTCCTCCATCACACACATGCACATAATTAACTGAATTAACCACCGGTGCCAGAATTCCTAGTTAATATTCTGGCTGAGATGAGTGTGGAAGGCAGCGGGCTCACCAACTGTAGGGGAAAAGAGATTGTCAGGTAGAGAGAAAAACTGATTGCTCAGCCAGACCTGGACAGTTCACTCTGTATGCCAAATTAAGCTTATAAATTGGCTTCCAGAGGCTACTGCCTCAGGACTTGGGCCAGGTCTCAATATTTGGATCTGTGTTGGATCAGACTACATGCCAGGTACTGGGCTAAGGGCATCAGGATGGACGTGGAAGGTTCTAAGTTTGCTTATGATTCCTTAAACACAGCAGGGCTTGACTTTACTTGGTACTCAACCCAAACAGAGAATTTTCCCTAATTCACCAAAATGAACAAAGTCCCTGTGACCCTCAGGGTTTTTCCCTTTGCTTTTGACAGCTGTTTTTGTGGTTTACACACTGATATTCTCTCTTGATCACACTATCAGATGTGAATTGCCCAGTCAGTATTTATCCTCCTAACATTTACTCCCTTAACCTTACCTTGGCATCAAAAAGTTGAAACATAAACCACTTTAGATTATTTCAGTTAATACAAGTAATTGCTCCAGAACCCCCAGGGAGTCCCATGGGGAGCTCAATGATTTTTTTTTTCCTCCTCTCATCCCAACAATCTCACGTGGGCTTTGTCAAGGTAGAAAAAATAGAGCTAACTGGGGCTTAAAGAGTATTCTTCAAAAAATTCCTCTCTGCTACATATGCATAGCTACTCCAACTCACTGCCAGGTAATTCTTCAAATTTGTCAGCTGTTAACTGAGGATATACAGATTTACTCAGAGGCCTGGCATATGAAATGGACTTTCTAAACAGCAAAGAGGAGGGCAACAATTATCTCAGCCTTTGAGAATTTGGCCCAGAGTTAATGTGAACTTCTGTCCTAGGACAAGTGGTCAGCTCACAGGTAAATGTACACTTCCTGTTTTCTACCTTAGAAAACTAGTGATGGGGGCAGCTAGGTGGCACTATTCACTATAGAGCACTGGCTCTGGAGTCAGGAGGATCTGAGTTCAAATTTGGCCTCAGACACTTAACAGAAGACCTTGGGCAAATCACTTAACCCCAATTGCCCTCCAAAAAAAAAAATCAAACTAGTGATGGCTAAAATGATCCTATTGATACACTAAACTAGGCACTCACAACATACAAAAACAAGAGTATTTGTTCTTGAGGGCTTTTTATTCTATTGAATGTAAATTTTGCATCAAAATGACAGAAATTAATAACTAAAGCAGAATTATTGGTCATTCAGGTTAAAAATAACATTAAGCCATCTAGAACTAACAAAAATGCAACTTTTGGTAGATAGTATTAGGGTTAAACAAATAAAATGAGATATCTCTTAAGCTTTTGCTGATGACTGATACAGGTAATTTTTTTTTAACGCACCAGACAAAATCATTACCCAATTTTTTTTTCTATAATGTGATAATAAACAAGAAAGCTGTTTTCCATGTTTACTTAACCTTTGCCTCTTCCACATTGTTTCCAGACTTACCTGCAGTTGGAGTGGGCCTAAGCCTGGGGTTGCCCCGGCAGCAGCTGCCATGGTAGTTGGGATCAGCTGAACAGGGTAAGGGTCACCTAAGTAAGAGAATAATAGAGGCGTCAGCACCTTTTATCTACTCTCCACCTGCAAATTAAACTCCTGCATTCACTCTTTCCAAAAGCCTTCTTTTGTGTGCCTTGCCGAGGCCTAATGAAAAGCTCTATTGTGCAGCCTTTTACTAACACTCTTTTCACAATTCTGGCTGAGAGAGGAATGTGAATAAAAGGCACAAGCAATTAAGGCGGAAACCTCATCCTTTTTTCATGATGTATTTAGGGAAATGGGTGGGGGTGCACATTGATCAGAGGTCTGCACTTTAAAAAACACACACACATACACACAACCTTGATAAAATCACAGCAGCTGAACAGCAAATTTAGTCTTATCCAGAATATGAACTTAACTAAACTGACTTTAACATTAACAAACTAAATCCCACCAAGATTCACACTGCATTTTTAACAACAAAAAAGCTTTTCTCCTGAATGCTGTATATTCTCCTGAATCAAACATCCTCTGTAGTTTCTCTCAAAGACAGATTTTTAAGAGGTGAAAGTCAATTCAAATTAAAACAAAAAGTTGCAAATAATGCAATTGACATCTTCCTTATTTTAGAGAAGTGCTTTGAAAAGTATCTAAGGAAACAAGAAACAGGTGTTGATTCCTTTAAAAATAACTTTTATGGAAATCTGTACAAAAATTTTATTTATACAAATAGTGAATGTTGAAGCTACAATATAATGACATCAAAAATTCATAAAACACACTTTAATATCCTTGGTCTTCCAGCCAACATAGCCAAGTTTTCTTTTCAATGTGACTTATCAGACCACTTGAAGGAGACCCAGTTTTCTACTAATAAATGAGTGTGCTATAGAATTAATCATTCAGAAAACACAAGTGTAAATGACAATGGTGGAAAGATGTGATTTTGCTTACTCAATGATAAATTTACATGTGTTAAAAGAAAAACTCTAGGTTCTGGCCCTCACTGTAATTAAAGAGGCAAAACACAGAAAGAGAAAGGTAAAAAGTAGTTTATTAACACAACAAATCACCATGCCTGGGTGGACCCACCCAGTTAGGAGAATTGCCTTTTTTTTTTCTTTATAGACAGGAGAAGCATCTTCCATATATGGGCAAAGGTATTTTGATTGGATCATGTAATCATATGAAGGCGGAACTAGTGCCACATCAGCTCCTCCCTAAGTATTTTGATTGACTTAGGTTTCAAATCAGGAGATAGGGTTAGTAAACCTGGCAGCTGTTACTATATACGCATTATGAGAAGATGGGATTAGCGCTAAGGAGATACAGAGCACATTCCTTTCCCTGCAGGCTGGTTGCAGTGAGCCAAAATCAAGCAAGGTTAAAACATAGGGTCATTTCAGAATAACTCTGCATTACTGACTGATTTTACACACATGGTAATATCTATGTCACCAAAGTAAAATAAATAAATGCTATTTTCTTTAGCAATTCTGGGGGGAGAAAGTTTATATATTAAATAATTTAAATAAGATTGTTGACATGTATAATAACAAAATTAGAAGCAATTAAAGTTAAGAAAGGAAGTATACATATTTGAAACAATACTGAATTTGGATTCAAAGGACCTAGGTTCAAATCCCTACTCTATTACTGTGAGATCTTAGGCAAAGTTATTTCAACTCTCTGCCCTTAAATTTTCTTATCTATAAAATGAGGGCATTTAACTAGTTAACTACTAAAGTCTGTTCAAGGTTTAAATCTATGCTACTGTGATCCTAATCTTAATTTCATTAACTTAATTTCATGGAATTGGGAAATGACCAAAAAACCAAAAGATTTTCATATCAACATTAAGTCAAGACAATAAAGAGCTGCACTAATTTTTTTTTCCAGTGCTTTTCAAGTGCATGCACAGAAATCCATTTGGTTCTCAGATAGTGTTCAAACCTGTTATTATGGAAGTACTCTGAAAATATATACATTTATTTTGAGAAATGTAATAGTTAGCAATATACCAACCTGCATACACAAGGGATGTTTGTACAGCCAAACAATTCTAATCTCCCTCTCTAGAAAATTTGTAATTACCCTTCTTTCTGAGCTCACCTTCTGTCTCCTTTATTCAAAGTCACCAAATGTTAATGTTTCTTATTTTGAAATATCCATAAGTTTTACTTTCTTCTCCATTCCCATCATCAGCAATCAGCTTAGTGGAGACCTGTATCACATACCTAAGAAAACTGCAGTAGTCTCAACTGGTCTCCAGACACCTCCCCTTTAAATTCAGTTTGCCACTCATTATTACTTCCCTAAGTCCACCCTCCTCACTTCCCCACATAAATCACATTCATTCTCAGTCCCTGTTTAGGTACTCCTATGGAATGGAATGATTTGCCTTCTCACTATTAACTATACCTTCCTTAACGTTCAGATCCAACCTTACCTTCTCCAAGAAGCATACTCTGATTACTTTAGGTCTCTGAATTTCTATGGTTGTAGGTGGCACAGTGGATAGAGTGCCAGACCTGGAGTCAGAAAGAATTGAGTTCAAATCTAGCCTCAGACACTTACTAGTTGTGTGACCCTGGGCAAATCACTTAACCCTGTTTGCCTCAGTACCTTCTGGAATAATGACCCGGAGAAAGAAATGGAGAACCACTCGAGTTCTTTGCCAAGAAAACTCTAAATACAGTTATGAAGAGTCAGATATGAGTGCATTGACTGAACAACACTTAGTTACCCTCTCATATTCGGTTTCCTCTTGTAAGATGGGGAAGATAATAGCTGTAGAACCAACTCAAATGGCTGATGTGAAAATTTAGTGAGGTAATGAACTAAAACACCTGTAATACTTAAAAACGTCAGTGGAGCTATAATTTTGATGAGGTGGTGCTCCTTCCAATGGTAAAGAGCATGATTTTCCATGGTTTCTCATCCTTTGCTTTTTTGGCCATGTTCTTCCAGAAATCCTCCATAGATCTAGTAAATATGCAGGATGTCTTCCTTTGTTTTGCTCCATTCTTTCCAGTCCTACAGGTGTGTATTTGTATGTGTATGTAGACATGTAATAATATTATGTAATAATAATAGACATATAATAATAATAATTGAGAAATGTAATAGTTTGCAATATACCAACCTGCATATTCAAGGGATCTGTTTGTCCAGCCAAACAATTCTAATCTCCCTCTCTAGAAATTTTGTAATTATCCTTTCTTCTATATAAATGTATATATTTATACATATATGCATATGTATAAACATATGATAAATGAATGTAACCTCTTTGGAGACAGGAACTATATTGCTTGTTTGTATTTCTGTCCCCTATATTTATCATTGCACCTGCCTAGTAATAGTATCTATCTGTCTATCTAATTGTCTTTCTTTTGGGGCGGCTAGGTGGGGCAGTGAATAGAGCACCAGCCCTGGAGTCAGGAGGACCTGAGTTCAAATGTGGCCTCAGACAGTTAACACAAAAACTAGCCGTGTGACCTTGGGCAAGTCACTTAACCCCAATTGCCCTACCTTCCCACTCCAAAAAGCTAAATAAATAAATAAATGTCTTTCTTTTACTATGGTTTCAGAGCAGATGTGCTTTGAAAATTTCTCTTTAAGACCTTATTCAATAAAGGTTATACAAGTGGAAAGTCTGACTTTTAAAGTTCAACCATGTTTTAGGTTGCTTAAATTGACCTTCAACTAGATAAATGTAATTTGTTTTTACTCTTGCCTAGGTCATAACCATTGGAATAGTTTTCCTTAAGCTCTTCCAAAGTAAATTTGCCTTTTATTTCAACCTCAAACATGGGAAATTTTAACTCAAGAAGAAAAAAAAAAAGAACATTTAGATATGAACAAAAAAGAACAAAACAGAAATTATGAGACAATATAACAGACTACAGTGTTTGCTCTTGAATGTTATAGAAAACAAAATAAAATATCATAAAGCATGCAAATGCTTTTCGGTAATGATAAACAACAAATATGTAGATACACATATGTTGTTGTTCAGTTGTTTTTCAGTCATGTCCAACTCTTCATGACCCCATTTAGCGTTTTCTCGGCAAAGATGCTAGAGTGGTTCATTATTTTCTTTTACGTCTCATTTTACAGATGAGCAACTGAGGCAACCAAGGCCCAGTGACCCTTCAGATTCACCTGTCTAATGATGCACTGATATCCTGGATTTCATTGTTACATAATTTTACTTTTTATTGGACAAATTATCAACACATTTGTTGGTTTTGAATTCTCTGTTTCTGAGATCTCTTAATATTCTGTTCTCCAACTTAGTACACAATTTTGGTTTATGTCATTTCTCCCTTATCCTAATCCTAATTTTTCTGTCCTTTGCCCTGACAATAACATACAATTTATCAATATATTTTACTCAGGCTTCAGCCTTCATTTGAGACACATCTCATTTCATGTCGTGAGATACTTCTTATGGTTACCACAATGAATTGCCTTCCAGCCTGAAAGAAATGTTCTCAGCTACAGTATCACCAATATCTTGTCTCTCTCTGTTTTTCAACTTCTCCAGTTCCCCAGACCTCCAACTCTAGATATGTGCCCTAACACATCATTATATATTAAAGATATTATATTTATAAATAGAATGAATAGAAGACCATTTAGATACTGTGCTAATCTCTCCCATTTTTCGCGTTTAGCCACTGCAAGAGGACTTCATTGTTTCTTTCTTTACTGAAATATTCATTATGAACCTCACAATATGGAAGCTATTTGAGACCTTTACTTCTTTCCTAAGTTCTCAGTTTTCCTTATCTACTCTTCCTTATAACAGATTTTCATAGAAAAAATGAGTCCATCTGCTCTTTGTTACACCCATTTTCCACCTTGTTAAGTATTTGACTTCATCTTCTGATGATCCTCAATCAGGTCAAAAGTGAAGGTGCCTTTCCCCTTCTGTAGAGCTAATTTTTCCACCTCCACTCTACATATCATCTCCTCAAGGAAACTATTTGAGAGCAAAATAATTCTGGAAAAAATTGAGTCAATTTGAAAATACAGTTTTAAAATTTGTTTAAACAAATGTCAGATATGGATCATGAATTTCACATCATACTTTTATTCCCAATTCATTAAAAAGAATACCTTTTATGGTGGGGTATTTCATGCACAAGAACATTCACCATGTATACTAGGTCCCCAAGTTCCAGCAGGAAAGGTGGACAGTTGTCTGCATGCCCCAACTTTCCTCTATAAAGAAGTTGAGTAGGACAGTGTCTTTTTCACTATGACCACAATCCCAACTCATTCCTTTAACTGACTTTTAGTGTTTTAGACTTCTGCAAATTTTTGTCCTGATTCTTCCCTGTTATCTCATCTGCAATTTTTCTCTTCTACTTTTCTTTCTTCAACTTAACTCATTTCTAGATATCTTCCTCTATTCCTCCTTCCCCACCCTTTCTAAACTCCCTGGCCAATAATACACCTTATAAAGTGACAGAGTTGGGATGAGAATCCATGTCCTGAATCCCAGTCTGTCCATGAATATGGTTGGTTTCTTCAGGTGAGTTCAGTGACTTGGCTTAGAGTGGAAAAGTCATTTTAAGGAAAACTAGAAAATAAGTTAATAAGGTAAATTAGTGTTAGATCATTCTGAGTTAAGGATTATAGAAGCACAGATCCAGAGCTAGATGGATTTTAAAGACTATTTAAGTCCAACAACTCTATTTTATTAAAGGGAATAACTGAAGCCCAGAGAAGTTAAGTGATTTGCCCAAGGTCATACAGATGAGATTTGAACCTAGGTTCCTCAACCAAATTTCACACACTTTTCACTGTGCCACAATGCATTTGTAATAGGAATTTAGATTTTGCTCTAATAAACAGTGAGGGAACATTTAAGATTTTTGAGAAAAATAACATAATGCAATAGATATTTTTAAAAGATTATTATGCTCATGAGGTATAAAATGTAAGGGGAAACAATTGAGGGCAAGAAGACCTTCTTTGAGTCTGTAGCAATATTATTTTAGTAACCAAGACAGTACCTTCAGAGACAGAGACATTGTTAAAGAAGAAATAACAAAAATTTGTAACTGGTTAGATATAAAAAGTTGGGGGAGATGACAACACAATTTCAGATGAACTGCCACAGTAGAGAGTGAATCCTCTGTATACAAAGAAGCTGGATACCCATTTACTGGTGGATGTAATAGAGCAAATCCATGCTTTAGTCCTTCCTTTTTTCAAAAGGACCATGGCATCAGGGAAATGATGACATGACTTGCAGTTGACTTGGATTTGAGTGAGGGAGGGCTGTGCAAGGTCACCAGCCTCACTTTCTCCTCCAGACCCATCTGGATCCAGTGACCTGATATTCATCAGGGTGACTGGAGATGACCCAGGATGCAATGGGAGACCCTGGCCCTTTTCTGCTAAGGCCTTTACAATTACTCACTGAGAGTGAGGTAATGCTGATGAAGCAAATAGGCCTCTTTAAGAAGTGAGTCAAGAGATGGCTCCTTTAATTACAAAAAGAAAAAGAGAAAAAAAAGAAGCTGGGAGGGGAAGACCCTCAGGCTTGCTGTTGCAAAGAAAAACAGTTGCCATTGACATTCATTGTAAACCAGGAGGTCCTAACATACAACCATTAAAAGGAGCTTGGGCAGGGACCTATTGCTTCAGAACTGGGAAGAAGGAAGGAAGGAAGGAAGGAAGGAAGGAAGGAAGGAAGGAAGGAAGGAGAAGGAAAAGGACTGGAGTAGATAACAGTCTAAAGGACCTCATAACTGAGATTCTCTAAACTCATGAGTGTAAGTTAATGGAAAACATTTTAAGTGGACAAAAGGTATCTTCTTCTCTTAAATAATCCCATCTTATACATGGGGTCCCCAGATTAGCTACCTCAGGAACAAGGTCTTGAGTGTATTTCTGTCCACTCAAAAACTTCTGTTTTTGTTTTTCTTTTTGTTCTAGAAGCTTAGCTGAATTTCCCCTGCCTGCTGCAGTGTCTTTCTGATTTTCCTTATCAGTGAAAAGGTAAATATGGAAGTAGAAATGTACCCTTTTAATTTAAGAAAGTTTCTATTTTATTTTAAAGTACTGGAGTGTTGTACTGCATTCCAATCTTGAACTGGAGTCATTGGACAGCCTTATACAGGCTTGGCCCAGAATACCATATAACATAACATAAGTGTTTATTCTTTCTGTCCATTATAATTGGCAGCTGGTTGGTACAGACGATAGAGCACTGGGCCTGAAGACAGGAAGGCTCACCTTCCTGAGCTGAAATCTGGCCTCAGAAACTTACTAAACTTTGCCAGGAAAACCCCAAATGGGGTCACCAAAAGTTGGACATGACTGAAAAATGACTGAACAACAATTTAAGGTGTTAGACTATATCTCCTGATATAACTGTTTTCTGGAAATATATTCCTCATTGACATTTAATATAGCATACTTTGAGGGGAAGGGAAGAAATTCAAAATTTACAATGTTTATACAATATATTTAGGTTGTCTGCAACCTCACCTGACTTTTAAGGGGATAATTCCAACAAACCATGAGTTCTTAAGTTCATTTAGGAGCCCCACACAAGTGGAGAACTCATCTTTCTTTTTTTAACTTTCTTTTTGAACTGAGACCAGAACTCCACTTGGATTGCCCTATGTAGTGGCAGAGAATGGGGAAATAAAAGGTGGCCCAAGGTGCAGGAACCCAGAGGAAACTGGGTCAATTCTCTTGACTTTTAATAACATTGTCTCTTTTTTCCCTTCTTCTCTATTTGCTTGGGTTGGGGCAGGTACTTTTCAAGTACTAGGAGGCAGTAACCTCTGATAAGCTTTATAAGATGTTCTTAATTTAATTTTCATAACCCTGAGTTTTAAGGGGTGATTGTCATCTCTAAGCTCACTAGCCCTGTTAGGCTACACCTCTCCCAACAGAGAGAGAGACAGACAGACAGAGACAGAGACACAGAGAGAGACAGAGAGACAAAGACAGAGAGAGACGGAGACAGAAAAAGAGACAGAGAGAACTAGTACATACATATATATTTCAGTGTTTGAGAAACATGTTCCATGAATTATATGAGAATCCTTAGAGAGTAAAACACTGGAGAAGACACAATGCTTGAGCCAACTTGGTACTCCTGAAGTGGAGATATGGATACATGTACAAAACACAGACATTACTCAGTAAGTAATACATTTATAGAATTAATTATTTAAAAATTGTTGGACTGACAATTTTAAAAGTTTCAGGGTAGTTTTAGATAAATTCTTTGATAACAGATAGAAAACTGGATTGTATTAAAGACTATCCCCCCAATGTTGATATTGATATCATGGCAAAAAAAAAACATCTTAAAGAAAGAATATTGGCTGAGTGGGCAATAGGTCAGACTTATTTGGGAAGTCTGATTTTCTAAGAGAAAGTCATCAGAACAAGAATCAAAGTTGGTCACAGATTTCAGAAGTTCAACAAAGTGTTCTGAGCATCTGGAACAAGTGTCTTTTCTCATTTATTTTCCAATTTATGGTAAGAGACTGTATTTGTCATGCCAAAGGATTTTTCAGAGTCTAACCTGATAAGCATTTACAGATCTATTAATTTACTATATAATTTTTTTGTGAATGTAGATATTTGTCTAAAGAATGGAAAAATGAATGTCAATTTATATTTCCATTTTTTTTCCTGGTAACCTATTCTCCACCTTTTCAAGTCTACCATTAACCAAACTTTCCTTACAACTATTGAACAAATAATTTGGCCTCTTTTGTTCAAAAACAATTCTTTGTAAAACTGAATCCTAGCAAGCACAGCTATGTACTCATCTCTTTGTCTAAACCAAAGTTTCACTTTTAAAACACTCATAACTCCACTCATTTGTCAAACTTGTTTTTTTTTTAGGGACTAAGGGTGCCTGGAAAAATAATTTTTGTTTTTATAAAATGCACATACTCACACAGAAGCCTGAAAATAAGATTTCATCCCCTTCTCCCTGCTAATTTACAAAGAAGCTATAGTATATGGTCTTGCCAACACGTGTTTCCCTTTTTTGCCAGTTTGATAAAAGCATACCAAGTCAATGGTTTTTAGCTTGTGATTTAGTGATTGTTCTAACCCTGACTGTCAGTGACCTGTGTGTTAGCTGGAACAGTAAAATCAGAAATTAGCATGCAGCCTCCTTAAATGCCAGGCAGATGCACCCTTTGCACAAGAAAGATTATAATAGAGCCCATATGATATTCCCATTTAACAATGAAACATATGACATTAACTAAGAAGAGGAATATATTCTCAAATATACCCAAGAAGTTTATACTATTTAGATCCTAAACATTAATTTTATTGTAATGAGTGAGGAACTAATTAAGTGAGGGTTTCCTTTTTATTAAATGAGGAAACACCATGCAGGAAAATGATGAAAATTAAATACAGAATATTTTAACTTTATTAAGATTGACTCATCTATATTTATTTAAGCCAATTTCCAAAGACAATTAAATATTGTCAACTGTACTGAACCAGCCTCTAACCTGTGGGTGGCCCAGAGCTGAGCAAAGAAGGCTAGAGATCGGAGAATCAGGAATCAAACAGAAGTTTTTTTTTTTTGTTTTTTTTCTTTTGCCTTTTGGAGGGTAATTGGGGTTAAGTAACTTGCCCAAGGTTACATGGCTAGTTTTTTTTGTAGGTGTTAAGTGTCTGAGGCTGGAACCGAACTTGGGTCCCCCTGACTCCGGGGCCAGTGCTTTATTCACTGCACAAACAGAAGTTTAATTTGAAAGTAAGGGAAACAACTTTCAAGCCAGGACACATATGCTGGAGCCCCACCCCTACTGGGGAGTGGGGGGAACCAATTTAATGTGGGGAGATCTCAGTACTTTTAGCAATAGCTGCGTGGTGAGCTATAGCCCTGACAATGAGGGTCATTAACAGCAACAGTGTGACAAGTTTTATTCATAATTTATCCAAGCTCAGAGAACACCTGGTACTGGTCAAAGCAATATAATAATCACATGAAACAATTCTAGGATTTTGCTTTGGCTGATCACATCCAGAGGGCAAGAGCAGAGGACTGTTGTTATGCTAAGTTCAGGGCACAGTTTGCTTGCTGGGCCTTAGCTCTAGAAAACAGGGTGTCTTCTAATGTCTTGACAATATTGTAATCAGTAACTTTATAAATTTATTTTTAAAATTAGTCAATAAGAAATTAGTGAATTACTGGATAAATAATTGATGTTTAAAAAATCAAATATTTGAATATGTGACTTTTTTCCAGCTTTACATAGCTATGAAATTGTGAATAAAAATGTTAGCTAAAATCCTATTTTTTATTCCAATATGAACAACAAAGAGGAATGCGGAATAAGTGTCAAAAACAGAGATGTTTTAACCTGGAAATTCTAATAAAAAGCAAAAATTTATGTCTAATGAGGCAAATGTTTCCGACAGTGCTCTGCTATTTAACCCACAAATAATTACTTTTTCTCTGTCTGGGAAAACCCATTTAGGTGTGGCAGAGTGATAATGATCTTTGATCAGATATGGAAACTGAATTAACTACTTGGCTGGTCAGAAATCCTACAGTGGAGTTTGGAATGGGTCCTATGGTTTTGTCATTTTTCATTTAGCTAGTTATTTTATTTATTATTTCCATATGCACCAGTGATATAAAATTTTGAGGTTTCAGAGGCAGGGATATCTTGGTTAACAACTAAGTAATTAATTCTTTTAAATAAACACTGGTATGAAACATTTCCTTAGGGTGGTTGTTTTGATTTTAAAATTTTATTGATGATAGTGTCAGTTAATTCATTGCTGGACCATTTGTTTGCCTTTATTGAAGTATGGATATGGTCTATTTGTATCCTTGTTGAAGCAAATTTATTTAAAAATTTGAGTATCAAGAAAAGATAATATAAAATATGAAATCTGGGGGGAAAATAGTCCATTTTCTCTCTCTACCTTTTGCCCTCAACCTGACAAGTTTTTCTTTTAAACCAAAATAACTGTGAATGTAGTTAACATAATTCAACTAGTTATAAATGTAAACAAGTTGACAACTCTTTAAAAATATTTATTCATGCCTCACCACTTGCTTTTATCCTCTGCCCTCCATTGGTGTAACATTTACCAAAGGTCATTCATTAATGGCAACTGCTAAATCCAACAGTTTTTTTTGTTGTTGTTCACATCTTTTCTCTGTATTATTAGACTCTGGTAACCATCTACTTCCATCTTGGCTTCCATGATATGGAATGCTAATGGTTCTCCTCCTACTACTGTGATAATTCAATCTCCTTTACTACCCATAATCTTCTTCTCAACCTCTTTAAAATCAATACTTTTCCAAGTTTTTCCCCCCACCTTATCTTCTTTATGTATGTAATCTCCCTTAGTGATAACAGCTAGCAATGTTTCATAAAGCACATCTCTGCAAATTACTTTCAAGTCTAAATCTCTACTCCCAACTCTTCCTCAGCATTCCATTTCTATCTTAAAAGTCTTGGGTCAATGATATATCAATCTCTGTACCCTAAACATTCACCATAGTACTTTGGACATAGTAGATAAATGATGGTGCCATTGAGAGAAATAGAATGGTCAAAAGGAGGAAGGAGTTTATAAGAAATTGTAAGTACCATTTGGAACAATTTTATTTTGAAATAACAATGGGACATCCTGCTGAAGTCCTATAGGAAGCTAGGGTTATGGACATGGATCTCAGAAGAATAATTAGGACTAGAGATATCTATTTGGGAGTAATCTGTAGAGAGGTGGTTATTAAAATCATGAAAGGGAATGAAGGCAGGACAAGTAATACAATCTTCTATCTGCCTCAGTTTCTTAATTTGTAATGTTGGGATAATAATAGTACCCACCTTCCCAACTTTTGTTGTGAGGATAAAATGAGATATTTATATTTTGCAAACTTTATTTCAACTCACCACTTCAAAATTCAACCCTAACTTGTGACAAAGAAAAACAATTAAGTGAGCCCAGTCAATGCAGTGACTGCACCTGCTAATACACATAATATTCAGTTTGATTTGTGCCTAGCTTCTATCTGTTTTCCACCCTATAGGACATTCACTGGTAATTCTCTAATTATTTGTCTTTATGTTGGTAAAGAGTGTTTAGTAGTTATATTTATATGTTTCACATGTATTATGGTAAATTGACTACTAGATATTTCACACTATTTGTAGTTATTTTAAAGGAATTCTAATTTTTCCCAAGTTTTATCAGTACTATATAGAACTCATTTTTTATCCTGTTACAGAAACAATTGATCATTTCAATTAAAAACTTTTTTTTCTGGATTTTCTTAGGTTTTCTAAGTATCTGTCACGTAATTTGAGAATTAAGACTCTTCCCCTTGTCTTATTCCTGTAATTAACATCTTTATGTTATGTCAAGTAATAGTTGGGAAATGGAGTAATCATCTTTTACCCCTATTTTACTGGAATTGTCCCATTGCTGTTGATCATTGTTCCAGGGAAGCAATTATTAAAACTTTTTGGTCTTAGGACCTCTTTATGCTTTCAAAACTTATTTGAGAATTCTAAGAGCTTTTTCTATACATATACATATATATATAATGTTAGAAATTAAAATTGATGCATTTAAAATAAGAAATAAACCCACTACATGTAAGTAACACTTTAATTAAAAAAAACATTTTTGCTTAATGTAAGACAACTGTATTGTCATGCCTGTTTCTGGATTCTTTTTATTGCAATATATTCTGTTGGTTGATATATATGAAGAAAATTCACATAAACAGTGGAAAATGGAATATTTTCATAAGCCAATGACATCTTAGTAGTATTATGAAAATAATTTTAAACTTGCATACCCCCCAACAGATCTTGGAAAACCCAGGGATTCTGTGGACCACACTTTGAGAGTCACTGTTTAAAGCAATATTATAAAATTTGTTGTAAATCCCATAACCTTGCTTAGGTGACTCTGATTTGATTTCTACTCTGTTTCATTTTAGCACACTTTTTATCTCAACTAGAAACACCATGGAAGAATTCTTAACCACCTGTACTACTTCACTGGTATTAACACCTATGAGATGACATTTGTATTTCCAGATCACACCTTAAAATATAAGAATGACAGGCTTCTAGGCAAGGATGAAGTATGGAGTATACTCAACAAATTATGGTAAAAATACATTTGCTTGGTGTCTTGCTACATTAAAATTTTACAAAAGCTTGAAGTCTGAAAAGGTGGAGAAAGGTGAAATTTGGCTAAGTATATATACCAAGTTAGACACCAAAGAGAGAAAGAGATGGCATAATGCATCTTTTTCTCAGAGGACACTCAAAAATTCCCAGGAGGAAAAAAATAAACTAAACAAAACATCAGAGGAAGAAGACCAAGGCATAGGTATGATTCAGTTAGTTCTGATGAGTGACTTCAGTTATCAAGACATTTGCTGCAACTCTCTGTCAAAAGCCAAGCAGCTGACAATATCTTGACTTGTCTTAATGATAATTTCAGAGGCAGCAAAGTGGTGCAGTGGATAGAGTTCTGGGCCTGGAGTCATGAAGACCTGAATTCGAATCTGGCCTCAAACACTTATGTCACTGTGTCACCCTGGGCAATTCACTTAACCCTGTTTGCCTCAGCTTCCTCATCTGTAAAATGAGCTGGAGAAGGAAATGGCAAACCACTCTAGTATTTATGCCAAGAAAACCCCAAATAAGATCATGAAGAGTCAGACAGACTGAAACAACTGAATAACAATAATAATTTTATCCTTTAAAAGAGGGAATTCTTTTCTGGATCTGCTTCTTGCTAATAGGGAAGAACTATTTGCTGTGTTGGAAGTGATAAGAATCTTGTGAAGGAAGTGACCAATCTCTCTTACAGTATATGGCAGAGGAGATAAATCCTGAGTATAGTCTGATTTTAGGAGAGCAGATTTCAAAGCATTCAAAGGAAAGGTGGGTAGAATTCTGAGGACTCCTGTAGGATTCTTTGGAGGATATCAGCTGAGGAGACATAAGAAACTGTCAAGAATGAAATCCTGAAAGAGAACAATTCCAATGAAAAGGAAAAGTAAGAGTTGCTCAAAGAGACCACTGTGGAAGTAAAGAGAACTCACCAACTTGGATTTTAAAAAAATACATATACAAAAGACAGTAGCAAGGGAATGTTAAGAATACAATATTTAAAGAATACAAAAAAAAATGTTGTGATCCTCTAAGAACACTGTCAAGTGAAAGCTCAGAATCAGCTGAGGTTGGTAAGGAAAATTAAGAACAAGAATTTTTTGGTCTTTTTGTTGTTGTTGTTCCTTAAGCTATTGTAAGAGAAAGGGAAATGTCAATAGAAGAGAGAAGACTTCAGCTCAGAGTGGATTACACATTGATAACTGACAACAAAGAGAAGGCAGAGTTACTCAATTCTTAAGTTGCTTATGTTTTCTAAGGAGAATAACCTTTGGACTGGAAAGAATGGGATGAAAATAGATAATAGGAAGTTAATACACAAGATCTATAGGAAGATAGTAAGAGTGCACTCTCACTGCCCTTGATGAATTCATGTCACCTGCCATAGAAGAATACCACCAAGCACGACAGGACCTGGCAACTGTGATTGCTAACTACTGACAGGATTCTGTGAAAGATTGTGGAGAACAGGGAAGAGACCTTCAAAATGATTCCAGTGCCTGAGGCTATGCCAACATAGCTTCAGGCCAAAAAGTATTTATAAAATAGAATTGTAATAGAAACTGTAATTTTCTAGAGGGGAATCACAGAATCACAAAATTTCAGAGTTCAGTGGGATCACGGCGGCCAAGGAGTTGAATATATTTGAAAAAGTCATTCAGCCTTTGCTTGAAGAGTTCCTACTTTCAGGGACAGCATGATATAGTTTGGGATTGTTTTATTTATTTATGATTTTTTATGTCTCCATCAGCATGTCTGCTCTGTTTTACACCCAGCAGCAGAATTCAGCTCACACCCCCAAACCCAATTGTTCCCTCCAGAAGCAGTGAAGTTAAGGTCTGGATTAGCCCTATCCCTGCCCCACCTTAGGGGGAAGGAGTAGTGTTGTCTCACTTTAAATTAAAATCCTTTTGGGATGATCTGGCACAGCTGGAATAATAATTATCTAGCATAACTAGAGAAGGGCAAGTCCTTGATTCTGGAATCTAGAGTATATTGTTCTACAGTAAATTATTAAAAAGATGGTTAATGAACATCTACAAAAGGAAATGGTATCCATAAAGAAATAACATTGGTTTTTGAAGAATAAGTCATGGCAGACTAATCTTAATTCCTTTTTGATAGGGTCTTTAAACTGGTAGATCAGGAGAATGCTTATAGATATAGTTTACCTGTATTTTAAGAGAGCATTTAATAAAGGGTTTGCATATTACTCTTATGGAAAAGATACAGAGATATAGGCTAGACAATAATATAATTAGGGGACTTCAGAACTGAATGAATGGACTAAGATAAATAGTCATCAGCAGTTTCAAGTCAACTAAGAAAGGATCTCTCTAGTGGAATGCTCTAGGATTCTTTGCTCACGGTGCCATTGAACATTTTTATATACTATCAGGATAAAGGCATGTAATGTAATGCCAAGCAAAGGCAACTTCCCAGGTTCAAAATACCAGCATAGGTGCTCTCTATTTTATTCAGTGACAAACCAAGAACAGAGAAGATCAAAACATGACATCATTCAAAATACAGCATTTACTAAGTGTGACTAAACAATCTCCAAGTACTACCCCACCCCAGGACCTTCCAATCATTCAATCAATTACAAAGTCCCTGTTCTAAATACGTCTCCACCCCTAGGCTATACCTTAATTAAGTCCACCACAAAGCCCCTCTTCTCAAATGGAGATTAGTTTCCAAATATAAGGTCAAAAGTTCCCCACCCCTGGATCACAATTGAATCTACCCCAGAGTTACATCAAGTTTAAACACAGCACTTAATACCCAAATGGAGGTCTTTTCTTCATCTTGACATGAGGCAAGTTCTCAGCAATCTTAGTTCCTGGAGAGACAAGGCTTAGCAAGGCCATAAGATACATTGCCAGTCCCTTCATGAATTTATCCTCTGTCTGTAGAACAGTCCTAGAACCCCTGAACACATTAGCAAAGCCCTCTCCCAGGATTTCTGTAAACATACAACAAGAAAATCCTTCTTCAGGGCTTCTGAACCAACAGAAAGGCTCCCAGACCCCTGCAACAACAGCACTGTCCTTCACCAGTGGACAGTATTCATTCTGTCTGCAGGACAGTCTCCAGACCCCTGCAACAACAGCACTGTCCCTCACCAGTGGACAGTATTCACTCTCTGTCTGCAGGACAGTCTCAGGGCTTCTTAGCGAACAGCCAGGTTCCAGGACTTCTTCAACAAAAGGACTGTCTTTCACCAGTGGACAAATCTGGCAGAACAACATCAAAACAGACAGACAAAGTACCAGCAAAACAGCCCTGTCTCCTCAGTCCTTGGCAGCTCAGGGGGCAGGTCTCAAAAGTCCAGGGCAATTCAAAGCGGCCACCAGCAATTCTCTTAGTCTCTCTCTCTCCACGAGGTGCTGCTTCCAAAAAGATCTTCTGCCTCTCTCTAGTGTCTCTCCAAATCTACATCACCAGCTCCTCCCAGTTCAGGACTCTCCCCTCACATCAACAAGCCCATCCCACAGGTGGGATTAACAAACTGTGGGTTTTCAACACAATCAATTTGAAAACCAAGCCAATACAGGGGAATCTTTAATTGCCATTACTATCACAAGGCATACCTAGAATCCTTACCAAATATGTAGATGAGACAAATCTAGGGGAGAGAGCTAAATAACATCTAGAATAGGAAAAAACTTTGACAAGTGAGAAAATTGGGCCAAATATCATAGGATAAAATTTAGGGATAATGTCTAGACCTTTGACTTTATTGGCAGAAGGAATTCCCTTTGCCAATGTAGGTCAGCAACTTCTCTGCAATTTCAGTCTTAGAAAGTTGTGCTGGGAAATTCACATTTTATATATACCTAATTCTCTGTTCCAACTGTCTTTTGGGTTGACAGAAATGGCCCCAGCTAGATACTGGGCTTTTTCCTTTAGGCTTAGTAGGGTGCCACACTGACACAAACACATGTCCTGCCCCAGGTCCCTCTATTCCTCATTTTTCTGGATGAACTATATTGCCTCACAGAGTTTTGTCATATTGCTGTCCTAGACCAAGCAAAATTTGGCTTGGTGGATTTTCATCAGGGTGGTGGGGGGTGGGTAGAGCTGAATTCTGTTGAAAGTTCATGGGTTAATTTGTACAATCCTGCTTCTAAAGTGTTGTGAGTAGTGGAAGACTGGGTGTTGAGTGAGGGCTTTAGGGGTTAGGGATTATCCTTCTTTGCTATTAGTTCATTTAGTTGTTAGCTCCTTACAATATCTGCTGTCCTAAATGGTAGACCCAGATGAAATTGTTTTGTTTATTGCACATATTCTTATTCTGGAGAGGTTTGAGTGGTTATGAGGCTCAGAGAAAATGTCTAGTCCTCCACTGTATTGGTCATGTGACCTGGAAATGTCAAAACACTCAAAGAACAGAATATTCCACTAGAATGGAAATGGCAATACTATAACCAAACAAAAGCAATGGATACAGCATCAACAACTTCCCAAAATGATTGCTTTCTCATTTCTACAACATCTTGGTAAGAATGTTTGTTGTACACTGATAGAATAATCTCAATGAAAGCAAGAGAATAGGCAGGTGATTTTTTTTCTGGTGGGGGGAGTGATTCTATACAACAGTCCACACAACTGATGGAAATGCAGAAACAATGTAAAAATTCAAGGAATTTTTTATTCATGCAGATAGCATTTGATTCCAGATCTATTGTTAGTTTCTTTAAAAAAAAATTCAATTGGTAGAATAAAATGCAACCTTGCAGGCTCTGCAAACTAGACTACTTCCTTTCATATGTTAAGGTTATTCAATTATCATCTCAATGCTGATGACTCAAATATACTTGAACTATAACTCTGCTGACCTCCAGTCTTAGGTCTGTAACTACCTATTGGAATTCTTGAAGTGGATATCCCATAGACATCTTAAGCTTAACATGTCCAAAACAACTTACTATCTTTCCTCCCAAACTCCCTACTCTTCCAAACTTGCCAGTTACTTTTGAGGGTACCACTATCCTCCAGGCTTCGACTCCTCTCTCATTCATCATAACCAATTTGTTGCCAAGGGTCTATCACTGTTACCTTTATGACTTCTCTCACAAAATGCTTTGTAGCTTCTCTTTCATGTCACTGCCACCACACTAGCAAAGGCTCTGACCACCTTGTGCCTCAACTATTACAATAGCCTGCTACAAGGCTTTCCCCTCTCTAGTCTGTCCTCCACTAAACTGTCAATCCCCTGCCTCCCACCCAATCAATACATTCTATTGGCTCCCTATCATGTCTAGGACTAAAGATAAAATCTGTTCAACACTCTAAATTGCCCTCCCCAATTCTTTCCAGTCTTCTTATACTTTATTCCCCACTCCACCTGCCTTGTACCCCTAATTCAGTGACATTGTCCTTTTTATTGTTAAACAAGACACTCCTCCAGACTGGGCGTTTTCACTTGCTGTCTGGAATGTTCTCCCTCCTAATCTCCACCTACTGGATTCCCTCAATACTCAACTAAAATTCCATTTACTATAGGAAGTCAATACTCTTTAATTCTAATGCCTGTTCTTTGTTGATAATTTCCAGTTTATTTTGCAGATAGCTATTAAAAAATACATAATAATTTGTATATATTGTCTCTCCCTATAGACTGTGAGCTCTTGGAGAGTAGAGACTATCTTTTTAACTTTTATTGTATCTCCTGTGCTTAATGCAATGCCTGGGGCCATAGTAGATGCTTAATAAGTGTTTATTGACTGACTATTAACAACAATCCAAGTTTTAAGATGGAAGGTATATGTTCATGTAAGGAGGTGGCTAGTGATAGAAAATTTCATGCAAAGAACAGAAGGATTCTCTCTCAGTATCAAATGTTTCTTCTCAGTCCTCATCCTTCTTGAACTTTCTCCAGCATTTGACACTACTGACCCCCTATCTCTTCTCTAGGTTTTTAATATCCTGCTCTCTGTTGATTCTCCTCCCCCTGATTGGGCTGCTCCTTACTTCCGTGCTGTATCATGATTCATGGACCATCTCCAACTGTGGGTGTACCCCAAGGCTTCATCCTACAAACTCTTTTCTCTTTTTACCCTCTCTCTTAGCAATCTCACTAAGTTTCACTGGATCACCTCTATGCAGCTGACTCGCAATTTTATAAATCCAAATCTGGTTTCCTTTTTGAACTGGTGTTTCAAACTCACAAAACTTATCTTATTTCCCACAAGCCAATCCTCTTCCAGTCATCCCTTTTTCTATCAAGGACACTAACATCCTTGTCGTCAACTCATTAGACAAACTCAGTCATTTTTGATTCAATGAATTTATAGGCAGGTGATACTCTATTCATTATAATCTGAAATGCTACGAAGTCTTTACATTACTGTTAAAAACAGAGATAGCAAAATATATGCTAGGCAGGCAACCTAGTAAATTGCTTTATCTATCTTTTAATCTATTTATGAAACAAAGAGTCACCATTTCATGTTTCTGCCAGTGATGTTTTATAATAAACCACAAAATACTAGTTCCTGAAGAATTAAATTTACATAACACCCAAAATGCAATGCATTGTAGGCATGATTAGGTTGAAATACATGACCAATAAAAAATTGTATAAAGAGGTATAAAGGGTGCCATTTGAGAGATATATGACCTACAAAGACAGATGATTGGTCTTATGGCAAGAGGGAGGAAATAACTCTCTGATGCATAACTCATGTGTTCTAATATCTATATAATGTCAAAAGTTCTGAGAGAAGGTCTACAGCATACTAGGTGGCTTACCCTTCTTGAAGAAATTGCAGAAGATCTCAGATAAAATCTTCATAGGATGAGAAAGCATACATAGATTACAATCTTATCATTGCCTGGCATGTACTCATGTTAATAAGATTTTAGGACCACTGAACTATCAAAACACACCCACTTCAGCAGGCACTGCAAAAAGAAGATGAATTGGGCCCAGATTGATGTGCAGAAACTAGACTGGATTATAATAGGAAATTACTAAGTACTTTCAATGATTCTTTTTTTTTTTTTTTTTTGCTTTTTGGAGGGCAATTGGGGTTAAGTAACTTGCCCAGGGTTATATGGCTAGTTTTTTGTGTGTGTGTGTGTGTGTGGGTGTGTGGGTGTTAAGTGTCTGCAGTCAGAACTGAACTCAGGTCCTCCTGACTCCAGGGCCAGCGCTTTACTCACTGCGCCACTTAGACACCCCACTTTCAATGATTCTAAGATGCATATATATGTATATGTATATAAATATGTAAAAATAGATAGACTCAATATCTATGTGTATATTGCCTATTTTTGGAACACTTGTTACAAATTTATACTCTATATGGCTATAAACTACACCACTCTTAAAAGAATCAGAATTATAAACTACCCAAATAACTGTAAAAATATAAGGGAGGTGATAGCACAAAAAAAGACACAAATGAACAGAAAAATAGTTGAATAGGTGATATAGTGAGGAACAAAAGATAGACCGAGACAGTCTGCCATTGGTCATGTTGCATTGCCTTTCTGGCTTCTGACTCTTTCCAGATTTCACCACCATTTCCCAGTGGAAATACCTTTTCCTTCCACCTCCCCCCCCCTTTCATCTCCCTTTTATGTGTTGTTTTTCCCCATTAGAATGTAAGTGCCTTGAGAGCAGGCAGTGAGTTTGATGGAGAGGTTGGGATCTTCACTAGAAGAGGATTCAGCCACGTCAGTATAATCATGGATACATCTAAGTATCTATGTATGTAATTTAAATATGCAGGTTTTTTTCTCCAGTGAGAGAAGTTGTGTTGTAAAAATTATTTCAAATCACAATTTTCAAGTATCTGAACACATCATATTAACTTCCATGTACTTGAGACTTAAAGATTTACAAAGTAATTTTCTCACAACAACCCTATAAATGTAGTGATCATTATTCCCGTTTTTCACCTGAATAGATTGAAGCACAAAGAGGTTAACTGATTTTCCATGATTATGTGTCCAGTTAGTGACAGAACTTGCAGTTACACCTACATCTTCTCTTTCAAATCCATTGTTGTTTCCAATACATGACAGGGATGTCTCTTACAAAGGCTGTGTCTATATTAAGACTATCTGATTTTTACTATTTAGATTGAATGGAGAAATCAAATAACCACCATCAGTCTGACTGATTTATCTTCTTTTATTCAGTTTTCTGAATTGACTAATTTGACCAGTTGTTTTGCTGGGACTATAGAAAAAATCTTAGTCTGATGGCAAATTAATTCTCAATTTTCTCTCCTTATTTTATATTTAAAATCTTAACTTCCATAACATCCTCATTACTAGATTATTTCATCGACTATTGTGCTTGTGCTGACTCAGATCAGCTCAGAAGAGCTGACTGTTAAATTTTTCAGCCTGAGAATTTACACCTCAGAAGTTGAAAAACAACTCAGGGCTTGATTTATTGTTTTGTTGATTGTCTAGTCCTAAGAAAAAGTGATGGAGAAAATTTTAATAATGCATTTTAACTTCAAAGTATATTGTGTGTACAGTCTCCCTCCCCACCACCAAAGAGCTGGTTATTAAACATTTACCAGCACACTTCTGATTTCAACCT
Source organism: Petaurus breviceps papuanus (assembly GCF_028583685.1). Classification (NCBI taxonomy): domain Eukaryota; kingdom Metazoa; phylum Chordata; class Mammalia; order Diprotodontia; family Petauridae; genus Petaurus; species Petaurus breviceps. The sequence goes on from NW_027186546.1 coordinate 2,189,942, forward strand.
TATTGCTTAGCTAGCCTAAAAATATTTTTAGGTTAAAAGCACTATGTGATTTTATTCTGAGATATATGAATGTAATATGAAATTAAAATAAAGTCCTGGGAATAAAATATTAATGTTATCATGTCAATTATATTCAGATTGTTTGTTTTGCAGGCCCTATCATATTTCTATTAAAGTGTTCTAATATTATTGAATGATTTTCATTCTAGTATGGCCAGTGGTTATAATTACACTTTGCTTTCATCATCCACAGTTGATGAGCCATTAGCCTTGGAGGAGAAAGAGAGTGGAGTTGTTGATTTGTTTCTGTTTATTAACTGGTTCATGTTTTGGTAGCTTGGAGTCTAGTCCTTGAATCCATGCATACCAATTTTTAGAATAAGAGTGCTATCACCCATAAAAGAAGGTAGCATTTAGGTAAAGAGGTAGTTAGTAGATAACCATAAAGGTTGACATTACCCCATTAGTGCCCTCTGGGATTGATGATGACCAAGGTAAGCATGTGCTTGACAATACTTGGTTCTTATTATTGTAAAGAAGCAGATGAGAAATCATACTATACTGCTAACTCTAGTAAGAAAGAAAGAATAATTTTATTTTTGTTCATTTTCTGTTACTAGCCCATTTTCCATGTCTGTATTACCTAAGAGGATGAGTTTAAAGTACTACTTTTATGTGATATAAAATGATCTTAATGTGAGTCTAAAATATAATTTTATTGCAATACTTTTTATGGAATTTATTGACTTTTCAATAATTTCTGATTATAGACAGAAACTTTGGACCAAACCATTAATCTTGTCCTATATGCCATGCTATAGAATACAAAAGAAGTCAAATCAAATCAACCACCATTTATTAGGTGTTTACTATGTGCCAGGTATAACGATAAGTGCTAGACAAAATGAAAACCAAACCAAAACTTGTCAGTCCTTCATACTTAACAAATCTGCAAGCACATAGAAAACTTTAAAATAACGAGGCAAAATCATTTCTCTTCTCTTGAATTTCTTTCAGCTATAAAGTTCCCATCACAAAGGTAGACCACAATCATTTCCATAGAGTCTATCTACATCAATATTGAAATAGCAATAGAAAATAGAAAGACAAACATTCTCCTTAATGCTAAGGGCATGGTTTTATCATTTCTAACTAGGAATGACCTTAAGAATTCTTATATGATCAAAGACACCTATTGGCTTATTGTTGCTAAAAAAAAATAGCTTCAAATAATCATATTATATTTGAAAATACAGTTGGCAACATTTTTAAAATACTTAAATGGACTATGTTAAATAACTCCATTTAACAGCTGAATTTATTCAGAACCTTGGAGCATAATTTGCAACTAACTCATTTTCTTGAGTTCATCAGGATGCAGTCCTACTCAGAATCACACACAGTGTTGAAAGGAACCATTCCAAGATTGTTTAATTGTTGCAGAAATCTATTGGTAACACCTACCCTCTAAGTTTTTTTTCAAGGCAAAATAATCTCTTCCATTCTCTATGATACAGAATTCTATGATTGTAACAGAATATTTGTCAAATATTTGAACATATTGATAAAAAACTCATTTAAATATATTTCTCTAGGAAAAAAAAATGTGTTCATATCCTCATGGCCCACATCTGTGCAAAAGTAGTATGATCTTCCATTTAGGCAAAAAATGAATGTCAAATTCCAAATTTTTCTTTCTTCATTCTTTTGTTTCCCTTGATATTTTATCTCCCTATCTTGACCAAGATGAAAATGGAGTGGTCACCCACAAACCCAATCCTACTTCTGATTGGCACAGAAGCTTTGCTTTATGTATGCCAACATCACTTCACATGGAGGCACCCACATGGGGAATGCAAAGGACCTGCTTCTGTGGTCCCCTGTGACATGGATGGGAGCAGGCTTTTCCAATAGGTGCACAGCTGGAACAAACTATATCTTTAAAACTACCAGATTATGACACTGACTCTTTCCTGTTGTTCCCAAAGGGGTTATCCTGTTCACACATGGCGCAGGTACCACGAACTGAACCAGGTAAAGGGAAAGACAACTTTCCACTCCTTTTTCTGAGACCCTACAAATCCCAAGAAATGGGATTTAGATTTTGTTCTGGTCTGGGTTTTCATTTTTTAACTTTTTGTCCATTTCATTTCTAGGTGCACGATTAAAATATAAACAAAACCTTGATCCTTACCAGATGTAGATGAGCGGCGGCAATCCTGGAGACCAAATAGTTCAACTGTCTTAACAAGGGAGATCTGAGAAATCAAAGTACCCGAGTCTTCGACTTGGTACTTGGTAGCACTCTTCTAAATAGGAACTAGGCTAAGCAGTGAACTGAATCCCCCTCCCTATTGAATGAGATGATATTTTTAAAGTGTTTAGCACAGTGTCTGGCATATAGTGTTTTATAAATGCTTATTACATTCCCTTTACCCCTATCACAAAGTAGTGTTGGGGCGATTATTCTTCCTCTCCCAGGTATTGCAGGGTATGTTAATATACTTGTTCTTACTATACCATTGACATGTATATTCATTTGTAAAAGCTAATCTGTTAAGCAATAAAACTGAATTAGCGTTTAGGTGACCCCTAAAACTGAGTAAATGAGTCAATGGGGATTAGAGCCAGTGGCAAAAAGACTAGATACCCCAAATTCCTTTAAGGTAGTTATGTCAAATTAAAATAGAAACAGGAGCCACTGAACTGTACATGAGGATCTCTGTAGGCCATATGTTGATTTAGAAAACTACATATGACCGTCACCTATGTTCTATTGTATTTTTATTTATTTTGTTAAATTGTTCCTGATTAGATTTTAATTTGGTTTGATCTGCACTTGGGAGCATTATAGACTGGGGTATATGTTAGACATTTCTGCCTTAAGGGAAGTGGAGAACCTGGAGGGAATGGTAAAATGTAACATATCTGGTCTTCAGGGCATGGGGGCCAGTGTAGTCACTAAAAGTTTAAGACATAATATTTAAGAAAGCTAGCCTAGTGGCCATTATCCAGATTTTAAAAATTGAAGTTATATGTTATTATATTCTCAGAAAGCTATACGGTATACCTGGATAATACTATCTTAATTTCCTGTAGACATGCCTTCTCTGAGTTCAGATTTAATCTTATGCCTATTGTTTATATGAGGGTTGGTTTAAGCAATATCCCCTCAGAATACATTTCTATACCTTTTGAAAAATCATAGATGAAGACATTGGCTATAATGTTATCCTGTGTCTCCCAAGTAACAACCTATGTATTTTTTTCTCTAGAATTCTTTTTTAGGTGGGAGTCTAGGTAGTGCAGTGAATAGAGCACCGGGCCTGGAGTCAGGAGGACCTGGGTTCGGATCGGGTCTCAGACACTTTACACAAAAACTAGCCATGTGACCTTGGACAAGTCACTTAACCCCAATTGCCCTCCAAAAAACAACCCCCCCCCAAAAAAGAATTGATTTCTAGAATAGTATCTACCCCTATTCATATTCTTCTTATCACACAAAAACAATACAACATATTTCCATAGGTGCCTCTGAACTTAATTCAATTCCTAGATATAGAAAGGAATGTAATCTAATTACCTAATGCATCTATTTTTCCTGCATCCTTCTTTTAACTTATTTTTGTCCTTCAATTTTTTTTGTTAATTGTCCAGGTTGTATGTGCCTTAACTTTAGAGGACATTTCAAATCCTTTTTGGAAGCAGGTGGGGTATACATCATAAATATAAATATTTATGCATTTGAAATACTAACATTACTTTAGTTTGTTTTGCTTCTTAACCTGTTTCTCCCCTTGGGGTGATTCCAAGATTTCTTTATACTTCTAAAAAGATGAACATATTATATTATGAAAGAATATGGGAGGAACAAAAGAAATAGAAAAATTGATCATTATAATAATGACATTTATATTATACTTTTCTAATAATAACATAACAACCTATAACATAGGTAGGAGTCAGAAATCTTATTATCCCCGTTTTATAGAAGAGAAAAGTGAATCTCAGCATTGTTAAGTGACCTCCCCCCCAGTCATACAAATAATGACACAAATGGGACTTGAGCCTGTCTCTTTACTTGTATATCAATGCTTTTAATCTTCCATATTCTTCCCTACTTCGATTTTGATTAAAAGCATGATTAAACTATGGATACTATGGATAAAGTATAGATACAGTTTCTCCTTGTCAAAAGCTCGACAATGACATTAAAAATTCTGTTGGTATCACTTATACTGAAAACCAGTAACTATTACCACTAATTAAAGCAATTATCAAAAGGAAATTCTACACATCTTGCATAAGATCTGGTATAAAATCGAATAGATTACCATTTATCATTTTATTTTTCCTCATCCCATTCCTTATGTATAATATAATTAAAGAGAATTCTTGACTACTTTTCACTTCAGCTCAGCTTCTCATTCAAACTAAGTTAGATGTGCCAGGGAATCAACAAGGGCAGAGCTTCCTTTTTCTACTGGCTTCTGCTCAGTTCTAGACTTTGGCATGCTATTAGTACCTAGCTTGCCAGGAGCAGCAGAGACTTTATTCTGTTTGATTTCCAAGGTTACAAAAAAGACGGTATATTACTTGAAAATTTAAGTACTGAAGGTACCATATGAACATCATATGCTTAACATACTAACAATTTTTAGGCAGAGAAAAAAAAGCCACACTGCATCGATGCAGAACAAATTAAATCTGTCTAATGGGAATGCAGTAGAAGTGTTCTTGACCTTTTCCAGGCCTCTTGTTATGGCAGTGTTCCTATTTGGTGCGGTTTTCTCCTTAGGGTAGTATTCTATAATGGGATTTAGTTCTTTTCTTTAGAAAAGAAAACCACTGGAAGAACCAAATGAGTCTGCATGCAGATATTGCTACTGCCCACTGACATGACTGATGGTTTAGACAATGATATCATAGTTACCAAAACACAATGGGTAAAAAAAATCATTATTAAAAATAAATAGAAAATAGAAAAATATTTTAAAATTGCCTTTTATAAAATAACAGAATAGAAATTGCATTTATGGGGAGGAAAAGGGTAGAGGAGAAGAGTGAGGTTCAGATTTGTAATTTCACCTTGGTGGGGAATTCCCCCTATGGACTTCCTCTACAAGTCCAGATCAGCAATTCCTTGCTAATAGATAGTTTTAGAAAGTTGCCCGGGGCAACTGCTAATGCAGAGAAAAGGCTCATCCTTAGGTCTCTGAGGTTTCACCTTAAGCCCTCTATCTATTTCTTTTAGTTTTGTAATACTTTATTACAGAAAAATTAGGGGATTTATAAACTGATTAGTAGTTCTGTGTGCAGATTTTAATGTTAGACAAATTTAGAGATAAGCATAATTCAAACTAGATTTGAGAACACTAGAAAAAAGTCATGAGAAAACATAATCACACAGGCACACATCTAACTTGTATATCACTAGCAGTACTAAAATTCACTAACTCCAAAATGATTTGTTAATTTTTCTCTGACACCTACACTGTATTTCTTTGAAGTGATAGGAATACAGAAACAGAAACATAGTGACATTATGAAAACCAGAAAAATATCATTCTTACAAAAATACTAGAAAGCTTTTGAAGAACATGAAGAAATAAGTAGGAGACATGGAAATACAGAAACATTGACTGATAGGAATCTTCATTGATGCCAAATTTGAAATTGGTATTGACCTGAATTCTACATAAATGAAGACTGACAGAATGGGTCCACCAGTCTTTACCATCTGCCCAGATGTTATGTTCACCAGGCTCCAGAGTATTGCAATTTGACCAACCATTTCACCCCAAGTACTCTTAGGTTTTGTCTTTCACCCTTTGCTATGCATTAAGGACCACCAGGCCTTTCCTTTTCATTTGCAGCTAAACCTTCCAATATGTGTTATTTCTCCTAATTAGAATGTGAGCACCTTGAAAGCAGGGACTGTCTTGCTTTTCACTTTGTGTGTCTAGCACTTTATATGGTGATTGATATATAGTAACCATTTAATAAATGCTTTTCATGCAGTCATTCTCCTTGCCAAAGCCAAGACCCCTATTCCATTCTAGAAGTCATAAACAACCCTTGCTTTAAAAACAGACAGCAGAATGATAAGGCAACAACTTATTCCCATATGTGAGTTCATTTTACTAGAATTTCTTGAACACTTTTTAATTCTAAATTTTAGAGTGGTATATGTCTCATATCTATTTTTACAAGCATTCTGCAATTATCAGTTAGCATCATTATAAATGCATCACATTTCTATGCTCTTCTGACTAGTCATCATATTTGAGTGAAATTAAATTCAAGTTCATCAATTTGGCCACATTTTAAAATTTGAATTATGCATTTTGATCTAGCAAGGCATGTATTCTAAGTATCTAATTTTGATGTCATTATTTCAAGTTTTAGAACTATATTTTCCCCAAACTAACCAGAATATACAACTTAGATTTTGCTAAAAATATAGATTATATAGCATATGCATATATTGTGCAGTATATATGTGGAGACATATTTCAATCTTTAAATAAAAATTTTAAAACCATTAATACTTTGAAAATATACTGATAATGAGTTTTAGTTGAACAATCACAGAGAGGTATGAAAGTAAATAACACAGTATTAATCCACCCTTCAATAAAACATATGCCATTTATGCTCAACTTAATATTAAGTTAAATCCCTTTCCACACCCTCTGAGTATAGTCTTTCTAAAATAAATGTGATATATCTGTGAGCTCACTTCTTGGTGGGGCATTAATAGCAAATGGCGTGAACCCACCCTCCGCCCACTCCCAAATGGAAAATCAACAGTACTTACTACATCCTGCCTTGTAGCTGAAGCCTGGAGGAAGGAGGAATCCTTGCTGGGCAGCTGCTGCCAGTGTTCGCTGGTCTGGAGGGAATACTGGAATCATTAATGGAGGCAGCTGACCTTGAACCTGCTGAACATGAGAAAACGAATCAAAGGGAGAATTCTTTTTTCCTTTAAGGAAAATGAAGGTGTTTAGTCCATTGACTACATTGGGGCTTTTAATTTGAGCTGCAAACTATGGAATCACCTTAATTATAGAATAATAGGAAATGAGACTTAGAAGTGACTTTAGAAGCCACTTAGTTAAATCTCCCACCAAATCCAGGAATCCCGTCTACAGGGTACTTGATATATGGTCATCTGACTTCTACTTGTACATATCCAAAGGTTTCACTCCTTTGCAAAGCAGCCTGTCTACCGTTGTAATGCCCTAATTACTTAAAAAGATTTTCCTTTGCTGAGGTAAGAAAGGGTTATCTTCCTTTCTATGAAAAAAAAAAGTTTAATTATCTTGTTATCTCTTCCAGTGCCCAGTATAGTGTTCTGCATATGGCGAACATTTAATAAATGACTATTGAATGAAAAAATCAATTACTTGGTTCTAGTTCCTCTTTCTGAAGTAACACAGGGTGAGTATAATTTTTCTTCCAAATCATAGCCCTACATGTAGTGGGGACGGTTGTCATGTGGGGACAGTTGTCATGTCAACACTTAGTCTTCTCTTTTCCAAGTTAAACAACCCAACTCTTTTTCATATGACATGTTGCAGACTTCCAAACACCTCACCATCCTTATTGTCTGTCTCTGGATGTAGTTTAGTCAACATCTTTCTTAAAATGTGTCATTCTTAAACAGTACCCAGTCTGAAAAATACTGAGTGGGGGAGGTATTAAAGCTTCTTCTGAAATCAGACTTCTCTGAATGCCATGTAAAACTGCATGCCCTAACTGTATCAAAAATACATGTCTGCATTTTAAATATACGTACATAAGTGTACACATAAATATATATGTACATATATAATTTGTTTAAGCTTGCTTATTTTCAGTTAATCAATGCTAAAAATTATCTGCCTTTAGTAAGAAACAGAGAAGCTATTTTAAAACACATTGAAACAGTGCAAATGATTTTCTTATATATCTAGAAAAATTCAATACACATATAATCATTGGTGATTCATCAGAATAATTTGCATTACATTCAGTAAGTCTGCAGAGCTCCCCCTTTTCTCAAATCTTAGCTAACATTCAATTTTCAAATAAGTAAGCACAATAAAATTAAATCTCCTTCAAAACTTCTTGTTAAGACAAAATATACATTTAAAATCTTTTCAGCCAAAGAAAGGTTATGGTTGGTTTTCTTAATGTAGTTAGGGATGGAGTTAAAGGGGAAAGGTATTTCCTCTGACGTTAGAAAAATTCAAAATGAATTAGAGAAGACCTTTCTTTCATTTAAAAAATTCATAATATAGTCATTTTTTAGCATTAAAACATAGTATTTATAATTCTTCTAGAGATGAACGGTATATAATCTTTGCACTTTAGAAACCTACTATATAACACAGCATGCAGCAATATAAATGTACATGTAAAAAATTAAAATTTTTATGAGTAAATAGAATTCACATTTTCTTATTTTTCTGTTATGAAATATTTTAGTTTTCTTCTTAGAAAGTGGGTCTGAAGAGGGAAAGGTAAAGATTATCACCTTGCCTTCCAGTTAGAAAATTGCACTGAGACTAAATTTACAAATCTTCAGCTAACAGGAGGCAATTTTAATTCAGCTTGAAACAATTAAAAATAGTTAAAGCTAAAACTTTTGCAAACTTTTCTAAAGCATTTAGTCTTTTGAGTGCTATAGCATTCATTCACACACCATCCATGGGGATCAGCTCACCCACAGCTGAAATTCAGCCACCTTCGGTAGGGAACATGGCAGCTGTTTAAAAGCACATAGCAACATTACACAGCCGTTTCAGGCAGAAAATGAAGAATATAATATCCAAATGAGATCACAAAGGGAGTTTAGGTAGGCAATATATAATTACCCAAACTGGAGCTAAGCCAGGATCAGGATACTAACTCCCCATATTAGAAGAAAAGTGTCATGGGATCTTCAATGACCACTAATGATCTGTTATTTCATATTTAATGGAAAAGGTAAGGCACATATATCAATTGGCTGACTCATTCTTAGAAAAAAAATGGTATTAAAATTAAGTAGAAAAGTAATTTCCCTTCCAATCAATCTACTAGAATAGTTGAGGAAATCTCATTGAGAAAGTATTTATATAGCAATAGAAGCATATAAAAATGAAGTGATATCGTTTTCAAATTTACTGCTTAAAATTTGATCCACACCTCTCACTTCCCACCAGACATTTTCTGCTTGTCCCACCTCCTGCTTTATTTGATTCAAGACAAAGACAAAGTAGCCATATTCTTTCAGAACAAAAATGAACAGCCATGTGGATTTTTACATAGTACTCTTCTTCGGCAAAGAGCCACAGAACTTTTTAAAAAATCGTTTCCAAGGATGAAAGTGACTTTGCCAAGCAAAGTGGCTTCAAAACAGGACTCAAAAATACTAATAGAAAGACAGATGGTTCTACTAAGAGCTTGGCTGCCAAAAAAAAAAAAAAGGAGAAAAAAAGCAGAAAAAAGGAATGATGTTATTGAAGCTGACTGCAAAGTTCTCTGATGACTGCGAATACTTTTGTCCCATTGCAAGTGCTAACTCTGCCTTCAGGGCTGATAGAGCTAAAATACCAGCCTCCCCACATTCTACCTCCCTGTGCTCTCTCCCCTCCAAAATAAAACCTGTCAGTGCCAAAGCCCACAATCCAGCAAAATCCTACACTTGATTCTGACTGACTGCTCAACAGAAGCAAAATATTGCACGGAAGGACTCCCATTTCGGAATAGACTCAGAAGGAAAATTACCCTTTTTTCCTTCAAAACTGTCTGTCATATTTTCTTTTTCTAATTCCCCTTTTCCTCCTCCCTGCCACAAAAGGGCCCCTGGGCCCTATGAGTTCAGACGATATAAACTCAATTTGTATAAAGGGGGGAGGAAGAAGTAGCACTGCAGAGACATGAGAATAGTTTGCAAGGATTTAAAATAATCCAGTCAAAACACAGTGCAATTTTCCTTCCAAACTACTACTACAATAATATCTCCACTTTATTTCCTTCAGGGCAACTGTCATTTCTTTTTAACTAGATTGCTACCAGATATAATAGAAACTGAAATATTATATGGTCACTGACTCTTCCTTTATATGGCTCATTTCACTACTGCATCTTAACTTTTACATGATGTGTTTGTTAGCATTGTTGCTAGGATATAACCATTTAAAAATGATATAGAATTAAGTCTTCCTTTTCAATTTTAAAGCGATGAAGTATATTTTAAATTCTATATACAATTGATTTACACATTTCCCCAATAAATATGCTGTTCTTTAAAAATGAATGATTCATGTATATCTGGCATTTTCTTATCCAACATACTTTTCTAATAAGTAGAATTCAATTTGTCTAATTTCAACCAACACAATAATGAAAAAAAAAATAACTATATTAAAATTCAGTGACGTTTGTTTACTGTAATTCAGTGTAATCTCTATGTTCTAAGATGATAGGATAATTATTTAGGGTGACAAGACAGGGTGACTGTTTACCAAGAGAATAATTGTTGGGGAACAGACAGATGTTTTCTTTGCTAAGGGAAACTAAAATCTTTGGGGGTATTACACCAGTCATAAATAGCACCTGTTTTTGAGAGTACTTAGCTGCAAAACATTCCCTGAAGGATAACAAGGGTATTGATCATAATCTCTGAAGCTTGAGGCATGACTTTGTGATTGAGATTTCTTTAATTTCTTGCACATAAAACTTGAACAAAATTTTTTTATCACAAATTCATATTTTTCCATAAATATATGTGATTTTGTTTTCTGTCTTTTTTAAATAATAAAATATCTTGATACATGCATGTGCTATTTCCTACTCATACAATTGCTTTTTTTCTTTGCTGGCAAAAATTCACATTGTTTTATGTCACATGGTACTATGTCAGTTAGAAATAAGCAGAGGAAAAATAGGACACAAAATATACTGGGCAAGGTGAAATATACTGCAGATACTCAGTCTTAGGGATCCAAATAATTTCATTACAAAATCCACTTCTAAATGGTTTTCCCATGTACCATATTATTGTTTTGAGGTTCCATTCATTAGTTCATTCATTATATAATATTGTGGAACATTGTATACTTCAAATGTCTAAAATATCTGCAAATATACCTACAAAATATCCTCAGGAATTATATGAATTCAACACGTCTAGATAACTCAGTGGATAGAGCACTGGGCATGGAGTCAGGAAGACCTGAGTTCAAATCCAGCCTCAGACACTTACAAACTGTGTGAGCCTGGGCAAGCCACTTTACCTATGTTTGCCCTAATCTATTTGAGAAGAAAATGACAAAGCACTCCAGTATCTTTGCCAAGAAAATCCCATGGACAGTATGGTCCATGGGGTCATGAAGAGTTGGACACCACTGAATGACAACAAATGAAATACTTTTAACAGAAATAAAGGGAGTCTTACACGACTACAGGGACATTAATTGTTCAAGATTGGACTGTGCTAATATAACCATAAAAAGGGCAACACTAAATTAATTTACAGATTTAGTTCTGTACTCATCCAACTACCAAGAGCTTATTTGTTTTAAACTAAGGAAAATAATAACAAAATAAATCTGGAAGAACAAGAGGTCAAGAATCTTAATGGAAATAATGCTAAAAAAATAAAATAGGAATGAAATGGAGTAGCAGTACCAGTTCTCAAACTATAATCATATTTCAAAACAGTAGTCATCAAAACTATTTGGAAATTAAAAAAAAATAGAAAAGTTGATTGATGGAACCAATTAGGTAAATACAAACAAACAAACAAAAAACAAGCCCAGAAGCAATTAAATGTAGTATCACAGTATTAAAACCAAGATCCTCAAAGACTAGGGTAAGGACTCCCTATTTTAAAAAAGCTTCTAGGAAAACAGGAAAGTAGTCTAGAGCAACATCTGACACCACATACCATAACAAAATCCTAGTGGGATATATGATCTAAATATACAAAGTCATATCATAACGTTAAAAAAAAAAGACATCCAGAAAAGAAAGACAGTAGATACCTTGCTTTCATGAATTATATGCAATTATGAATGTTTGCTACATCTAGATAGAATAATTCTTATATAAATGGGGATGATACTAAAATATTCTGTCTGTTGATATAAAATGGATAATATTAATTGTATAAAATTGCAAAATTTTGCGTAAGGAAAATGAATGAAGTGGTGGCTAGGTGGAGCAGTAAGTAAAGCACCAGCCCCGGAGTCGGGAGGACCTGAGTTCGATTCCGGCCTCAGACACTTACCACAAAAAAAACTAGCCGTGTAACCTTGGGCAAGTTACTTAAACCCAATTGCCCCTCAAAAGGGAAAAAAAAAAAAGAAAATGAATGGTGCTAGAATCAGAAGGAAAATAAATATATGGAGAAATTTTCACAGCATCTTCATCTGATAGTTCTATTATGCAAGATAAAGAATTTATGTGTGTGTATCTCTTTGTATGTATGTATCTATACCATCCTTCTAATTAATATGTAGTCAAAGGATAAAAACAAGCAATTTTCAAATGAAGAAATACAAGCTTTCAATAACAGTATGAAGATTTTATACAAATCACTAATAATGAGACAAATTTAAAAAAAAACAACAACCACCTCTTAATATTATATGTAAGGCCCATTAAATTGGCAAAAATTAAAAAGGAAGAAAATAATAATTGTTGGAGAAATTGTGACCAAGATAGGTATACTAATACGCTACTGATAGAGTTATGAATTAGTAGAACAATTCTGGAAAATAATTTGAAATGATAAATTTTGAATTTGAATTTGAAAATATAAAGTTGCTGAACTGTACATACACCTTGACCTATTAAATTATTATTAGGTATATGTACCAAGAAAGTTATCGCCATACCCAACCACAGGCTAATACAACAATCAAGGAATGAGGTGATGAGACCCTTCACTAAAGGTGGGGCAGTATCAGAGGAGAGGGTGGTATTGGAGAGATACTGCAAAGGTGAAATTGACAGGCCTTGGCAGCTTGAGTATGGAAGGTAAAAGATAGTGAGGGTTCTAGGATGGTTCCTAGGTTGCAAGCCTGAGATGATGGGAGGACGATGTTGCCCTCTACAGTAATAGGGAAGGTGGGAGGGTGATTGTGTTTAGGAGCAAAGATAATGAGTTCTCTCATATTGAGTTTAAGATGTCTACTGGACATCCCATTAGAGATATCTGAAAGGGAGTTGGAAATTTGAGATTAGAAATAAACTGAGAGATTGGGGCAGGAAAGGTAACTTTGAGAATTACCACTGTAGTGATTGTAATTAAATCCATGAGAGCTGCTGAAATCAAGCAAAGTAGTATAAAGGGAGAAGGGAAAAGGGAACCCTGGAACCTGAAGGACACCTGTAGTTAGAGGGTGTGATATGGAGGAGGATCCAGCAATGGAGACAGAGAAGAAGAGGTCAGAGAGGTAGAGGAGAACCAGGAGAGAGTGGTGCTTCAAAAACCTAGAGAAGAGAGCATCAAGGTAGAGTGATCAGCAATGTCAAAGCCTGCAGAGAAGTGAAAGAGAATGATCGGGAAAAGGCCATTGTATCCGGCAACTAAGAGATCATTTGTAACTTTGGAGTGAGCAGTCTTGGTGGGGTGATAAAGTCAGAAGTCAGATTGGAAGGTGTTAAGATGAGAGTGAGAAGAGAAAAAGTGGAGGCATCTATTACAGATAGCTATTTTGAGGAATTTGGGTACAAAAGGCACAAAAGATATAGGACAATGGTTGGAAGGGATGGAAGGATCAAGTGAGGTGTTTGGTTTTATTTTAGGATAGGGGAGACATAGGTATGTCTGTATGCAGTAGGAAAGAATTCATTAGAAAGGGGGATATTAAAAATAAGTGAAAAAGTGGGAGAGAGGGCGAAATCTAATGGAAGAGATAAGATGGAATGGTATCACTTGAGCAGGTAATGGGGTTAGCCTTATTAAAAAGTAAGGTCTTTTGTCATGTGAAACAAGGTAAGGAAATAAAAAGTAGCAGAAGGCACCTGAGTGATAGGAAATGAAGAGGGAGAAAGATGGCCTTCATAGTCAAAGGCATCTATTTTCTCTGTAAAGGTTGAGGCAGGGTTCTCAACTGAGTAAAAGGAGAGAAGTGGATCCATGGGAAGTTTGAAGATGGATGAAAAAGTTCAGAAGAATTGCTGTGGAGAGGGTGATAGCTGATTAGGAGATATAGTAAGATTGCCTAGCAGCAGTAAAGGCACAATTAAGGTTATCTAACATAAATTTGTAGCTGACTCAGTTGCATGATTTTCTCCATCTTCATTAATCAGGATATATATAGCTGAGAAGGTAACAAATTGCAAGAGTGATCCAAGGCTGAGACATAATCTAATAAGGGTATAGCATGAAAAGGGGAAAAGGGATTCAAGAGAGCAGGACAGGGTAGAGATAAACTGGTTCACCAGAGAGTTGAGATGGTAAGAAGTGAAGACTATGGCTAGTGCAGCAGAAATAGCCTGGGAGAGAATTGAAGGCTCAGGGAACTGAAAGTCACAGTACAGGAAGACAGGGATTTACTAGATCCCCAGAATGAGACATAAATTCTTAAATATGGTCAATATGTTGATTTTTTTTGCTTACTTATACATATGTATTACAAAGGACAGTTTTTGCTTGGAGAGAGTTGATAAGAAACATTAGTGGGTCATAGATGACATGAAATAGTATCAGCAAGATATTAAAAGAAAAAAACCACTGAAGAGAACAAAAATAGAGCAATTTTACAATTCCCTTGTTAGATTTACAATTATTAGCTGTGTGACCCTGGGCAAGTTACTGAAATCTCTGTTTACCTCAGTTTCCTCATTTGTAAAATGGGAATAATAATAGCATCTACCTACCAGGCTTGTTGTCAGGATCAAATGAGATAATTGTAAAGCATTAGTACCTTGACACACAATAAGTGTTATATAAATGTTAACTTTCATTATGATTACTATTAGATAACATTTCTTTTAAAAAAGCATATAACACGTTTGTAGTTTCTAATAAAATCCTTTCCTATTTTGAAATATTTGTGCATATTAAAGATGGTTAAGTTAATGATTAAAAAAAGAAAATTAAAAACAAATGTCTCAGATATCCCAGAGGTATCTCAAACTCAAAATGTTAAAAATAGAACTCATCTTTCCTATCAACTTCACCCTCTTATTAACTTCCTTATTTCTGTTGGTGGTCCACCATTATTTATACCTTTCACTCATATTCATAAACCTGGATTCATATTAGACTCAGACTCATAGTATATTAGAGTTAGAAGGGACCTCAAACCGTCACCTAGTCAATATATGAAAAGAATCCCTCCTCTAATATAATAAAAGTGGACATACAGATTCTGGTTGCTGATTTCCACTGCAGAGAAACTCATTACATCCTCAAGCAACCCATTTCACTTATAGATAGCCCGAATTATTAAGAAGTTTTTCCTAAGATGAAGGCTAAATTTGTTTCTTTAAAAGTTCTACCCGTTCCTCCTGGTTCTTCCCTCTGGTGCTAAACAAATCTAATTCCTCTTCAAATGACAGCCATTCAAATACATGAAGTCAGCTCCAATTTTCCCTTTCCCCCCAGTATTCTTCAGGATAAACATCCCCAGTTCATTCCTTTCCTTTAACCATTCCTCATATAACGTGTATTCAAGGTCTTTCTCTATTTTAGTTGCCCTTCTCTGAATGATCTCCAGTTTATTAAAGCCTTTCCTAACCATGGCATTCAAAACTGACCACAATACTATAGAAACAGTGTGACAAAGACATAGCACAGTGGGGCTATCACGTCTATATTCATGTAACCCAAGCATTTCTTACTGTACTTTAATATACTGTTGGTTTCTTTGGCAGCCACATCACTCTTAGCTTGCAGGAGGATTTGATCTGAATTTTGAAGGAAGTCCTAGGAATCCAGGAGATGAAATTGAGTGCATTCCAAGTATGAGGGATAGCCAACAATGAGGTACAAAACCAAGAAATGTAGTGTTATGTACCAGGAAAAGCAAATAGGCCAAGACTGCTGGACTGTATAGTAAGTGGAACCAAGTAAAGTGTTAGAAAACTGGAAAGTTAGGAAGGGATTAGTCCTTTAACAGCCAAACAGAATTATTTTATTCTCTCTTGGAGGTTAAAAAAGAAGCTCCAGAGTTGACTGACATGTCAAACCTTTGCTTCAGGAAGATCATTTTGGTAGCCAAGTAGAGGATGGATTGGAGTGGGGAGAGACATGAGGCAGGGAAACTAAGAAGAAGGCCCTTACAATAGTCTCGGTGTGAAGTGATCAGGGACTGTCAGAGTGGTGATGGTGTGAGTGGACAGAAAGGAACATGTATGAAGGACACTGTAAAGGTAGAAATGACAAAACCTGGCATCAGACTGGATATGTAGGGTGATTGTTAGTGATGAATTAAGGATGGCATGATGAGATTTGGAGCTTTGGTGATTGGGAAGATGGTGGTACCCTCAACAGTAATGTGAAAGTTCAGGGTTCGAGATGAGGGTTCAAGAAAGATAATGAGTTCTCTTCTGGAAATGTTGAGTTTGAGATGAATATGGGACATCTAATTTGAGATGTCTAATAGAAAGTTGGAGCTGTAAGAGTGGAAATCAGGAGAGAGGAAAGGGTTGGAAAAAAAGATCTGAGAATCCTCTGCAGATATAATAAAACCATGCGAGCTGAAGAGATTAGCAAATGAGATATTCTAAAGGGAAAAGAGAAGAGTGTCCAGTACCTCCACAGTTATCATCTGTATGAAGACTCAACACAGAAGATAAAGAATGAGTGGTCAAATAGGTAAGAGAACTAGGAAAAAGCAATATCAGAAAATCCTAGAGAGGGAAAAATATTCAGAAGACGGTGTTTGGCATTGATGAGGTCAAGAAGGATAAAAGTTGAGAAAATATCCATGATATTTATCAAATGATTGGCAAGGGTAAGGGATGCTATGTGAAATCATTAGCAAATTTGGAGGAAGAACTTTCAGTTTAATGATGATATTAGAGGCCAGATTTTAGAGGGTTTCAAATTTTAAGTGAGAGAAGAGGAAATGGAAGCACCAATTCCATAGGGGTTTCTCAAGGAGTTTGGCTACAAAGGAAAGAAGAGATATATGATGATAAGTATTGGGTAATGTTGGTGAATTTTTTTTTCAGAATGGAGATGTGGGCATGGGAAGACAGGGAGACAGTGAGAATTGATGAAAGAGTGGAGGCAATGGTTAAGATCACATTCCTTTAATTTCCAAGTCCTGTTGATTCTACCATAATACTGACTCTATCTTTTATATATTCTCTACTAATAAGACCACCACTCAGCTTATGTCTTATCACCTTTGGCAGAGTATATTGTAATTGCCTCCTAATTTGCCTTCTTGTCTCTGATCTTTCCCTTCATCAATCCATCATCCTTTCTTAAATATATCTAAGTGGATCTGTAATCTCAATGATTTGTAAATTCTTTCCAATGATGCAAATTACAACCACACCCATGCCTCTCCATCCTCTATGACTCTTGTTCATGAACTCTCATAAATTCACCATAGGGAGTCCACCCAATATATGAGAGTTCTCCTTCAATTTTTTCACAGCTATTCACATGGGATCCCTTACTCTTGCTATATAATCAACCCATTTTCTTGTTCTACTACTTAGTTCCTTAATCACTCCCTTTACAATTGCTCTGCTCTGACATCCCTCATTAGTTATATGCTGTAGCCTATTCATACCAACCATATGCCTCTCCATTACCAGAAGTGTGATTATCAGTTATAATTCTTCCTAAACTACATTCCTTGACTCATTACCATATAGTAACTGTAACATAATATTGGTATTGAAAATATGAACCTTTGTTCTTCCCCAGAGGAATCTTGGAGTCCTTCAAATAACTTTACAATTTCTTGAAGGTAACTTAGCCTGCTTACCTCCACATGTTTAACTTTAGGCCAAAATTGTTGTCTGTCCCCATTGTCTGTCCTAGATACACATGTAATGAACAAATTCTATGTTTTGTCCATTGAAATGTATGTCACAATCGGGGCAATGTTCTTCATCCACTTGATCTTTCTTGTGTATATGTTCCAATCTAACTTTTACATGGTTACAGATCTCTTCCCAGTGGTTCTGCAATGGTCCAGGTCTTAATGCACTATATTATATGCAAAAAAGAACATCTGGAGAATCTGATAATCTACAGAAAATCCCTCTCCAGTATGGATCCCACACAAACTCTTCTATCACAGTTAAAAACAGTTTTGGTGAGAATACATTTCCTTTTTCTATAAATTAATTGTATTAAGAAGGCTGCTAAATAGGATTATGTTTTATTATGTATTTTAGGAAGTATTAAAGGATTTTAATGTGCAGGTGAAAGATTTGTTGTAAAAGGGTCTTTAAGGAGGCATTTTGCTCTACTGAATAAATTTTTTTACAATTAATAAACACTAAGCACAGTGGGATCTTATATTCTCTACATGGCATCATAGGATTATAGATTTTGATCTATGGAAAAGAAGAGGTCTTGAAAGCCATTGATTACAATATTCTTTATTTTATAGATGAGAAAATAAGGCAAAAGGAGGTTAAGTAATTTGCCCGGGGTCACCTAAAGTAGTAAATGTCAGTCAGAGTCAAGATTCAAAAACCTCACACCAAGTCCTATGTTCTATCTTCTATATCACACTGCAAAATTGTAAAGATATTGTCCATTGTTGAATGTTGCTGATACTCTCATCAAGGATGTACTTCGTTCATTCATAGGTGAGTCACATGGAGAAAGTATCCTAATAGTAGTTGATATGTTCTCAGTTGCCTTTAAAAAATCTATTAATATTGGGGGTGGCTAGGTGGCGCAGTGAATAGAGCACTGGCCTTGGAGTCAGGAGGACCTGAGTTCAAATCCAGCCTCAGAAACAACAGAAAACTAGCCATATGACCTTGGGCAAGTCACTTAACCCCAGTTGCCCCTCCAAAAAGCAAAATAAATAAAAATATCTATTAATATATTCTAATCTTTTTTTCATGCAACTTTGGTATTTTCTTTCTATTCATATATTTTGTGTATTGATCACTCAATGTTCTCACAAGTGCATTGACTCCAGTGTGGCTTTTCTCTAAATAAACTTGGATCAATCTTGCTGCTTTTCCCAGCTTTGGTTTTCTCTAGGTCACCATCCTCTACACAGATGACAAATTGCTCTTCCTAAAACAACAAAATGACCATGTTTCTCCCTTGCTGAGGAAGCTTCCGTGCCTCTTTAGTGTATTTAGGATTAAAAAGAAAAAGAGCACTTTTAGACTTGACATCCAAAGTCTTCCACAGTTTGGCTCCAGTATACTTTTCTGGCTTATCAAAGATTATTCCCCTCCACTCACTGTACATTTCCTATACAAAACATTCTCTCTTTGATTTCTGCCTTTGAATAGACTGTTGAATGAACTTACTCTCCTCAAACTTTTCTTGTCACTAGTTTCCCTTATGGCTCGGCTCAGGTACCACTTCATATCCCTAATACTTCAGGTATTAGTATCCCTTTTTCTGAAAATGCTTTGTACTTATCTTTAAATAAATAAACGTATCTATACAATGCATAAATACATATGTATAATGTGTGCTATAGATGTATATATTTACTTATATGTATGTATGTACACATACATATATGTATATACATACTTGTAAATTACTTTTAAGTGTATATATGTTTTTTCCCTCCTTTATAGGACTGTTCAAGGAAGGGACCATTTTTGTATTCCTAGTATTTATCATAGTGACTAATGTGTAGGTATTTAATAAATGCCTTTTGAATGAATGAATGAATTTAATCTCTTGGTGTCTGACTTTTTAAAAGTGCTTTGAGTTTAAAGATAATATAGACATGGGAGGATTTTTTTCCCCTATCTACACCTGTTTTACACACACACACATATATAATGTAGAAAGTTCCTTGATTAGTGTACTCCCTCTACAAAGATGGATCAAAAACTGTTCTGAAACATATTCTTAGAAGGTTTCTAGAGTAGTAAGAGATTAACTGATTTATTCAGGGTCACAAAGTCAGGATGTAAAAGAGGTAGGATTTGAACCCAGGAAGGTCTTCCTGATTATGAGACCACCCCACTGTCCACTGTGCCATCCTGCCTGTCTTTTAAAAGAATTAGGTATATTCATTTTTAGATTATTGATAATTATAAATGCAAAATTAATAGTAGATGATCTTCACATAGATGCTTTATAAGACATTTTCATGTTGGCGATCCTCTGAGACAAGTTTGGAAAGTATTACTCCTATTTTACAGGTAAGGAAAATGAAATCTCAAGAGCTTAGGTGAAATGTAATTAGGATGGAGATTAGGTCCACAGCTAGGAAGGGACTGACCCAACACTTGAACTGAAATCATCTTCCAAATCTTGTGCCCTTTCTGCTTCATCACAGTTGCTACTTTAAAGCCCATGCTTACATTGTCATTTCCAAATAAAATATGCTCAATGAAAAATTAAAATCAACAGATATATTTGCCAGGTCTGAACATCATTTTTGCCTCTTTTCAAAAAGGGTACAAAATAGCTGCCACAGTATAAGCCACAGGCTAATTTCAATGTTTATAATAAAAATGTCAGTGTTTTTTTGAGTTGGAGCAGGTCTTTCTTCAAGCCCCAACTAAGAGTCCACATCCTCCATGACACCTCACCTATGCCCCAATCTCAAAATTATCTCTCCCGACTCAACTTCTCTTTTAGCACTTTGTCTGAATCAATAGAATGTCATATTATAATCTACCTTGAAATATATAATAATTTATATATATATATATTTGATATGTAACTTATTATATTACAAGTTCCGTCAGGGGGAAGAGGCAGTAAGGTGAAAGTTCTGTTATAAAAGTAGTTTAATTTTGTCTTGCATAGTGCCTAGATGCTAAACAAAAGTTTATTGAATTTAAAAATTCAGTTTATTGAATTTAAAAAATTTGAACGTACTACTGTAATGGTAATGTAATTTGAATTTGAAGATCCCTTTGCGTTGGCAAAGGTAGCAGGTACACTTAGTAACTGATTAAGCCTCTGTTGGGGAAACAGAAGGTATGAACTCCTGGCTCCTGTTGCTGATGTAACAGGAAGGGGTTGGCTGAAATAGGAAGTAGCTAATGCTGTGTATATAAGAAAAGCCCCAGAGAGTCACAGTCAGAATTTCTTAAGGCACTGTGGAGGCAGAAGCAGATGCCAGGAGAAAGCTGAAGAGGAGCCCAGGAGGCCAGGATCCCCCTGCCCCCAGGCTGGATAAGGTGATTCTGATTTTTTTAATGAGCTGCAGAAGACTGAGGAAGCATGACCAGGATGCAGGGACTTTGTCTTTTGTGGCTTGGTTGAGCCTTGAATTCCTTGGAGCAGAAATTGTGAAGGATCTGACATGGACAAGACCCTGTGAACTTCAGTGTGGAGCAGGTCCTACCCAGAGAAGTGGACAAGGAACTAGGAGCTGTTAATCCAGGTAGAATCTGGAACCATGGAAGGGCATCCAGGGAATCTGAGAACTGGCCCCAAGTCAAGATGAAAAGACCTCTCCATGGGTACTGAGTAATGATGAAATTGTAGTTTACTAGTGACCTAGGGGTGGAGGGTTTGTGTATGATACAATAATTGATATCTGAATAAGTGACTGATTGAATTAATATAGTGTGCCTCATGATTGGAAGACTTTGACTATTGTACTTTGAGATCATTGTTCTTTGTTCTAAATATTGTGACTACTTTGGTGAAAACTATGTAGCCATTTTAATGATAAGCTGTTGTGAATACTATATTGTGATTTTCTGTGATAAGTTATAATACTGTGAATTCTGTATCTTGATTTTCTGTGGATATTCTGCTTTGATTTGTTAGGAATAGAGTGTTCACTATACTGTGTAATCAGAATCTTAAAAGCTATTCACAGTAGCAGTCCTCTGGAAAGCTGCTCGTGCATGGCATTACAACTACTTAAGGCTATTTTTTTTTTTTTGCCAAGTAAGGAATATAACTGTTACTATACAAAGAATTATACATTAGTGGGAATAGATCATTAGGAAAGCTTTTATAAAATAAATGGACTGATAATCCCATCTAGGAATTTCAATTCAATTTAGATAGCACAGAAACCTACACAATTTTTACATACAATTAATCAAAGAAAACACCAGGAGAAAGCACTTGGAATAGTAGAAAGAGCACTGGTCCTGGATTCAGAATTATATAAGTTCAGATTGAGAAATTTAGACACTCAGTAGGCATGTGACTATAGGCAAGTCACAACCTCTAATGGCTCAATTTCCTTAACTATAAAATAATGATGGTGATAGTACCTATTTTAAAAGGTTGTTGTAAGAATCAAATGAGATAATATTTATAAAGCACTTAATATAGTGCCTGGTACATAGTAGGTGCTATATAAATGCTTATTCCTTTCCCTTCCACCCTACTGAATATGTGAAAAAAGAAACATTGAAAAATTATTTCTAATTCTCTTTTTTCTAAGTCCCATGCTTGGATATGGTGTTAACATTAATTTCTAATGTCACTTTTAAATTTCCTACTTGCTTGACTAGAAGCTTACTTTGATTTATTTAAATGTAATTCTCTTTTTTCCCCTTGGAATTTAAATGACTACCCAAACAACTAGGTGGTATAATGGATAGAATACTGCATCTGGAGTTCTTGATGGCTTAAGAGGTAGGGAGGGTACTGGGCCTGGAGTCAGGAAAATATGAGTTCAAATCCAGTCTCAGACATTTACCAGATGAATCACCCTGGGAAAATCACTTAACCCTATCTTCCTCAGTTTCTTCATTTGTATAATAGCACCTACCTCCCAGAGTTGTGAGGATAAAATAAGATCAAAACTGTCAAGCACTTTTGAATTGTGAAGTGTTATTTAAATGACATAACAATAATTATTATTACCTTTCATTTACATGATTGTTTTCTTCAAGGGTCTATATAGTTTAGACTATAGATATATAATATATCTATTTTAGACTCATTTCCACTTTGCGCAAAAAGTTTGTTATATTCTTGGTTCTGTCAATATCTAACCAAACCCTTTTTTTATCTCATCATCATTACTAATTTCCCCTGGTTTTATTTTGTTTTTATAATGTTCCATTTTCATGCTTTAATTCAAAATATGACTCTTTGATTATATTTATAACCTTACTTGCATGATATTAGTGCAGAATGGTCTTGTTTATACAATGCCCAATTTATCAATAAATTCAAGCAGAGAAATCCAGGGGGAGTGAAGATCAGTTCAAGATTGCTGCCCTCACCTTAAACAAATTCAACAGTTATTCATTTTTAGCAAATTGTTTTATCATTCTCTATATTTAGCTCCTATGTTACTGAACTGCATAAACCTGATCCTTCCCCAAACTGAGGACTACTCCTACTCTGTTTAATTTTGTTTCTTTTCCCTGCTTAGCCTTTAAACCCAGTCACTGTTTCAGGAAGAATTTAGGAATGATGATCTTTTATTTTGCATTGTTGAATTTTGCTTTACTGAGAGTTATACTGGGGAATTGATCCTTTCTATTTTTCTAACAAATAATATAATTTGATTAAAGACTGCCTAAACATACCTTCTTCCTGGTATATCTTTGACAACAGGTTTAATTAATGTGTGGGCAGTGAAAAAAATGAGAAGTTATTTAATATCATGTAGTAGGAAGCAATTCAAAATATTTACAGCTTGAAGACTTTGAAGATTTAGGCTATATTAAATGTGTTCCCTGAATTCTTTGATCAGTCTCCTAGTATTTCTTTAATATTATACCTTGAAAAGCCATTTTAAACATAGTGAATATGTGATATACTATAGACTAAAACTACAATGGTACAAGGCTGTGGATATTAGTACTATGCTTAAATTTGATACAGCAGTCAAAAAGTATTGCCCCAAAGATCTTCCTATCAAAAAACTCAATAAATTCTTAAATATGATGGGCAAAAAGTTAGGAAAACTCAGACCAAATGTTAGTGGAAATTTCAGTGGTAAACATATTTCTAGTATTGGATAGCCTCTAATTACTGTCAAGGGAAATGCATAATAAAGACCTCTTTTCAGACTTTCAGCTGTTCAGCCTTGTTTCTGATTATCCCCTCAGCCATTTCTTAATAGAGTTCAGTTGTACCATTAGCCATCCAATTTAAAAAAATAAAATAAAATTAATCAAGATCGCTAAGAAAACTTCCTTAAAGGTCTCCTACTCATGCTTTACATCAGGTTATTCCATCATAATTCATAGCTGATTTGGAGAAATGCCAAGATATTATATACACATTCTTCCAAGTTCATTCATCTTTCATAAAATGCTTTTCTTCCATTAGTTAATATTTAGTTAGCATTAAAAATATTGCCTTTGTTACTGGTACTACCAAATGCTACTACTCTTGCTATAATGTTAAAAAATGCTAAACTGCTTTTGTATAGACAGTCCCCAAACTGGGTATAAACACAGTTCTTGTTCTTATGAGACCACATCCTGAAAATAGTGAATGTGGTAAAATGCTATGATAAATGAAGGTCCCCCAAGTGCAGTAACATATGTTACCAATACTAGAAAGAATAAGAGAAAGGAAATGCTATTTTAATTTTATAGGCGATTGGCTATCATTTGATATTTCATGAATATTGATTGTTTCCTTACTGAACCTATCTCGGCCTACCCCAAACAACCTGTTGTTTTCCTCTTCACAATTTTGAAAGGGAGGTTAACAACAGCTTTACAGACATACATATTGAGCAAACAATGTCTGAGTTAACATGAGAGAGGCAGACTGAGGAGACTGAGTTGACTGACAGGAAAAAGACAGGGATTCTATAATGAATGCATAGAAAGAAAAAAATGAAGAATATGCATTTTCAACATTTTCCTTCTAATTTCATGTATATACTAAATGTACAATCAAGATTTCTACCTTTCTCCCTTTTAACTAGAAGCATAGTTTACTTTTAGTTGAATTTCTATGCCACTATAGGTATTAGAGGACAATTTACATGTGATTTGCATTTTTTTTGTACTTGTGGTTTTGATAAGTCTTCCAAACCTAATGACTGTTCCTTTGGCCAGCAGCATAAATGCTGTAATCACACAATTATTGTGCTGGGAACAGTTTAATTCAGCATTTTGTTCTCAACCACAGAACAATTACTCAACAATTTTGGTTAACCAAACTAGCTAGCTGCCTGGAGAGGAAGAGGAATATTCACAAGATCTATTGTCTTACACAAAAGGCAGTGGCTAGATCCCCTCTAAGTTTCTAGTATAGCAGAGCTCACTTCAGCTCAACTAGTTCATCTTTTGAGGGAACTTTCAGATTCACTATCTAACAAAATGAAAAGCTAGAAGTTGTCATTTTTTGGATTTCTTTATTCAAAACTTTTAACTATATATTTACATAGATGTATACTTAAAAACCGATACAAAATTATGACTGAATATAGACACACAATGTGTCTTATACATGTAGTCTATACATATAATGTATAATAATCAGTATTCTGTTTAGAAATTATAAAAATGGAATAATAATTTTTGAGTACCCAGTCATATATCATTGCAGTCAGCCTAACGCATATGTCTTACACTGATATTTCATCATGTCTTAGAGGTGACTCTGGAATCCTGAAGGTTATACCAATAGAACAGAATGTGTGGCAGGTTCTGCCCAGTTAGACATGCTTAATGTGAAGCATTATTATATCCAACAAATTATATCTACTTTCTAAGGACCACATAGATGATTCTGATAGAGGTAAGAGGCCATGGTAACTCACAAAGAATATTTGCAGAATAGATTTTGGTCCTGTGTAGTCCCCTTTGCATATCTTCAATAATGGTGCCATAGTGGTAGAAAGGGAGAGTCTCTCAGCAGTATGGAAGATTGGAAAGGATTATAAAGAATTTTATATGCCAACAACTACAGAGGATTATAAAGTTAACAATTCTACCCACAACTACATAAGACCTTACTATTTAAATCCCCTTATCCGTCATGTGTATGTTACTTCAGAGCAAAGGTGGAGATATGAAAGAATGGTAGAAAACTGTACTGGAAAATATGGTTTAGAAGTAAAAAACAAAAAAATCCCAAAATTTACAAATTATACACAAATAAACTCCTAGATATAACAAAGCACCAAATTAAATCAGAAAATAATTAATTAACCAGATTGTGTGTGTGAGTGTGTGTGTGTGTGTGTGTGTGTGTGTGTGTGTAAGACATTAAATACATTTTAATTAATCCTCAACTTTCTAGAAAACTGCAAGAAAGCCAAAAACACAAATGTTGATAAACTGAACCTATGGGAAATAGGGGCTTAGATTCCTGCATCCACCAAAAACTACAATCCTTCACTAGAAATTGCTGAAAATAAACTTTTCTGAATACAATTCTTTATAAAAACACTTAATTCTGATATATGTACTTTTCTTAGCACAGTAACCCTGAAATAATCCATAAAGTACAATACACAAAATAAAACTGGTAACATGCAAAACATTTTTTCTTGCTAGTAATTCCCTAGAATTCTATAACCTTTTAATATCTCAGTAAAAACGATAATAATAGTAACAGTGATTTCAAATAACATTTACTTTTTATAACACATGAAATCTATAGTACCATAAATAGTTTTCTCCTTTATGCAGATCTAATGAGTTATGGGTTTGTTAACGCCAACCTGATACTGATAGCAGCTGCAGATTTTCTGGCATAAACTTTCTTTAATGTATTTATTTTCTCACTAAGCCACATCACTGACTTTGCACACCTGGGAGTAGAGACCAAAGGACTGTCCTACACTTTGGGGTCAGAACTGCAGAACAAGAACTTCAGTTTTAAAGGCAAACAATTAAAATGTACAATGAATGCAAAGGGAACTCTTTACAAGGTAGACTGAACAAGACCTGTGAACTGCCTGCTGGTATACCAGCTACTCCACAAACTTGTGATCTTCATATTTATCTTTTTTTCCCCCTCTACATGAAAATGACTTTACTAATAAAATCACCAAATACTTGAAGTCACAAAAGTTAAACAAGCAAATGTAGAGAACTGACTATATGCTATTACACAGCCAATATGTGTTGGCAGTAGGACTTATACCTGGTTCTTCCTGATTGCCATGCTAACCCTCCATTTTGGAATCAGCTGTGTGTGTGTATACACGTTTTATCACAGAAGAACATGAACATGTATAAGTATATATAACATACGTACAAAACAAATGTAAGCTAATTTTTCATAAGGGGGTATTTGCAGCTGGGAGGATCACAGCACATAGCATCTGAGTTGAAGTTTGTAATTAACTAGGGATAGTAAGAGGTAGAGGTGGTGAGAGAGTTCATTCTGGGTTAAGAATGTTCAATGACAAGGATATTGGAGATGGGTTTCCATGTGTTAGATGGACATATAGCTGAATGTATTTAATATATGGAGCCAATTCATAGCCAATTCTCTCTTTTTCTGTTGCTTTCTCTTTCTCTGTCCCTTTGTCTCTCTCCAAATAAATTTGTTATGATAGAGTTTAAAATTAATACCAAGGGGTGGCTAGGTGGTGCAGTGAATAGAGCACTGGCCCTGGAGTCAGGAGGATCTGAGTTCAAATGTGACCTCAGACACTTGACACTTACTACCTGTGTGGCTGTGGGAAAGTCACTTATCCCCAATTGCCCTGCGTTCTCCCCTCCAAAAAAAAAAGACTGTTTAAAATACGTTTCTTGTAAATAATATTTTCAAGGCAGCTAGGTGGCACAGTGGCACAACACCAGCCCTGGAGTCAGGAGGACCTGAGTTTAAATCCAGCCTCAGACACTTAACACAAAACTAGCTGTGTGACATTGGGCAAATCACTTAACCCCACTTGCCCTACCCTTCCTCCTCAAAAAAAATTAATACCAAGTCAGAAACAATACAAATGAGAAGAATAAATAGTATTCATCAGAATAGCTACAACCTGATTAATCTGCACTTAGAAGATCTAGGCATGGAATAGGTGCTTGTTTATTTATTGACTCAAAAATGAGAAAGAAATTTATTGACATAGACTATAGCCATACTCTGATGAAGTTTAACTGAGATAAAACAATTGCCACACTGCTCTAGAAAACACCCCAGCCAGCAAACACTTGATCTTTTTTCCAAGGGAAGAGATATATTAACTGAGGGCCTCACTGCTTTAGAATCAAAACTCATTTGTAAAGTCTTACATCCTTATTGAGGATAACAATGAAACATGATGAGAAATATCTCATATAACTATAAAAATTGCTGGATCAAAGAAAGCTGGGTGTGAGATACTATTAAATTAGCTTATTTTAAAAATGCAACTGGAAGTAAAAAAAAGTTGAAAAACTTTTAAAGATAGATAAAAATTCCTATGAAAAAATATTTTATCAGAATCTACCATCAAAGTCCTTGATATGCTACCAGACAAAAAAAAATGGAACTAGATAAAAAACAGATGGGAGCTGCAGTTCAAGTATGTATAGAGAAGGTTCATGGTGGAAGTGATAAAATATTGAGGGTATTGAGGAATTAATTCTCAAAAGTGTCCAAAAGAGGATAAACTCAAATGATTGGGAAAATTATAGATTTTTTTTTTAAAAAACAATTGTGGGTAAGTAACTTGCTCAAGGTCACATGGCCAGTTATTTTGTGTGGGTGCTGAGTATCCAAGGCCAGAACCGATCCCGGGTCTCCCAATACCGGGGCTGATGTTCTTACTCACTGTGCCACCTGGCCACCCTTATAGCATTTTTTAATAAGGAAAAAAGGTGATTGAGGTGATATCAATAATTTCTGATGTATATTGACATATATATTAAGGTCATTTTTGCTGACAACATAGAATAGTAACAAGCAAGATTTCAGTCATGGTATTCTATGAAGTAGACTTCATCTTTATATTACTGAATTTTTTTAAAAAATGTCTATTTTGAACTCAACAAACATCAGGCATGAATAGTCATTAAATTAACTAAAAGTTGTAGACAATACAAGAATTAATTCAGTTTATTGTTTGTTGACTAAAATGCATTTCTTCAGTGGAAGAAATTCTATCTTCAAGTCTCTCTTCCAACAAGGTTGTCCCTATGTGTATGTCTGGATCATGAGATGTTCTATGATAGAGACAAGAATAAAGATAATTTTGTTTAAATGATGCTAGGTGATTCAGTGGGTAGACCACTGGACTTAGAGTCTGAAAGACCTGAATTCAATTCCAGTCTCAGACACTAGTTGTGTAAATTTGGCTAAGTCACTTAACTTCTTTGTCTCACTTTTCTCATCTATAAAAAGGGAATGATAATAATAGCACCGAGGGCCTTCCTCTAGTTGACCTGATATTGCATAGATATTGGAACAGGAAAATTGACAGTATCAACTTGCTTCCTTGTCTGGTCTTACATATCTTTGATGTTATCTTTTACATTGCTTCATGTACACAATTCATCATTTGTACTATGGTTTAACCTATGTATACCCACCATGCTGCTCCCTAATTTTGATTAAAAGGATAATTATAAGGCATATAGTTAGAGCTGAAGGGAACCTTAGAGACCATATTGTCTAACCCCTGATTTTACACATGATGACTTTGAGAAACAGAGAAAAACTGAGTTGCCTAGCCTCCCAAGGCAGTAAGTGAAAGAGACAGGTTTTCAAGCCATGTCTTTGGACTCCAAACCAATCCCCTTTTTCTCTAAAAGAAGTTCCTCAGAAGATTGTGGTATCCCATGATTCAGAATATTGATATTAAAACAAAATAAAAAAAGATGTAAGAGAGGCTTGTGAAGAAAGTTAAGGTCACCAAAAAGAACGTACACTTTCCCAAACTCAATTAAGTTTGCTTTCTTCCCTCTCTACAATTTTGAGCCTAATTCTTTGTCCATTTATAGTATCTTTCTAAGAGGGATGTACTGCTGGATACTTATCTTCATGTTGACCATACCCCCCTCTCCCAGGGTTGTTGTGGGGATAAAATAATATTTGCAATGTGAGTTGTAAGCTTAAAGTGCCATCTACATGCCTGCTATTATTAATAATCATCTGATTAAAAATATTGAAAAAAAATAGGGAGAGTGTTGCTTGCCAAAGACATGTGCCACTGCCATGAAGGAGGTCCAGCATAGAAAGAAAGTTGAAGAAAGTATATCTGTGAAAATGCTTCTGTTCCTGGATGACCTTGTAGTAATTACATCAACTCTTAAGAATTTTGCAGAGATTCCTAAGAGATACTCAAAATCACCAAAAGGTTTTGCTTAACTAGTCACACAGGAAACATGAATGCATGCATGACACCACAAGTAAGAAGTGGATGAATAATGTCTATGGTCAAATTGTGAGAGGCATTTGGGTAGAAACCTTCCAACAGGACATCTATCATTATCTTCCTCTTGAGCAGACGCTATCTGTATATGGAAAATAAAGTAGGCACAAAGTTACATGGGAGGAAGAAAATAAGCTGGATTGCATTTGGGAAAATATACATTGCTTTCAATGACCCCAAGTCTCTCTTCCATCTTTTTAATACCAATATTCTTAATCATTAGGACACCACAATCTTCTGAGAAATTTCTTTTAGAGAAAAGTAGAATTGATATGGAGTCTGAAGGTCTGGGTTCAAACCCTACTTTTCTCACTGCCTGTGAGAGATTAGGCAAGTCATTTTATTTCTCTGCATCTCAGTCTTTATATATAAAGTAAGGGGTCAGACTAGATGGACTCTAAGGTTCCTTCCAGTTCTAAATATATGTTCTTATGATAATCCATTCCTTTCAAAATTTTAGGTGATGCCAAGGGCAAAAGAAACTGCATGGAGGGTATTCATAGACTAAACTATTGTGCAAATGAAGAACTGTGTGCAGGAAACAACATAAAAAAATAACATCAAAGATATGTAGGAGCAGAAAAGGAGATGAGTTGGTAGTATAAGCTTTTGTGTTCCATCATCCAGGTAATAGCTATTTAGAGGAAGGCCTCTGGTACTATTAGAGGAGTACCCACAGCAGAGAGAATTACTGAAGCATAAAGTGAAGAAATAACTAATATAAAACTAACACAAGAACTAAAAATTCCAAGTATAAATTAAAAACTCATTTTTAAGGTTATCCTGTAGTGCTTAAAATAATGTTAAAGGTTTCTGCACCATTGGTGAGCTTACATATAATATAAGCTATAATCTTCCCAAGAGAAGAATTGACTTAATTTCAACCTTTAGTTTATATTTTCATTTTTAAAAATAGAAATGGAGGTGGCTGATTTCACCATGGCTATTAAAATTATTTTTATGCTGATATTTTATTTAATATTATCTGGTATTCATAAGTATTAACAATAATATTTTATATACATGCTGCCTATTCTAAAAAGCCAGAAGTGTTATTAATTTGTCTGTTATACAGTATGGGTATTATGCTGTAGAGTACTTTATGTCCAAAGATAGAAAACACTACTAAAAAACCCCTATTTAAAAAAAAAAATACCATTGAACGAAGACTTAAAGAACTTTATTTAAAAGGGTTTAAATGTGGAAAAATAGTATTGGGTTAGGATAATGCCACATTTGATAGGCAATGAAATTCTTCATCATTAAAAGAAAAACCTTTAAGGTCAGTTTAGGAGTGGCTAGGGCAGGAATAGATGTTCTGGATAAAGTTAGAGAAATCTAAAGATAATTAAACTGGTTTCTTTTCATCACTCTTTTCTCTTATGGGTTTATAACTTTTTTTGCTTTTCTGTTTTTACCACAATTTGTCATAATTATGGGTAGGTAATAGTGTGAAAAGTTTGAAATGGAACTTACTACCTCTCAGTAACCAGCAGGGCTAGCTATACAACAAAAAGACTTTGTGTAAAAGAAAGCAATAATAAATAATAAAACAAAAAATGAAAAGGGAACTATTCAATGACACATTCACTGAAACAGTCAAACTTGAGTAATTGATGACTTCAAAATTGTGAAAGTGCCTGCAAGTGAGGTTGAAGGAATAACTAATATCAATAGAGTTAAGTGAGGTGACAAGACATCCAAAATATCCTATTGGTCATGCGTTATATAGGAGGAGGTCAAACTACAATGGAGACATTTAGTATATTATTGCAAACTTACTTCTAGGAAATAGCTTAGCCTATGTCTACTCAATGCCAAAACAACCCACAGGTTCAGCCAATTCAGTGCAAAAAAATGAACAGACTGATTGGTGTCATGTGGACAAAACAACTGATAGACTACTGTTTTTTCCTACTTAAAAAAAAAATCCCAGTTGTTGTAAGGTCATTTAATCATAGCCTTATGCATCCTATGGCAATGGCAGAAGTTGGAATAAAGCCCAGCCCCATGCCCTTTATGTCTCAGAACCTAATTCTGTGCTCTAATATTAATAAGGCACCAGGAGAGCAGCTGATTTTTCTAGTCCATGCATTGATGTGTGTTAGAATCAAAGGGCAAAGTTGTATAGCACAGAGGAGAGTACATTTTATGAAAAGAGAAGCAAAAAATAGTATCAAGGATCTTCTGAATGAGAATAGCTTAACTTGGTGCAAAATTTGTGCTCAGAAATGAGCCAGCCAATTGAATTCAGAAAGAAAAATTGACTATATACGTATATATATATATATATATGTATATGTATATACATATTTGTCATTTCCAGATTAATTTGTCTATGGGCCAATTTTCAGATACTGTGACCAACCTGTAGCCCTAGTAAGTTTATTTATTTATTTATTTTGTACAGCACAGAAATAACAGCTTAAGAAAAGATAATATGAAATGGATGACATATTTTAGAACAGCTTCTCCCAGAATATAAAAATATTCCCCAAAGCAAAACTGCAACAAATAGTAGAACTACTAAGCAATGCCAATTGGCGGTTTTAGAATGCCATTCAAACTTTACAAATACTGGGCTCAGAAATTGATTTTAATTATTCAAAAGAAAATTAGGAAATGATTCAAACATCAAATCCCTTTTACAAAAAAAACTAGTCCTCTTTTATTTAAAAATAAATCTGGGTGGGGAATGGGCATATACTTCTACATCTTGTAATATTTGTAGGGATTACTTTTTTGTTTTATACATTTTTCCCCCGGTGAAATCACCAAGCTTATCATATCATTTCCCTGAAATGTTCCTTTAATTTTATTATTATGGAATAGGATCCTTGTAAGATAAACTATTTACCTTTATGAACTGATAAAAGTGGTACTGAATAGACAGCTTTTCACTATATTTCCAGGTGTATTTCCAATGGAAACAAATGTTGAAGACCATGAAAAATGGTCCCTCTAGGCAGGTGGTCTTAACAAACTATAACGTCTTTGTCATATTTTCAGTTATGAGTTACACAGAGACCATGGAAAACTCAACTTGCTCCTGAGGCTGAACTAAGCAATTTTTGCCAAGGATGGCTGCACTAACGTCTGATGAGGCAGCAGTATGGCATTTACATGTTTTCACATATTTTGTGAACATGGGAATATAGAATACCATCATACAGCTACAGAAAAGTGTCTACATGTGTGGTCTTTATGAAATGAAAAACAGCTGCATATCTTGATCAATACAGAATAAATCAGAAACATCGGTCGGGAGTACTTAGGACAAAATTTTCATAGCAAATCCCTATTTTGTTGAATATTACTACTTCTCAAATATCTGGTCTCACAATATTTCAAGTGGATAAAAATATATAAATAGTTGTGACTAATAAAGGATAAGAAAAATAACCAAGTGACATTTTAAAAGTTAAATATATACAAGTTTATTTTTAAAAGTTAAATAACAATTAATTGAAAACCAAATGATACTTTTAGCAGATTAATTCATTAGGATGTGGTTCATTTTAAACATACCAACATCTTTTCAGAATGGTAAGTCATAAGGCTGTTTATCAAGGGGACTGACTCATTCATTCAAAGGAGGCATGTGTTACATGACTAGTTTATGACACCAGTCTAAATGAGTACTCACATGATGTAAAGCTTATACAACTTCAGTAGTCCATATCCAGTAAAACCACCTTACTGAACAGAATAATGTGATGTATCTATAATAGTTCAGTAAGAACCTCTAGATAGCTGACTACCACATCTGACCTGTTCCATCTTTACAATGGTTATTAACGATGAAAGGAAGCATTGGGAAATATTTGTCCTAAGCTACTAGAATTGAACAGACTCAGTTCTCATGTATTTTTGTAAAACCAAATGAGGAGATTCTTATTTTCTAATCAGCTTTCCACTGATCTTTCTTCATATAAATTAGCCTCTGCCGTAGAATACACTGGACAATAGTACTGGTTCCATTTGTGCTTTCCATTAAACCCTGGTAATTCTTCCAAGACCAGTGGGACTTTCAGATTCCACACACAGGAACTTTTTCTATGGATCCATTTGGCTACAATTATGATGAGACTGCATATGATTCTTGTTTGCAGATACCTTCTATGTGGTCCTTTGGGTGTATGAAGCACCATGTCCTGACGTAACAAATTCAAGAATACATTAACAGAATTCCCATTTCAGATCATGATGTGATGTTCAGTCAACTCTAAAACCAAGCTGCACTTAGAAGAATATTTTTCATACAAATGACAACATTAATGACAAGTTTCCAAATATGCTGTCATTAAATAATCATGAAATAACATTTCCAGTTAATCAAGTAGTTTCAATATACTCAGTACTGGGAACACTAAAAACCTTTTATTTTACTTATGAGCAATTTCAATGAGCACCAGAGTATCTTCTTGCTCCCACCAGGTATGAATGAATAAATAAACACACAAACTCAAGAGAATCATCTGATAATATGTTACTCATCATCAAAGTCAGGAAATGGCAATGTGGGAAGAGTAGTAAGGGCTGGACATTTTGTGTTATTTTGTTATATTGTGCTATTTGTGTATATAGTTCTTTCTGAAGTAGTATTTTTACTCTCTGCTTGCTACTTCTTAAGCACTATTTTAGTAAAAAACATGAATACTACTATTATTATTTCCCATACATTTTTCACTAGAAAGTAACATCCAATTGATCCTTGAGCATGTAAGTTCTGAATGAAAGTCTCAATATTAACTCTAAGTTTACTTCTCAAGATTCTATGAATGCAACAAAATGAGTAAACACTATCTTTAGCCAGTTTTCAAAGAGAATTTACACCCAACATATATGCAATAATAAAAAGAAGATAACCACAAAAAATGAATAAATGAAACATCAATGCATTGTTCATTTCTTTCCATCCTACCCTATAGGACAACAGTAATGCAATTTTGCTTTAACTCTATTTTAGTCATGGCCAGATAAGGTGAGAAAATGAGATGTTCCCTGAAGCTAAGGTTCTTATGATGTGTCCATAACAGAGTTGTGTGCTTTCTGAGGACATGGCAAGAAATCTCAGCAATAGTCGTGATGAACATACTCTCAAAAACTTATAAAAGGGGATACTGGAGTGCAGGACTGTACCTGATTAGGATAAGTCCTTTATGGAATACAAAAATTTGGATTGTCTGACAGATTGTTTTACATTTCAAACTGAGCAAATAAGAGAGATAGGGAAAGATGATGAAGCAATATCCATCCTAAAACTCTGATAAGGATCATGCTTAAACTATCATATCTACATGAAAATGCCCTCCTTTTTTAAAAGACCAAAAGAAAAGAGAATTGGAAAAAATTATTTTAGTAATCCACTGAATTTTTCAATGCGATCCCTTACAGGAAATTCTTCCTCTATCTTACCGACATTTTTCACAATGAATTTTAGACCCATTTTCTTGTTTTCCACTCAAAAGTGATAGAGAACCATTAGTTAATATTCTATTTTGTTACTTTCTCTGATATGCTTAGAATTCGATACCAAATTAGTCATTAGACATTTCTTTTTCCCCCTTTAGTTATGATTAATCTTCTATCTCCTCTTTTATTGTCTGGTTGGTGTCATTTAAAAATGTTAAAGAAAATGCTTTTTCTTTTATCATCCAAATTTAAATTGGGGAAAGTTGGCCTTACCTCATAAGCCTGATAATATTAGCTTTGAGGAGAAAGTATTAGAAGAGAAAAATTAGAAGAAAACAAAGGAGGGGAGAAAAAGTTGGAAATGTGGAAAGTCTGGGAATTGGGATGGGCACACCAAAGTAATTTATTCTTTTTGAACAATGG
Organism: Petaurus breviceps papuanus; assembly: GCF_028583685.1. NCBI lineage: Eukaryota > Metazoa > Chordata > Mammalia > Diprotodontia > Petauridae > Petaurus > Petaurus breviceps. The sequence continues at coordinate 2,226,157 of NW_027186546.1, forward strand.
AACAGTAAAAATTAGGTCAGCTGGAATAAGATACATGTCAATACTTCCTCATTCACATCCTACTTAAATGTCCATCTAGTTTAGGGATGAAATTATTAAATGATAGCCCCTTAGTAAAAAATTTTTAAACCAAAAACTTTTATTTTACACCTAGTGTGATCATAGCATTATGGTGATATAAAAGAAATGAAAGATAGAACCCTTGCACTAACAATGTTGCAAATCTGTCAGCTAAGTGATTTGACATATGTATTACATAAAACTAGAGTAGCATTTCAGTTTGCAAAGCATCATTATTTGTTGTTGTTTCTTTTTAATTCTCAAATGCCCTGATGAGAAAGACACTCTCACTTTTGGAACAAAAATATGTCATCAAATTACCAAACTTCTTGCCCAAACATATATCAGTTGCCAAAACTCCAAAATTTAAAGAAAAATTTAAAATCCACAGCAAAACCACAATGGGTTTATAAAAAAAAATTAATAGTAAAATAACTGATGTTCTTTTTGGTGCCAGATTTCCATATGCTGCACTATTTCTTTAATTGTTGTTCCTTAATGTATGTGTATGTATTTATGCATGTATGTGGGTATATATGTAGATATATATATATATATATATGTATGTATATCCTTGGTTTCATATTATCATCTAATTGAGTTTGTGACAACTACACTATACTTTTCAAAATACTGTATTCTGTTAATGTTTATTTTTTTAAAAGTAGGTTAATATTAATTAGTCTTTGAGGATATTTGTGGAATCTAATGAAATCTCTTAAAAATAATTAAAGCCACTATAAAAAAACTAAACCAAGAATATGATTTTTCTAAATATTTAGAAAACGTTTAAAGAAATATAAGGAATCACATGTATAAGAGCTGGGCTATTTAGTTTTGAATTATTCATAATTTGGAAGAAGAAACTAGTGAATATGTATAAATCAAAGTATAATTAACAAAAATGCTTTGTTATATAGAGCCACTTCATGAATTCACATCACACCCATTTGGAAAGGCTCCGAAAATATAGGAAGTTCAAAACTTTTCATGCAGATAATGTCATATTTGTGAATAATTATTCTCCAATGTAAATCTATATTAAATGGTATTTTTCCATTAGTTAACTTTATTTAATTTATTAAAAAAGCATACCCTGCTCCCATACAATGTTATTTTGCAATATCATCAATACATTACAATCAAATCCCAATGAAACACTGTGAAATAATTCTATCACACCTTCCATCCAATTACTCATTTATATCATTGTACTTAAGCTTCTAATTGCCCCTATAATGTTGTTTTACATCACTTCGTGTTTTCATGGAACCAATTAATGGTGTTAGTCCGTATTTGCCTTACTCATTCGTATTAATCATAGCTTTAACTACCATCAAAGCTTCCTTTCATTGTTAGGTTAGCCCAGAAATTGATAGATCCAATAATAACAAAATACTGATATATCATCTTCTCCTTCTTGAAGAGTTGATTAAATAAAAATGAATATTTCCAGAATGGCAGCTATCTCTGTGGTTCTCCCCACACTGGCTCTTCTTCTACTTATGAACTTTACAAGTTCTTATATGTCCTAATTTTTTTGACTGTGTTACTTCTTCCCTAAACTTATTTTTTCTTTTCCCATTCATTTACAAAATTCTATAAAGACTAGTTTACACTAGAGGTATCAAACCCACAGTGCCCATGGGCTGGCTCACAATCCTCCCCAAGTACATCCTGAACCAGATTAAAATGTAATTGAAAAAAAAAACTATGTAACAAACTAAATAAAAATACAATAAAATGTAATATTACATTTTAAAACTAAATCAAGATATGCCTTACAGGGATTCTTATATATAGATTAGTAGTCCCCCCATTTCAATTTCAGTTTGACACAATTGACCTATATTCACTGATGAATTTCCTCACCCTCTCTTTACTAATAAATTCCTTGTAGTAAGGTTTCTAGTCCCTCATTCTACTAAAGTCATTTTAAAATGATATAAATACCCCAACATAATGGTCTTTTCTTTGTCCCATTCTTTTTATTTTTTTTCAAGTGTATTTGACACACTGACTACCTCCTCCTTCTTGATACTTTTTTCTCCCTTGGTTTCCATCACACAATTTCTAGCCTGGTTTATCACCTCCCTTATTAAAGGGTCATTATCTGATTTTTCTTCCTTCATCTTTCCCCTTATGAGTGATAACTATTTCAAGGCTCAGCCTTCAGTTCTATTCTTTTCTATACATTATATTTGAAAATGTCATTAATTCACATGGTTTCAATTATTGCTAGCATCTAGATGATCCCCAAATCTACATCTCTAAGCAAGACATCTTCTGTGAGCTATATTTTCATATCTTCAGCTGTTTTCTAAACATCTCCACCTGGATATCCTACTGGCACCTGAAACCCAACTCATCTAGTATTTGCCTTATCTTTTTCTTGAACCATTTAATGGTACCACCATGCTTCTGACCATTCAAATGTGAAACCATACAATTCAAGGTCCTCTTAATCTGGTCCAACCAATCTTTCCAACCTTATTTTACACTATTCCCTTCTATGTCCTGCACTCCAGCCCAATGAGACTATTAACCATTCCATAATCTCTTTTTACCCTCTTCAGAATCTATATATTTGTATATGCTATCCCCTCTGTGACTTAAGCAAACTCTCCTCACTTCTCTGCTGGTGAAATTCCCCTCTTATTTCAAGGTCCATCTCAATTGCAGCCACCCCTGGGAAACTATTCCTCATTCCCCTAGGTAGAAGTGATTATTCTTTCCTCAAAGGAATCTCTTTGTTTAATCTCTCCTATGTTTTAACCACATTCTAATTTCTTTCATAGTGATTTTTGATTATGAAAGATTTTTACATGTGTTATTTCTCTACTAGATTATATTCTCCTTGGCTATATGGGGTATTTAATTTATTTATCACTGAATTCTGTTGCCTAGAATTGTGCCCTGCATAGAGGAGACACAATAAATATTTGTGGAATTGTTCTTCTATATGAATTGTTCTATGTTCTATGTGATTTAAAAAAAAAAACAACAACAGTCAATACATACCATTTGGGTGGGAGTCCTTAATCAATCACTGATTGTGCTAAAAGTTATCTTTTTTCCATTAACTACTCATATTACCATAAGATTTCTTTAAATACATAGCTCATATTCAGAAAAAAAACAATTAAAAAAATAACTGCTGGATTCAATGCAAATTATTCAGTAAGTTGCAGGATAAACTATTCTTGGGTGATTTCTAGCGCTTGACTGGGTACCATGGTAGGAGAGCAGTTGAGAGTAAATAAGGGAGAAGTTTTACTTGGTAATACTATGATCCAGGAAAGATCTCTGTTACCATAACTTAGTCACTACTTTCTTAATTTTTTTCTTTTCAAAACTAAATAGCAAATGCTTTTTTAAGTTCATATTAAATAATTTTGTGCAATGGGATAATAGATTTTAATAATATGCCTACAAATTCAATAACTGACTAATGAAAATAGGAAAAAAATATTTCAGATAAAACAAAAAGTCAACTCAATATTGTAGCTTTAAAAAGAAGCTAAATTTCTTTAAAGGTGAAAACCAAATATCAAAATAAAATACCAGAGCAAACTTTTCTTTTTCTAAAAAATAATAATACATTTATTTTTACCACTTAACTAAGTCTTTATCTTGGGTGAATTCAGAATTAATAAAACAGGATTCTCTAGGGCTCACAAGACCTCAGATAAATTTAACATCTTTAAAAAGGTCAAGTCATTTTTGATATGTACTCATCAAAACTGGCCTATTTAGCCATTTTTGATAGATTTCTTAGTGGTGGTTGTATCTAATTACATTTGGATATAAGCCAAATGAAGCTATTTCTTCATTAAAACTAGGAAAACCATATTTTACTTTGACTGAAAACAACACTTAAACATTAACTCCCACTGATATCAATGGGAATCCTGACTTCAGTTCAAAGACAACATTTGGCCCTACTAATAAATCACAAGTATCTGAGCACGGTGACAAACACACTTGTGAAAGCCAGTTGAGAAAGAGGGTATAAAACATTTCAAATACAGTAAAATTCCAGAAAACCTCCCGCTTAAACATGTATAAAACAAACACAACCAATGAGCTCAACTTGTCCAGAAGAGAAATCAAGTGTGTATGTGTATGAATATGTGCAGTATGTATATGGAAATTGTAGCCAAGTGGATGAAATGGTTTATAGTTAAAATCTAAAAGAATTCACTTACACCTTTTCTAATCTGGGAGGAAAAAAAAAGCCTATGGTGTAAGCTTTGTGAATTTCTTACAGAAACCAAAGGCCTTCTTATTATAATGTGCAATTGTCCGTGGGTAACTGCACATTCATTTGAATTCCTGAAAGACTGAATCTTGTAAAGAGAACAAGATGGGCCCATATTAAAACTTTTAATGACTTTAGTTTAAAAAAAAAAAAAAGGTGGAACTTTGCAGCCAGCTGGCTCCATACCGAAAGCCAGGCGGCACAGCTTGAACTTAAAGCTATCTTAACATAATGAATAAGTGCCAATAATTAGCATATGTAGTGTGAACAGGTTTGCTGGCACAAGCAAGTGAAAAACTCCAAGGTAAAGTTATTATTAGGGAGTAATTAGCTCTGTGAAGTAAATGAGTGAAACAATAGCTGCCAGCACTGACAATATGGCTAACATCTGACTATGTGGAAGATAACATTGTAAAGTATTGCTCCCTGAGCTAGAATCTGTTAATAACCATATGTTAGTGTAATTAATGCAGAGTCTTTCTGACCTGTTGTCACAGAAGAACAATACTTTCTTGGAAACATTCAAACAGGCAGTCCCACACTAGTGGTAAAAAATTATTCTGAAAGTTGCTAGCAAACAACTCTTCAATCTTTCCTTTTAAAAGAAAAAAATTAATTAAAATAATCATTAACTAAAAAAGCTGAAGGGCAGAGAATGAGACTAAGTAAAAAAAATTTTTTTTTCTGGCAGATGATGGAGACACTAAGAAGTCAACTGTAACTGAACAGATCCTTCAAGGTGACTGAAATGTAGCAGATACTTGGACAGACTAAATTAGAAGTGGACGTACTGCTTTTTAAATTGAACTTCATGAGACACATGACAAAAATTCCCCCTCATTTCTTACATGAAATAGATGTGATTTACAAACAAGTTTAGAAGCATACCATAATGATAAGAATTCATATTTTTATATATTTCTAAGGTTTACAAAGCATTTCTCTCAAAACAGCTAAATTAGGTTTTCTTCATAGGAAATTGCAAGCCCATGAGTGCAAAGATCCCATAGCACCCAGTTTAAAGCCCTGTCTTTGTCATAGGTGCTCAAATAGTTGCTAGATCAACAAATGTTTACTTTGAATTTACCAATAGTTTATCAACACCAACAATAAAAAAAGAGGGAAGGAGTGGGGGTGGTGTTGAAGAAAGAATCTCTTTCCTTCCCATCTTCATAGGGATGTATATGTGTATGTGTATGTGTATACGTGTATGTGTATATGTATATGCATATATATATATATATATATATATATATGTACAGGGTGTCCCAAAAACTTTAATGCAGTTTTAAAATTTAGCAGCTTAAACTGCACTGAGAGTTTTGGTACACCATGTGTATGTGTGCATGTATGTGTACCTGTATACGCAAATACTATGTAGTATTTTATTAGAAACTTATATTGACTCTCAATATTGATTTACATTTTTATTTTTCAATTTTATTTTTTTATTCATTTCAATATATAACATGTCATAACATTTTAGCTACTCTTCTAAGTTCTTATCAAAACTGTTCATTCATTCTTGTTTACTTTTCCTCATACAACTATCAATAGCTCATTCTTGGTCCATAATCATTCCTAAGGTTTTGATTTTACTCCTTTGAATTATTTCATAGAGACATTTCCAGATATCTTTGTATTTCCCATATTTGTCAGTCTTAACTATATGACACTATATACTTGCTTTAGTGAAATATAATTTATTTGACTATTCCTGTGCTTTTAGACATTTTCATTGGTTCCAGATTTTTGGGTCTCTTTTCCCAATTACTTATAATACTGTATCTTTTATCAGCATCTTTGAATAGACAACTCTTTAAAAAAATCCCATTGTTCCCACAATAGTATTACTGAGTCAAATAATATGCTTATTTTTATAACTTTTACTGAATACTGAAGAATTCTTCTAAAAAAATCTATTTATTTCCATTTGTACTAGGTTTTCATTTGCATGACACTGAATAACTCATGCTGCTTCTGTGGTTTAGATTTCTAGGTTTCTATTGCAAATGGTGCCCACCTTTTTTTTGATAAACTCACCAACATAAAAAAAAAATTAGTCATTTTCAATTTCTTTTGCCAATATGTTGGGTTTGAGGTGGTACCTCAAAAGTTATTTTAAATTTACTTCTCTTTGATTTTAGTATTTTAAAATTATCATAGGTGGTTTGTGATTCTTCTTTTGGAAATCTTTCAAATTCTTTGACCATATATCCACTTTTGATAGGCATTTACTTGCTATGATTTTTAAACATTTTTTTTAATCAATTGGGGTTAAGTAACTTGCTCAAGGTCACATGGCCAGGTGTTTCTGGGTGGGTGCTAAGTATCTGAGCCCAGATTCGATCCCAGGTCTCCTGACTCTGGGGCCATAAACATTTCTTTCTAAGGCTCCAATATCTCCCATCACTAATCTATCTTCCACACAGCTACCAAAGAGAAATTCCTAAAGCACAAGACTAGCTATGTTATTTCTGTTTCCTAATTGATACCTTATCCTACTCTCCTTAAACACTAGCCCAGATTATATCTACTCTCTTCAAGTCTTCAAAGCACATTTTCCTCCCAGTCCTCTCAGTTAAGGACTTTGCCTTATACTTTACCAAGAAAATTCAAATTATTAGGTTTCCCCTCTTTTCTTCAGTACCTCTTGATATCAGCCCCCACTATTTCTTCTTTTACTCCAATCTCTGATGGAGATATGGTACTCCAAGTCACTAAGACCTACCTTCTATGTCTACCCTTGATTTCATCACCTCCCATCTTCTGCAGATAACTATCCTTGCTATTATTCCTTCTAATTCTTAATTTCCATGTACTGGTTCCTTCCATGCTACCTAAACACCTGTAAAAGTCTCTCCCAGTCTTAAAAAGAATCCTTAATTGGCTGTAAAATCCTTACTAGCTATTGTTTTATATCTCTTCTCTGTTTCTGGGTCAAATTCCTTTAAAAAGAGGTCAGCAATTATTACTTTTACTTGTTTTCAGTCATGTCTGACCCTTTGTGAACCCATTTTGGGCTCCCCTTAGCAAACATACTGGAGTGGTTTGCAATTTCCTTCTCCAGATTATTTTTAAAGATGAGGAACTGAGGCAAACAGGGTTATGTGACTTGCCCAAGATCACAAAGCTAGTAAGTATGTGAGGACAGATTTGAACTCATGAAGATGAGTCTTTCTGTTTCTAATCCCAGTGCTCTATACACTGTGGTACCTAACTGCCCATCCATTGCTTGTACTTATTCTCCTCTAAGTCTCTTCTAAACCCTGCAATTTGAATTCTGACTTCATTTCTCAAATGAAACTGTGCCCTACAGTGTTATCAATAATCTCTTAATTGCCAAATTGAATAGTATTTTCTAAATCCCCATTCTCCTTGTCTTCTCTGTAATATCTGATACTGTAGATCAACCTCTCTTCTGATACTCATCCTTCTCTGGATTCTCATGGTATTCTCTTACATGCTCTTTCTTGGTTTTCCTCCAATCTACGTAACCATTCTTTTTTCAGTGTCCTTAGCTTCTTTCATGTCATGCCCATTATGTGTGTTTCTCAAGGTCCTTTTCCCTTTTAGTGACTTCATGAAGCTCCCATGGGTTCAATTATCATATTGTTTTAGCATATGATTAACAGATCATAAATTCAGCCCTCATCTCTTACGAGCTCCAATCCTGCCTCACCAATTCCCTATTCAACATTTAGAACCACAAATTCCATAGGTATCTCAAGTTTAACATGTCCAAATGAAAACTCACTGTTTTTCCCAAGAAATCTATCCCTCATCCAAATTTCCCCATTATTGGTAAGGGTACCCCCATCCTTTCATTTACCCAAGGTCTCAAACTCAATGTCATGCATGACTTCTCATTCATACTCATTCACAAATATCTAATCATGCCAAATCTTGCTTTCTCCACAATATCTTCCACACTTGCCCCCTTCTCTCCACTCACAAAG